>NC_140081.1:61620490-62007537 GCF_964194135.1 Talpa europaea | reverse complement strand
GCTACCTGCTTCTGGGCTTGAATTATGTCATGTGGTCATCTCTTCTGCAGGCATCACCAACTGTGAATTCCACACTGGTCGAGCAGAGAAGATTCTGCCACAAATACTCAAGTCCAAGGGTGACGGGCAGGTCATTACTGCTGTGGTGAACCCAGCCCGGGCTGGACTACGTAAGGATGAATGGCTTTCCTGCTGCAGAACTAGTGAGGCATTCCCCTAGTCCTTTGATGTCCACTAGCTTTGGTCCCTCATCCTCATACCTTGCTAAGAGTGCACCCAAAGGGCTGGCACTGAATATGCATCTCCTCTGTTCCTAATTCCAACCCCAATTCTAGGTGCTGGCCAGTTGGGAGTTTGTGTTAACTCAGATCATGATAGCTCAGTGGTATGAATAGCTATGTGTCTCTTCCTTCAGATCACCGGGTGGTTCAAGCCATTCGAAACTGCAGGGCTATCCGCACACTAGTTTTTGTTTCCTGCAAGCCCCATGGTGAAACCACAAGGAACATCATTGAGTAAGTCATGACTTGTTTTCTTAATTATTTTTTTCTGATTGGTAAGGTGATCCATGCTTATTGGATCATGCAGACAAGTATAAACAGAAAATTGTCACTATACTATCATCAAGAATCAGTTACAGAGCCAGGTCCCAAATAAAGCAAATTAGGCAATGCAGTTTGGGTACAGAATTTTAAGAGGATGCCCCAAATTGCCATAATCAGGATACGTTTTTTAATGTATTTTCAAAAAACAAAATGAACCCCCAAAATCCATGATGAACAAAATACTAAGTTTTTTTTAGAAGGTGAGATCCGTGCTGTACTTGCTAAACCCCATCTCATTCTCCTTATCTTAATCCTGGCCTGGTTCCCATAATACTTTATTAAAGTAGGCAGCCAGTACACAGACTGTAGTTTTCCAATCTGATTTTATAAAGTATTACATTGAACTATTTTTTTGATTACTTAGTTACTGAGTTCATTGGTACCCTGAAATTTTTCACCCAAGGCAGGATTGCTTCTTGCTCCCCTCTTGCTCTGGCCTCAGTCAATTATTTTGATTTTATTTAAAGATTTATTTATTTATACAAGAACTGGGGTGCAGGTCAGAGGTACGGGAGGGTGAGAGAATTCACCAGAGACAGAGACAGAGCGGAGAGCAGAACAGGCAGATGGACCAAAGACATTGCTGAGGGGAATAGCAGGCGAGGCAGGAGAGATCTGCTGCGCCATGTGGGTTTCTCCCTGGCCATTGGGGAATCGAACCCACACTGCAGAAGCTGCGGACAGCTCCACAGCGCAGTGCTCAATCTGCTGCGCCACCAGGGAGGCCCAATTATTTTGATTTTTGAAGTATTTTATTTTTGTTTCTTTTTCTCTCTCTATCCCTCTCCTGCTCTCACATGCACACACACATATTCCTTTTCTTTTTACGTGAGTAATAGAACTTATTTGTAATATTTAAATAATACAAGTGGGTATAAAGTATAGCTATAGCTAGATAAGTGAGAAATAAAAGTAAATGAATTGAGTTTTCATATCAGTGAGCTAGAAAAAGAATAATACACCTAAAGGAAACTGATGGATGAAGTCAATGTTTTTAAAAATTTGATAAATTAACTCCAAAATAAAAAGTAAACCTATAGACATGCCAAATAAACAAAGGAGATATTATTCGAAGAAAATAAACTAGATAAGCCTAATCAAGTCTATAAAGGAGTAAAACACAAAGTCGTGAGAAAAAGAGCATAAGTACAGATAGGAATTTTGAGAAGTTTTGTAAAAATTATAAAAAAGTACTTTCTATAGCTCTTTTCCCAATGCATTTGAAAACCTAAATGAAGTGGGTGATATTCTGGGAAACTGTAAATGACTAATATTAATTGCAGAAGCTATAGTAAACCTGAACAACCAGTAATGAAGAGAACAATGAGAAAATTGTGAAAGAGCTTCTCCCACCCAAAATAAAAAAGCTTGAGGTTCATATGTTTTTATAGTCTTATTTCCTTATCTATTCTTGTACGTATACTCTCCTAGTAGTCCTTTATCTTTATTTTACTGTTTAAGATTTTTTTTTAATGTATGATAAAGGTGGCATCTTTGTGGGATCTTCAGTGGGGAAACAGTGTACTATCTAACAAATGCTGGTGGCAGAAGGCTCTTCAGAAACTTCTGGAAAAGATGACATACAATATCATTAAGGTTCACTATATTTTAAAAAAGCTTCCTTTGTTACATGATCACAGAAATTAATTCAATGGATCACAGAAGTAAATGTAAGAACTGAAGCATAATAGTAAATCTTTGTGACCGTGGCTTAGGTAAAGCCTTCTTAAGTATGACATCAAAAGCCCAATAAATAACAATATATATTATATATTTATATATAACACATGTACAGATTGTGTGTGTGTGTTTGAACATCATCAAAATTGAAAAAACTTTTGTGCTACAAGTGATACCATCAAGAAAGTGAAAAGACAAACCATAGTGGGGAAAAATATTTGTAAATCATGTAAGGATTGGTATCTAGAAGCCAGACACAAATGGTCACATAGTGTATGATTTAGTTTGTAGGAAATGTCTACTAGACAAATCTCTACAAAGTAGATTAGTGTTGCCTGGCCCTGAGGTTGGAGGGTTTGGGGAGAAATTAGGAGTGACCACTAAGGGGTGGGTGATATCTTTTGGACTAATGAAAATATTCCCAAATTAATTTTTTGTGAAAGTCGCACAACTCTGTGAATATACTAAAAGCCACTGAACTGTATAGTATGTGAATTATATCTCAATAAAACATAAAAATAACTTGATGATAAAAAGTACCAATAACAGAGAGAGGAGACAGCATACAAAGTGGAAAAAAAATTTGTTGTTCATATCACAAAGAGTTTTTACTTAATTTATAATAAACTCTAGGAATCAATAAGAAAAACAATAGGCTAATAGAAAAATGAGAAGTCATGAAAAGAAAATATAAATTGTTTATGAACCACAAAAGGATGCCTTGGCTCGTCCATTTTCATTGAAAAGCAAATTTCAAGCACTCTGAGATACTGCTTTTTACATCTTAGATTGACAGATGTTCAAATTTGATAATGCATTGTTAGCCATACAATGGGCAAACATGAATTCTTTTTTTTTTTTAAGATTTATTTATTTATTTATACAAGCGCTGGGTACAGTCAGAAGCACGGGAGGGTGAGAGAATTCACCAGAGCCAGAGTGGGGAACAGAACAGGCAGACTGATGAAATACACTGCTGAGGGTAGCAGCAGGTGCGTCAGGAGAGGTCTGTCGTGCCATGTGGGACCCTCGCCATTGGCTGGGGATCGAACTGGTGCTGCAGAGGCTGCGGGCAGCTTTGCAGCCCAGCGCTCAACCGCTGTGCCACCAGGGGAGGCCCGGAAAACATGAATTCTAAAGATTTATAGGTCAGAGTGTAAATTGGTGCTATCCATACGGAGGGGCAATTTAGCAATACATTGTGTTGTCAGAAAAGTCATGACGTATTTTTTCTTTGAAAAACATAGAAAATTGCATCATGACTTTTCCAACAACCCAATAGATTAATACTATAAATGTATATATCCCCTTTGAGGCCCAGTATTTCCATTCCTGAGGCTTTATCCTACAAATCCTACAAATATACTGATGTGTAAAATGACATATATTCAGTTACTTATAGCAAATGAAATATCTTAAATATCCGTCCAGTGAAGAACTAGTTAAATTAACTGCTATATCTTTATGGTGGAATACCATACTTCTCTAAAAATGAAGAGAGGGAGAGTGAAGCCTGTGTATATGTTGGGGTATGAAATTGTACTCCAAAAATTCTATTGTTTTATAAACAAATGGCAAAGGCATAAAATTGGATTTAAAAAAGAATGAAGATGTTCTCTCAGTACTGATATGGAAAGATTTCTAAGGTATCTTGTTTTTTAAATTTTTTATTGAAGTAACATTACATTATAACATTATATAGATTTCAGCTGTGCATCATGATAAATAAGCATCTGTATATACTACATTAAGTTTACGAGTAAAAGTCCAATTATGTCCTTCATACAGTTGACCTCTTTTACCTGATTGGGCTCACCCTATGTCCCTCCTCCCTTCTGGCAACCTAATTTGGTTTTAGAGTCTAAAGGTTTATTTTTGTTTAATCCCTTTATGTACACACATATGAATGAAATCATATGTTTGTTTTGCTCTATCTGATTTATTCCACTAAGCATAATATGCTGTTGGTTCATCCATGTTGTCGCAAATGGCAGGATTTCATATTTTTTAGAGCTGAAAAATGTTTTCCATTGTGTATATATATACTGCATCTTTATCCATTTATCTGATGATTGGTATGCTATATTTTAATACCAGCTTTATTGAGATATAGTTCACATAAAAAATTCACCCTCTTAAAGTTACAATTTGGTGGGTTTTGGTATGTTTTCAGGCTTACGTAGCCTTCATCATCTAATTACAGAATATTTTTATCACTCGAGGAAGAAACCCTGCACCTTTTAGCAGTCACTCTCCATTTTCAACAACGCCCCTGGCCCTTGTCAACTACTAGTCCACTTTCTGTCTCTATAGATTTGGCTGTGTAAATAGAATCTTAAAGTATGTGGTTCTTTGCATCTGGCTTCTTTCATTTAGCATGTTCATTGCAAGCTTCATCTGTGTTGTAGCATGTAGCAGTAATTGATTCCTTTTGTGGTCAAATAATATTCTTCTTTTTAAAAGATTTGTTTTTATTTATTAACGCATACAAGAACTGGGGTGTAGGCCAGAGATGCGAGGAGAGGGTGAGATGATTCACCAGAGACAGAGTGGGGAGCAGGACAGGCAGAGCTACTAAAATATACTGCCGAGGGGAGCAGCAGGCGAGATAGTAGAGGTCTGCTGTGCCATGTGGGTTAGCTCCCTGGACTAGGATGGGATCGTCATGCTGCAGTGGCTGGTGATAGCTTGATAATTCTGAGACTTAACCCTTGCACCACCAGGGAGGCCCCTCAAATAATATTCTATTGTTTGGGTATACCATAATTTTTTTTTATCTACCAATTGGTTGCACAAGTTTTTGTGTGGACGTCTGTTTTCATTTCTTTTGTCTATACCCAGTAGTAAAATTGTTGGGTCATATGGTAACACTGTTTTAACCTTTTAAAGAATTGCCAGACTGTTCCTGAAAACTATTCCAACGAGATTGCCCAATTTCCTCTTCCCACAAGTGTATGAGGGTGCATTTTCTCCACATTCTTACCAACATTTGTTATTATCTGTTTTTTTTTTCCTTGTATCCATTTTAGTGTGTGTGAAGTGATATATCTCTGTGGTTTTGATTTGCATTTCTCTAATGACTAACAATGTTGAGCATGTTTCCATGTGCTCATTGGCTATTTGTATATCCTTTATGGAGAATTGTCTATTCAGATCCTTTACCCACCTTTTAATTGGGTTTTCTTTTTATTACTGATTTTTAAGACTTCTTTATATATTCTAGATATAAGTCCCTTATGAGATACATGATTTGTAAAATTTTTCTCCCATTCTGTGAGTTTTCTTTAGCTTCTTGATGGTGCCCTTTGAAACAGAAGAATATTTAATTTCAAGGATGTCCAGACTATTTTTTTTTATGGCTTGTAATTTTGATTGTAAGGTATGTTACTAAATGGAATCAGCAAGGTGTACAGGACTGTTTATGTAACAGTAAAGTATCTTTGTTTAAAAAAAGGAAAAGGAAAAGAACACATGCATCTATGTACATATATGTATCTATGTGTGTATGAGTATATGTATATAAATGTATATATACAGAGTGAGAGAGAAACTGGCAAGTTCTATAAGAAACTGCAAACAGTAGCTATGTCTGATTGGGGAGAATGCAGGGACAGGAGTCATGGGTGGGAAGGAGACTTCACTGCATACTTTTTATTTATTTATTTTTTTTATTAAACTTTTTTTTTTTAAAGACTTATTTTATTTATACAAGCACTGGGTACAGTCAGAAGCGGGGGAGGGTGAGAATTCACCAGAGCCAGAGCGGGGAGCAGAGCAGACAGAAGGACCGAAGTACACTGCTGAGGGGAGCAGCGGGCGGCAGGAGAGGTCTGCGCGCCATGTGGGACCCTCCTCTGGTGGCCAGGGAGCAGCCGGGGATCGAACCGGCGCTGCAGAGGCCGCGGGCAGCTTCGCAACCCAGCGCTCAACCGCTGCGCCACCAGGGAGGCCCCACTGCATACTTTTTAATATTTCTTCTTCAGTAAAATGAAAATAATCATTATGAGAAACGATAAATTAAAATGCAATGATTAACAATAAACCAAGGATTTTGCTAACATTCATATTGTATAAAAACATGGCTTTAAAAAAATAATGAGCAAAGATGTAAAATAATGATAGTTCAACAAAAAATATATTTTTTTTGGCGAGACAAATATATTTTGAAAAGACAGTATGTGCATATGGTAGGAAAAAATTCAAATATGAAAGAGTAGGAAGCGAAAATGAATCTTATTCCTGACCTGTAATCCTTTAGATGTCACCACTTTTACCTGATTCTTACATAGCCCACCAGAGATATCCTGTGACAATACGTGTGCACATGTATGTGTGCATACCATTCTTTTCTCATTTTTTTAAACAAATAGAAATGGACTATAAACTCTGTTCTGTACCATGCTTTCCACTGAATGATTGATTGTAGAGATTGTTCTGTGATGATATGGAATCTGCATAAGAAGTATAGGTCTACTCATTTTTTAAATAGGTTATATAGTTTTAACTTATGTCATTTAACTTGTCCATTGCTAATGAATTTTTAATTCATTTTTTAAAGATTTATTTATTCATGCATACAAAAACCGGGCCAGATGTGTGGGAGGGTGAGAGGATTCACCAGAGACAGAGTGGGGAACAGAACAGGCAGACTGACTGAAATACACTGCTGAGGGGAGCAGCCGGTGAGACAGGAGAGGTCTGCTGTAACATGTAGGTATCTCGCCAGCCGGCTGGGATCCAACCTGCACTGCAGAGGCTGCAGACAGCTTCACAGCGCTGCGCTCAACCACCTGCGCCACCAGGGGAGGCCCTATTGCTAATGAATTTAAGGTTGTTTTTTCTACTCTGTTACCACACTGTTGCTGTGAATATCCTTGTATACATATCTTTGCACATATGTGTATATATTAAATACCCACTGTGGAGTTGGAGCAAAGCATCTATACTCTTAATGTTTTCATGTATTTTCTAACAGATCTAGAATGAACTTATCAAAAATACCCTTTTGGGATTGTGACTGGAAGTACACTGAATTTACTAATTTAGGGAGAATTGAAATTTTTACAGTGTTTTTCTGTTCATGGGATTACCAGGTACACGGCAGGCAGGGGTGCTGGGGGGCCCGGAGGCTAGCAGGCCTCCCAGCCCCCAGCAAGTCTTCACTCTATCTGGGCTCTCCGGCCTTCTCTGCTTCTCTCTCGGCTTCTGCTACTTCTTTCTCGGCTTCTCTTTCGGCTTCTGCTGCTGCTGGCGTCCCTGTGACGCCGCCCTTAAAAGGCCAGTCTCTCAGCCCAGGTGTACCCACTCCAGGTGCCTGCCATCAGGCATGCATTCAGGACCACAGGGTTCCCTCATCTATCCTAATGGCGGGAGGGCAGAAAAGCCTGATACCTTTTACCTACCCTACACCATGTTATGTTTATTTAATGAAATACCACATTGTCAATAAAGGCGAGGTGGCTTTGCATATAATATAGATGCTCATAATGAATATTGTTAACTGATGAAACTGACTGTAAGGTAGCATGTACAATATGTATAGCGTGACTCCATTTTTAAAAGCCCACTTAAATGTACATGTCCAGAAAAGTTAGCGGTGGTGATCCTTCTCTGAGTATTAAGTTTACAGGTCATCCTCTGCGCTCATTTTTGCGTGGCTACCTTGAAATAAGGGGAAAAAGTAATCTCTTTTGAAAAAGTTCAACAGAATACATTTAACTCAGTAATATTCATTTCTTATCTTCTGGGCGCAAATCAGAGAAAAGTATATGACGTAAGCTCATTGCTCCAATCACCATGGAACCCCTATTCTGGGGCACACACTGGGAACACAGAGATGAATAACAAGCAATTTCTGCCTCATTTCTTTGCTCAAAAAATGATACGCCAGTAAGAAAGGTGGTGAAAAAGAACCTAGGTAGTTATATTAAGTAGGATGCTGTTATAGAGCACATCAGAGGAGACTGTGGGAACACGGAGAAAGGGCTTCAATTTAAGAAATTGTGTTCCCATACGTTGTCCTTGGTTTCTCAGAAATGATATTTTGATCTGTCTCTACAGGCTGTGCTGTCCTTCAAACTCTACTAAGAAGCTTCTAGGCGAGCCTTTCATACTGAGACAAGCTGTGCCTGTGGATCTGTTCCCCCACACTCCACACTGTGAACTGGTGCTCCTCTTCACTCGATAAGCAACCTCCTACAAGGCTTCAGGCTCTTTGTTCAGGCTGAAGTTTCAGTAAATCCCAGGTCTGGCATATTGCTACTCTGCAGACCCTGAGAGCATTGCCTGGGAAACCAGTCTTTGGATCACGAGCAGAAAGAATATAGTAGGCTATTTTAAGCGAGTTTCTAATCTTAGTTTTCACGTTCCCTTGCTTTCATGTGTGTTTCCCTGGTTTGCACCACTACTTGGCCCTGGATCTAGACGGCTTCTTTCTTTTGCTATCAACTTATTGTGCCCTTGGTCCTAGTTTATTGTCTTACCTTTCTGACTCTGCCTGTGCTGGGCTGACAACAGAGCTTTCCTCACCAGCTGGTAATACTTTCACATGGATTAGGATCTCCATATTTGCCCAGAGATTTTACTAGAGCTGTTCCCAGTTCATGAGGTAGCCAAGGGTTGGAACTAGAAACAAGTTTAGCTGTTTAAATTGGCAGAATAAGCTATAAAGTGATTGCAGGTGACTCTGTGAGCACAGTAGAGCTTTATTCCTTTGGGCTTTTGAGACTTTGAGGTTTCTAGAATCTCCTTTAAAAAGTAGTTACTCCTAGGAGCAGTAGCACCAATTAACTCTCACTCGAGGAAGGAGGATTAATCATAGGAAAGAACCTATGGGAAAGTAGATATTCGAAGAAGAGACCGAATGCCTGTAATTGTGCTGTGTAGTGTGGAGGCAGAAATCTCCAGAACCCTATAATGGCCCAGTATATACTATAATAAACTGCATATTGAAACTGGCATTCTCTGGTCTATGATTTCTTTGAATCCAGAGTTGTTCTTGGACACTTGCCCAGCTGTTTAACTTGTTTTGACTCTTTTAACAGGCTAAGGACATGCAATTCAGCAAGTATTGTCTGATTTACAAAATGATATTAGGTCAACTAGTATGTTTAATTCTTTTCAATCATAAATACTTACAGAGAAGCTTCCTTCTAAGAAAAATATGGCTGTTAAAACTACTATATAAATATCCATTTTAAAAAAGACTAGAAGGGAATCATCTAAAGTGCTAAAAGTGTGGATGTATGGTGGGCAGATAGCTTTTATACCCATTTGTCTATTTTTCATTTTAAATAACAGGCTTATATTGTTTTTATATATTAAAAATTCTTAATTTTTTTTCCTCTTCCTTTGTTCCCCATATCTCTAAAAGGCAATCCCATTTATCGATATTAGTTATTTGAGCAGGAAACCAGTGTTATCATTCCTAGTCCAACTGCCTACGAGGTGGTCTCCACCTGGGTATCTCCTAGGTACTCTAAACTCAACATATCTGATGTTGAATGCTTCATCTCTTTCCCCCAAACTGTTCTTCCTCCTATATTCCTAATCTTGATGAATATCCTAATCTACTCAGCCTCCAAAAGCTGGTAATTATTTCTGAGTCCTTCTCCTATACCTCCTACTTCCACCCATTGTATGTTGTCTCTTACCAAATTATTACTGGAAGGACTGTCTTCCCAATGGATGCTGCTTGGATCTACTTTTACTCCCATTGATTCCATTCTCTATAGCCAGGGTGAGTTTTCTAAAATGCCACTCTAGTGTTGTTTCTCCAGTGCTTAAAATCTGTTTGTCATTGACCTCCTGCTTTCCAAATTCCCCCTTCATAATCTGGGCAACCTCATTTCCCTGTCCACATAGAATTCCTTTCCCTCGAAAGGACAGCTCTCTTATGTCCTTCTGGTCTTTTTCACAGTCTGTTTCTCCACTTGGAATGTTCTTTTTCTTCCCTCTGCTCACTAATTTTACTCATCTTTCTGTTTTTAAGAAATGTCTAGTGAATAGAGGAGTGAGTATGGATATTTGGCTTCCTGATAATTCAGCTAGTATAATATCCTGCAAATAAGGTGATTTTTACTTTTTAAGAATTGATTATCATCGTTTTAAAATAATACATAAATTTCAGGAGTATAGTGCAATACCTCGATAAACATATACACCACATTCCACCTACCACCAAAGTTCTAGTACCACTCACCATTATCAAATTGACCCCCTCTACCCATTCCTCACTCCTTCAACCCCACACCCTCTAGTCACCACTATCTTATTGTCAGAGTCTAAGAATTGTTTTTGTATTTTTAGTTTGCTTTGTTTCTTTATATTCCACATATGAATGAAACCATCCTATATTTGTCTTTCTCTTTCTGACTTAGTTTGCTTACCATAATCACCTCAAGCTCCATCGATGTTGTCCCAAAAGGAAAGATTTTATCTTTTTTAATACCTGCATAGTATTCCATTGAGTATATATATATATATATATATATATATATATATATATATATATCACCACTTCTTTATCCAGTCTTCTGTTTTTCCCATGTCTTGGCTATTGTGAATAGTGCTATAATGAACATAGGAGTGCAGATATCTTTTCAAATTAGTGTTTCTGTATTCTTCAGATACATACCTAGAGGTAGAATTACTGCAACTAATAGTAGTTCTAGTTTTAATTTTGGGTGGAACATCCACACTGTCTTTCATAGGGGTTGCACCAAGTTACATTCCCACCAACAGTGTACAAGAGTTCCTTTTTCTCCATGCCCTCGCCAACACTTGTGGTTTCTAGTCTTTTTATTACAGGCCATTCTCACAGATGTGAGGAAGATATTTGCATATCACATTCAACATGGTATTAATATCCAAAATATATAAAGAACTCATAGAACTCAACAACAAAAGAACAAACTACCCAATCAAAAAAATGGGCAGAAGATATGAATAGACATATCTCCAAAGAAGACATACAGGTGGCCACTAGGCACATTTAAAAAAAGGCTCAATATCTTATTATTAGGGAAGAGCAAATCAAAATAAGAATTTTAGGGCCTCCCTGGTGGCACAGTGGTTGAGCGCTGGGTTGTGAAGGTGCCTGCAGCCTCTGCAGCGCCAGTTTGATCCCCGGCTGCCGGGCGAGGGTCCCGCATGGAGCGCAGATCTCCTGCTGCCCGCTGCTCCCCTCAGCAGTGTGTCGTCAGTCTGCCTGTTCTGTTTCCCGCTCTGGCTCTGGTGAATTCGCTCACCCTCCCGTGCTTCTGACTGTACCCAGTGCTTGTATAAATAAATACATAAATCTTAAAAAAAATAAGAATTTTAGAACAATGCTGTCATTTTTGTTATGAACACTTTCACACAGGAAAGTTGAAAGAGTACAATGAACAATGGTACATCAACCACCAAGATTCAACAAATGTTAACATTTTGCCATTTTGCTTTACCTCTATGTGTTTATGTTCTTTGATAAATCATGTGAAAGTAAGTTGTGGCATCTAACACTTCACCTTTAGATACCAAGGCATACATCTTTTAAGCATAAGGACATTTTCTACATAACTATAAGCCCACATAAGAGAATTAGCAGTACCTCCAGTGAGGTCATCTATATATATAGCCCAAATGCTTCCTGAAGTGTGTTCTGCAGACTGCCTTGGGGTCCACAGGGAGATAAGGAACTTGCACCAGAGTGTGTATCAGTGCACCATGCCCTTATCAAGAGAGTCTTGCTTCTCAGGCACTTTCACTCATGTGGAATATATAGAAGAAAAAGGAACTGACAAAACAAAACTAAAACAAACCCTGGAAATATGACTGCAGAATTGAGGGAGGGTGGAAGTGGAAACAAAGTGTGGAGGGAGGCCCAATGGCTTAGGGTAAAGGACTATACTTTGATGGTGGGGGTGGTTGGGTGACACACATCTGAGGAGGTGTGACCTATGTTCCTCAATAGTGTACGGTGTCGGGGCCTCCCCGGTGGCACAGCGGTTGAGCGCTGGGTTGCGAAGCTGCCCGCAGCCTCTGCGGCGCTGGTTCGTTTCCCGGCTGCTCCCCGGCCACCAGAGGAGGGTCCCACATGGCGCGCAGACCTCTCCTGCCGCCCGCTGCTCCCCTCAGCAGTGTACCTCAGTCCTTCTGCCTGCTCTGCTCCCCCCTCTGGCTCTGGTGAATTCTCTCACCCTCCCGCGCTTCTGACTGTACCCAGTGCTTTTATAAATAAAAATAAATCTTAAAAAAAATAGTGTACAGTGTTGTAAATCAATGTTACCTCAATAAAGGGGGGAAAAGGGAGCCTAATTAAACAGTGCCGTGGCATAGTTCATTTACATTTATGGACTTGACTGAGGAACACTGATCTATACACAGATTTCTCCAGCTGTCCCCTAAATGTCTTTTATGGCCTGTTTTCATGTTGCGTTTGGTCATTGTATCTCTTTTTTCTAGAACAGTCTCCCCACTTTTATCTCATGCCACTGCATTTTAGAGACCAGGTCTACCCCACATCATGTATCTGTCTGATTTTAGGTTGACCAACCTGGGACGCTGCTGACCCTGCATCTTGGGATGCCCCTCAATCCTGGACAAACCAGGATGGTTTTGTGCATGGTGGCGATACTGAGCTACTTCAAGCCACTGAATTTCCTTTCAACTGGCCGATGGGTCTTAGAGACTATTAGATTCAGATTAAACCATTTTTTGACAGCAATGCTTTTGGTCACATCCCACCAAGAGGTGTGTCATGTCTGCTGTCCACTCTTAGTAAAGGCAGTGATTAAGGTGATTGCCCTTAGAATTCCTCATGTAATTTTCTCCTTATAATTAACAAGAAATCAGGAGGGGGAGGGTTACTTTGGTACCAGGTGACTACCCTGGTGCCTAATAACCTCTCACCTACAGATTTCAGCAGTCATCGATTACTGTTTCCTGACTTAGTAATTTTTCTCATAGGAAATGAACCAAAAAGGAGAGGTAAAAGCCTAAGCCTTTGCCCTTGACTGCCAATGTTCAGACAAAGAGGTTAATGTCATACTTCTGGTAATAGCAAACTAATTTTTTAATATCATTCAATTCAATGTTTTTATTAAATTCGATGTTCTACATTCAGTTCAGCCATTTTCATTATAATATCCAAATTTTCTTCACATTTCTTCAGTTTTCTAAGTCAGTGGGAACTACTGCAGTTTGTATCACATGACCATTTGACATGCGTTCCATGTCTCTTTCAGCACTGCCTTAGATTCTGGCAAAAGACTCTCAGACCCACGGTCCATTTCCCTGCCCCTGTCCTGGTATTATTTCCAAGGAGCCCCAGTTCCATTAATGATTGGTATTTAGAAGCCAACATCAGGATGCTGGATGTCAGTAGCAAAATCTAATGGTACTGTAGCCCATTTTGTGAGCTGTAAAATAGTATTACGACCAACTGTCCTAAACCTGGAAATTTCAATGCTGAAACTTAGAGCATCCAAAGCAAACAGCCATAAGAAGTTGATCACCCTAAATTGGTCACACTGTTAATACAATAGTAAAGATTAAGGAAAAATAGTGGAAATTGGGGTTGGGGTAATAGCTAAAGTAGCTGTGAATTTCCAGGAGATTTAAGAATTTGTACTGAATGATTTTTTTCCAGCTATAAAACATGTATGTCTAGGGCAGTGAGTCTCTGCACATTACCATCCCCCAAAGAGCCCTTTAAAATCCTGATACCCACCCTGGACAGATCCAATTTAATTCATTTAGGGAAAGCTCTAAGCATCATTGTAGAGGGCTAGACTGGACACGGTGCAGGTTTTCTGATCCAGCAGACCGGGTAAAGGAGGAGTCAGAGTCCTCAGTGGCTTCTGCAGGTCTTTTATTGGGATTTACCCAGTACATGGCAGGCAGGGGTGCTGGGGGGCCGGAAGGCTGGCTGGCCTCCCAGCCCCCAGCAAATCTTCACTCTATCTGGACTCTCCGGCATTCTCGGCTTCTCTCTCGGCTTCTTCGCTTCTACTGGTGTCCCCGTGACGCCGCCCTTAAAAGCCCACTCTCAGCCCAGGTGAATCCCATCTACCCATGCCCACACCCTATTCCAGGTGCCCGCTATCAGGCATGCATTCAGGACCGCAAGGATCCATCATCCATCCTGATGGCGGGAGGGCAGAAAAGCCTGACATTTTTCCTTACCCTACAATCATTATTTTAAAAATGCCCCCTGGTGATTCTCAACTGCTGCCAAGGTTGCAGATGAGTGCTCTAGGGGAGGTTTTACTCCTCAAAGAGGGGCCCCACCCCCCCTCCAACCCCAGCAGTGTTGGCATCACCTAGGAGCTTGTTAGAAATGCAGAATTTCAAACTTCACCCCAACCCTCCAGCAATCTGTTTTAACTTGCCCTCCAGGTGATTTTGATGCACTGTCAATTCTGAGAACCATTGGTCCCTTCTCCGGTTGCACCAGAGTCACCTGGGGACCTTTTAGAACAGAGCTTCCTGGGTGTCATTCCCTCAGGGTGATTTTATTCCTTTGGGGTGTGGCTCTAGTAGCAGTGTTTTCAAAGCTCCCCAAATGACTCTAATGAGCAACCAAGGATAAAAATCACTGTCAAGGGATTTTGTCTCCAAGTCCAGTGTTTGGCTGGATGACAAAAAATACACACCAAGTTACAAATGAAAAAACTAGTTGGGCAATACATAGGCCAAATAACTTGACTAGGAGGAGGCAGAAATCTTTGCAGTCCTTTTCAGAGGTTTTCATACTTTATTTTTTTTTTTGAAGTTAATCTTTTTTAAAAAATATTTCTTTATACAAGAACTGGGGTACAGGCCAGAGGTGCGGGAGGGTGAGAGGATTCACAAGAGACACAGCGGGGAGCAGAACAGGCAGACGACCGGAAACACTGCTGAGGGGAGCAGCGGGTAAGACAGGAGAGGTCTGCTGCGCCATGTGGGATTCTCCCTGGCTGGCCGGGAATCGAACCCATGCAGCAGAGGCTGCGGACAGGTTCACAGTGCTGTGCTCAACCCTCTGTGCCACTGGGGAGGCCCAGTTTTCATACTTCAAAGCATTTCATTTCTCAGTCCTTCTGCAATTATTTTAGCCAGTGTGGTAGAGAGAGGTGCTTAAAAACAACCGGTTGCTAGTAACGCTAGCCAAGTAGGACAGTTTTAGGAGTTGGTCTGCAGTCTGCTTCCTGCCTGTCTTCCAGAACTGTCTTCTCATTAGGCTCATCTTAGAATTGGCAAAACTCTGGGTGCAAATTTTGTCATCTTCCTTGCAGGTTTGGAGTTTAACCTCTGGTAGTTGTTCCCAGTCTTGATTGCATGTTGGAATATCTGGGATTTTGAAAAAAAAAAAATGGTTCAACATGTATGGGCCACACCCCAGAGCAATTCAGTCATCACAATCGCTGGGAGTGATGCACAGGCTTTTGGTAGTTTTGAAGTTTCTCCAGTGATGCCAATGTACAGCCAATGTTGAGAACCACAGGGTTAGGGCACTGGATTGTTTGGGGGTTGGGCAGGAAAAAGAGAATGATTTTCTTTGGTTGACATTTTTAAGCCTTTTTTACCCCTCATCTTCAAAATCATATTACCAATTTACAATTTACGGGATCGTCATGTATTTCAAGTTTGTATAACAGTAGTGCAGTCATGAACGATTTGGTGCTCCCTCTGCCCTCACTAGTTAATGCAAGTGCAAAAAGATAGCTAAAGTGGAATGTTAATATTATGTCCCAGACTTAAAAACTTTCCAGCAACTGATTTCATTCCATTATTATATGTATTTCCATATTATTTCCTATTGCTTCTCCTCAAAGGATACTAAGTGGGTGGCAATCTAGCCCAGAGCCACATGATAGAGAACATGTCAATATCCCGAGTCCATTCCTAACTGGTAGGATCCTGAGGCTATATGGAGGGAGAGGCCTCGGTTTTGAGGACTTAAAACAGGAATCTAAATATTTACAGATGTTGGCAAAAGGAACTCTCCTACATTACTGGTTGGAGTGCATACTGGTCCAACCACTATGGAAAGCTGTCTGGAGGTTACACAGTCTACTAAAAATGGAGCTACCATATGACCCAGCAATTCCACTCCTAGGGATCTACCCAAAGGCCATAAACACATTGATTCAAATGAACACCTGTACCCCTATATTTATTGCAGCACTATTTACAATAGGTGAAACCTGGAAACAACACAAGTGCCCCAAAATAGATGACTGGATCAAGAAGATGTGGTATATATACACAATGGAATATTATTCAGCAATCAAAAAGATAAACTCATGCCATTTGCAGCAATGTGGATGGAGCCAGAAGGAATTATGCTCAGTGAAATAAGTCAGAAGGAAAAAGAAAAATATCGGATGGTTTCACTTATAACAGGAATATAGGGGAACCAAATAAGACATCAGTGTAAAAAAATAATAACAGTACAAACCACAACAAAGCAAAAACAGATGATTATAAACCAGAGATATCCTGCAGGGGAGGAGGAGGGAGAGGTGATCAGAGGGGGGAGGAAGGAGCACAGGGGACCATGTTGATGGTGCACGGGTGCATTGGTGAAGGACATTCTATGGGGACTACACCTGAGGGGGTGGGGAGGAAGCAAATATTGTTTTAAAATGAACAATGATGTAAAAAATAAAAAAAATTAAAAAATATTAAAGATGCTGGCATTCACAAATTACATTTACTGATCACCTTAAGTTAAAACCAATCCAAGGCATACTTGAGAAAAAGAGGGCTGTATACTTAGCTGTTTAAGGATCTCTCTCCTCCAACTAGATTGTAAGGCTTGAAGGGATAGAGCTGTTATCCTACTCACTGTTGTAGCTGTCTGGCACCCAGCACAATGTCTGAAATGGGGCAAGTGCTCTGAGAGGCAGTATAGCATACTGGCCAAGAGGACCAGCTTTGGAACCAGGCTGACCTGGCCTCGAATCCTGGTTCTATCGCTTACATGCTGTGTGACCTTGGGAAATTTCCTGAAACTCATCAACCCTCTGTACCCTGGCCCTCTCCCTCTAAAAGATAATAAAAGCACTGACCTGATGGGATTGTTGTGACTGATTTAGTGAAACAATATTACTAAAGCACTTTGCAAACTGCCTGGCCTGTACTTGGTGCAAGTTAAATGGGAGACATTTTTTAATAATCTGATTATTTGTTGAAGGAAGAAATGGATGTCATAGCCTGCTTTCCTTTCCCACGCTTGAGATGAACTAGCAAAAATAACCCTATTCGTTTGCTTTCTATAAGAGTTCAATACTTCATTTCAGGCAAACAAAACCAAATGTGCATAGGAAAGAGTCCTTTCTCCATCACTGTGTTATGTGCTTCTCGGCATCTATGTTAAAGTCAGTTTGAAGAAAAGGAAACAGAAAACAGATGAGGAAGGCCATCTCTCTCATTTTGTCACTTCCATAATATTGGTTGCTATAATAACCTACTTGTCAAATCCCTTTGTACTACTGTGAGAAGTGTTGATGTAAGACGTGTTTTCTGAAAATAACCACGATGAGGTGTCATGAATTAAGAGCTTTGATACAGAAGAGGTGGAATTCTTTTTAGGGTAGAATAGCTCAGGACTAAAAATTTCCCAAAGCATCTACTGGCTTGCTCTTTCTACCTCCTAAAAGGAAACTTGTTTCTGGGGTGATCTTTTTTTTTTTTTTAACTGTGCATACCATAAATGCTGCATGGGATCCTGGACTGGATCCTGAGCAGGAAAAGGACCTTAGAAGAAATATTGGTGAAAGTGGAATCAAGTCTGTAGTTTAGTAAATAGTATTGTGTTGATGTTAGTGACTGAGTTATGTGAGGGGTTAGTGTTTGGGAAAGCTGGGTGAAGGATATACAGGAGCTCTCTGCGCTAATTTACAATTCATCTGTAAGTCTAAAATTACTTCAAAATACAAACTTAAAAAAATCTAAACATAATACTTGAAAACTAAACATACCGATTGAAAGTTAATTCTGGAAGCCCAGGTCTGGGCAGGTGTTGAGGCCAGGGCACCAGGAATAACATTGGTCACCAAAACAACGTGACAAGGGGTAGAGGGTAGTATGTATTGGTTCTTCTATAATAAGGAATTTCTGGCGGCCTATCAAAAAAACAATTCTTTTCTCTTGGTATAAGCTAGCCTCATTCAAAACACAGCAGCCTGACTTAAAAAATGTCCAAATATGTTTTTGTTTTTGAGTTTCAGATATTTATTAATCAGTGTAACCTCCAACACAATATACCAGCATGATTTCATGCATTTAGAGGGGAAGTATTTCCTGGTTAAGTGGAAAACAGTTCACATGGCTTCTGGAAGACCTTCATTTTAAGCATCTTTATAGTGAGATACTTCATTTAGCAGTCTGGGCCTTCTTTCTTCAGTTTGCTGTCATCTACATTCACCGAGTAGAACTTGCACTGAACTTTGGGTCCCAGTTTGTTCCCAGGGTCTAGGTTTATTCTTTTTGTCCCAACTGACATCTAGATTGAAGAAAACCAGTAGCATGACATACAGCACTGCTCCATAACCACCTCCAATAAAGACAAAGAGGGGACCAAGCTAGGATGCTTCTTGGCCTGACGAAGGATCAGGTGAAGCATGGTTGCAGGAAAGGCCTTGGGTTTCGGGCCCTTGCAGGGCCAAGGACTAAGTTTCTGCAGTGAATCTATGTGGAGTCCCCCAATACCTGTTTTCTTAAAGTGCCACTTTCGTGTTATTTGATTAACTGGATGTTTGGGAGGAATTTCTCATCATAGTGCTGAACTGGAGATGGGAAGGGGTAAAGGAAGGCTCCAGCCACCTTGAAAGCACCAATCCCTTAGCACTCAGTTCTTCTTTACTCCTGAGTCAAATGATCTGTGGGGTTAACTCCTGTGTCAGCTAAAACACAAGTGTCTCTGCAACCCAGTGTGATCAGGATGGCAATGAAAAACAAATGTTTTAAAGCAAAAGGTATTGGGGGAGGGGAGTTGAATCTGGTAGGACTATGGCACTCTTCATTTTTGTAGGTTCTTTAGGGATGAACTTTTCCAAGTATGATTCCCATAGTTCCGATCAGCACATGTATGATGCTGTTTTCACTTAACGTTATCTCACATTTTGGTTCCCACTTGCATTGTGCATATAACTGTTGTCTTTAATGGCTATGTAACATTCCATTGTATGGAACAGCATGATGGTTCTTAGCACTGGGCTCATTTTTCTGAGCAGGTATAAAAGGACTGCTGTCTCTTAGCCCCAGAAGTCTATTTTTGTTTCTGGAAGTGGCGACTAGCATGAGTGTGGGATCGCGTGGGATTCCTGAGTCATCATCTCAAGGCAGTTTGAGTGTGTTGTTAATATCGCCCTGCCCACCACCCGACAGCAGAGACTCCTGGGCTCCCTGGACTTTAGCCGGGCACTTCATGGGCACAGGGGCAGAAGTCCAAGCCTCCCTGACTCCCACAACTCTCAGCTGATACTCTCTCCCTGCCAACCACAGGAAGTTCCTGCTGCTTTCTCTCTGGCCTGGGATTATAGCTCCACCTGTATTTTCCACACAGATTGCTGTGACAGAAAAGACAAAGGGAGTGGGAAGATGGATCATTCTAGGCAAAGGGCTAAGGCATAGGTCAGGAGTGCAAGAGCTACAGGTTTTTAGGTGACTCTAAAAATGAAGTGGGACGAGGGGATGATTTCAAGTCCTGGAAAGTCGTGTGATAGCTCTCGTTCTCTCCACCCCTTCCTGTTAGAGAACCATGTTCGGGCTATCTAGCAAAGAGTTGACAGGGGTGAGTGACAAAGCAGTGAGTCTAGGCGTGGCCCCTACCCCACCTATGGCCACGGACATTTTATAGCCGAGAACGCTAGTTGGCAGGTTTTTCCTGAGAAGAGTGCCCTTGTGTTTGGTGCACTTGAGGTCTCGCCGGCAGCCACTGCCTTGAAAACTAGTGATTCTAGTAGGTTGCCAGGAGGGAAGAGTGATATTCAAAATACAAGTGGTATGGCTTAAGCACCAAACGCTCAAATCTCTAGGGAATTCATGGCAGGACTGGCTACTTACTGCTGGGGTCCATGCTCCTGCCCTAGACTTGTTCTTCCTTAACTTGTTCTTCCTTAATCCTTCCCGTGTACCAATTAACCCGTGTTCTGCAGGTCATACAGGATACCAGCCCTGTGGGTAGTATGCCTCTGATGGGTAGAAAAAAACAGATCAAGAGTGGTGACCAGACCTCAGGAATTGAAAACCATTGAGAGCAGAGGGACCCCTCTACTATCATATTGAATTCTCTAGTCAGAAGCTGTAGGGTAAAGAAAATGTCAGGCTTTTCTGCCCTCCCGCCATCAGGATAGATGATGGATCCTTGCGGTCCTGAATGCATGCCTGATGGCGAGCACCTGGAGTAGGGGGTGGGCAGAGGTAGATGGGATTCACCTGGGCTGAGACTGTGCTTTTTAAGGGCGGCGTCACGGGGACGCCAGTAGAAGCAGAGCAGCAGGAGAAGCCGAGATCACCGGAGAGCCCAGATAGAGTGAGGATTTGCTGGGCACTGGGAAGACTGCCAGCCTCCTGGCCCCCCAGCCTGCTGTCTACCGTGTAAATCCCAATAAAAGACCTGCAAAAACCATGGAGGACTCTGACTCCTCCTTTACCCGGTCTGCATGGGATCCTATAAAACCTGCACTGTGTCCATTCCTGCCCCTACAGAAGCCCAGCCCTGTCTTGTAGATCAAATGGACAAGTACCCAGAGCCTCATGGGACTTGTGGAGTGATGGGACCCAGTCGTAGGCCTGTACTGTCTTGGACAGGAACCAGGCTCTGAAAGTCCTGGAGTAGGGAGGTCAAGACATTGACAACGGAGGGAGAGAGACCCCTAGGCAACCACTTGCTGAAAAACACTGTAGGGTAAGGTAAAAAAAAAGCATCAGGCTTTTCTACCCTCCCGCCATCAGGATAGATGATGGAACCCTGCGGTCCTGAATGCATGCCTGATGGCGGGCACCCGGAGTAGGGTGTGGGCAGAGGTAGATGGGAGGGCGGCATCACCAGGACGCCAGCAGAAGCAAAGAGAATGAAAGAACAGAACAGCAGGAGCAGAGAAGCAGAGAGAATGAGAGCGAGAGCGAAAGAGAAGCAGAGACCGCCAGAGAAGGCCGGAGAGCCCAGAAAGAGTGAAGACTTGCTGGGGGCTGGGAGGCCTGCCAGCCTCCCGGCCCCCCAGCACCTCTGCCTGCCGTGTACCTGCTAAATCCCAATAAAAGCCTGCAAAAGCCACCGAGGGCTCCAGGACTCCCTCCTCCTTACCCTGTCTGCTTGGGTCATAGATATCCTGCTGTGTTCCCCTGCCTCCACAAACATTTTCCTCTCTTGGGTCACAACCTCCGGAGCATCGCAGGTATAACCTGAAACTCCCCCTCCCCCGTGCCCTCCCTCCCACCCCATACAAGGAAAGACAAGAGAAAGGCAGGCCACTCCATATTGGTAAGCGGCAATTTTAATAACCAAGGGAACTTACTTATGAGGCTTTGTCTGGGGCAGCTGTAAGACGAGAGTTTTCTGTACTACCCACTAAGTATTAAAAGTTTATATATAACCTTTACTGCCTTTAATCATGTACACTATCCAGATGGTCCCAACAGCATTTTTTATCTCAGGGATGTATCCTTGGGCAGCTTCTGGGAGCCAGGAAAGCAAGGGAAACACACATTCCAAGAACCAGGGAAGCGGTGAAAAGCCTCCAATTGCCCGGATTCAACTCATGGGTCAACAAGGGGTCACATTCTCTTGATTGCCTTCCCCAGCACCCTCCAAACTCAAGAAACGGCCCTTGATCTTGGTTCCTGGGCTGACACATGGCTTTTTAAGACCTCTTTGGCAGATTTCGGATCCTCAAAGATGGGATACGGGAGGCAATGTTTGGCAGTGGTTATAGTCACTCTACATTCTCTGTTCTTTGTGCTTTAGAATTGAAGACATTTATCTCTGGGTTATTCTCTGCAGAAAAAAGGATCCCTCTCCCAGAAAGGGGAGGTTCCTAGCTGTCTAATGATCTGACTAAGCCCCTCCCCTAGTCATAATAGTAGTAGCTAACATTTAATGAGCTACTTTGTTATGTGCCAGACCCTATGCTTAGGGTTTTTATATAAGATTGTCTCTTTTGATCCTCCCAACAAGCCTGTGAGGTAGGTACTCTTATTCCTGCTTTGCTGGGGGAAATTGGCAAGTCACCCAGCTTGCAAAGGGGTTTGAAGTAACAGCCTGCAGCAACCACATTAAGATTCAATTTTAAAATAGAATTTTTCCTTTATAGAAATAAGAGTATGCTGGCTATATTGGGGGGAATAGACTTTAAATAACCTTGTGATGGGTAGAGTCTATGTAGGTAAATATGACTGACACCCAGGAACACATACATTGGACACAACTGAAATTCGTATTTGTTAAATTCCCCACCCTGCCCACATTCACAGGCAGTACTCCCACCCCCTTCTAGCCACACTTCCCCTTCCCTCTTGACTGAGAAAGTGCTTGCCTCATAAACACATGTGCCATAAAGAGAAATGTGGATGATCCATGCTTCCTACGAACCAGGGTTTACAGTCTTGTAGGGTAAAGAAAATATCAGGCTTTTCTGCCCTTCCGCCATCAGGATAGATGATGGATCCTTGTCCTGAATGCATGCCCGATGGCGGGCACCTGGAGTAGGGCGTGGGCATAGGTAGATGGGATTCAGCTGAGCTAAGACTGTGCTTTTTAAGGGTGGCGTCACGGGGACGCCAGCAGCAGCACCAGTAGCAGCCAAAGCAGAAGCCGAAAGAGAAGCCGAGAAGCAGCAGAACGAACGCTAGAGAGCCCAGATAGAGTGAAGACTTGCTGGGGGCTGGGAGGCCTGCCAGCCTCCCAGCCCCCCAGCCAGCACCCCTGCCTGCCATATGCCTGGTGAACCCCAAATAAAAAACCTGCAAAACTACTGAGGACTCTGACTCCTCCTTTACCCGGTCTGCATGGGATCAGAAAACCTGCACCGTGTCCAGTCCTGCCCCTACAAGTCTCCTGCATGATAAAATGCTTCTTCAGTAGAGACACTTGCTGGGTGAGAATAATTGTCAGCAGAATTTTCCAATATTATTGATTGGGCAAATTGGCATGTAGGGAAAAATGGAGTGGCCCAGGCTTTTTGTCTGCCTTCCCATTGCTGGCCTCTATGGCCTGTACCTGCAATCTTGCTTTCCTCCTAGGTTTCATTGTCCACACATGATATCACGTTGGTGCAAGAGGCATTTAGGAGCATGATTACAGGGCATGCACAGATACCTGGGGCGGAGAGGTGTGAGCATGGGGCCTGTGATTGTGGACACCTGCGTCAAGAAGCCAGCGCCTGGGGTGTGCACATATATAAATGCAGAAACCTGGGCCTAGAAGCAAGGGATAAAAGGGACTCCTCAGCTCTCACATTCACGTTGGCATCACTCTGGAGCAAGATGAGATGAGATAGAGGGAGACTGAGAGAGAATGCCAGAGAGAAGAGAGAGAGTGTAGATTGTGGGAGCTGGGGGGTTTGGTTGCTACCTGACACCTGGCCTCCCTGCCTGGCCTTCCTGCCCAGCCTGTCTGCCCACCGGTCTGCCTGTTGTACCTGTTTCCCTGCTTCAGCATTAAAAGGCCTGTCAAATCTGTTGACGGCTCCAGGACTCTCTTCCATCTGCCCGAATCCATAGTGAACCTGCCTGGTCTGGGATGCTTCCCCAACATGGTGGAAAGCAGGTAGATGGAGAGTGGCCAGAGAAGACCTCGGAGAATGTAGTATTTTTGGACAGGGAAAGTGGAGCACTGACTGGGACATGCGAATCTGGATTTGAGGAGTATCCTGTCATGATTATTTGTACAGTCTTGGGCAAGTCACTTAAACATTCTGTACCGCAAATTCCTCATACATTTCACAACCAGGGTTACAACTGAGGTTTTAAGCCCCCTTCCAGCTTCATGACTAATAAGATGAGCCTCACTCAGAATCTCATCAAAGACCCACAAAATATTAGGGGGGGTTCCCTTGGAGATAAGGCCATGTGCAATATATAACAGCAAGTCATGCAGCCTTAGCCAGTATCAGGCCCTCCAGATGGGGTTTTAAGACTGAACTTTCTGTGTAAAGTTTCTATCCCTCAGAAACAATTATGGGCTAGTTGGTTTACATAGTCAGGCACGACCATATAGGGTAGGAGTTAAGAGCATGAGTTATGGAGTTGGACCTTCATTTGAAAATCAGTTCTGCTGCATCCTGGGGGCATACATAATATACCCTCTCCAAACATCACTTACTGCCTCTGTAAGATAATGATAATAGAACCGACCTTGTAGGCTCATGAAGAGGAAAGACAATAATGTATGTAAAGCACTTAGCCTGACACCTGGCAGAATGGAAGTGCTCAGTCAACCTTGTCTGCTACTACTATTGACACGCTTATTTCTATCAGTGTAATTTTCCTGACATGGGCATGGCTAAGCTCCAACATTTTTCCTGGAGATAGCTTTTCTTTCTGGGTGGAGTTTGAGAAAGCATATGTAAATCTTTCTGGCCTAAAGTAGCTCTAGAGTCAGATCAATTTCCTGCTCTCTTCTTCCAGGTTATGGGACCTTGGACAAATGATTTAACTTCTGGTGCCCTTTAGTTCCCTCAGCTGTGAAATTCAGTCAGGTACATTCCCTACCCCCAAAGGCGGTTGTGAATCAGGTGAGTGTGACCTGAGTGCTGTGTCTGCCCATCCAGAAGGCATTCAATCAACGGTGGTTGTGGAGCTGATGGTGCAAGTAATAGTCGTATCATAGTAAATAAGCGCCTCCACTCCCACCCAGTGTCACCCTTGGGATGGAGGGTTGAATGTGTTCACACGTCTACAGGTTTTGCATGCTGTAGGGTAAGTGATTTTCAGGCTTTTCTGCTCTCCCACCATTAGGATTGATGATGGACCCTTGTGGTCCTGAATGTATGCCTGATGGCGGGCACCTGGAGTAGGGTATGGGCATGCGTAAGTGGGTACACCTGGGCTGAGAGACGGTGCTTATAAGGGCGGCGTTACAGGGATGCCAGCAGAACCACGAGAACAGAGAGCAGAGAAGCAGAGAGAATGAGAGTGAAAGAGAGAGCGAAAGAGAAGCAGAGACCACCAGAGAAGGCTGGAGAGCCCAGAGTGAAGACTTCTTGGGGGCTGGGAGGCCTGCCAGCCTCCCGGGCCCCCAGCACCCCTGCCTGCCGTGTACCTGGTAAATCCTAATAAAAGCCTGCAAAAGCCACCGAGGGCTCCAGGACTCTCTCCTCCTTTACCCCGTCTGCTCGGGTCATAGATAACCTGCTTCGTGTCTTCCCACCCCCTTACACATGCCTAACCAAGGTCTTAGCAGAACCAGCCCTTGTTCCCGAAGGGACAAGAAATTGTTGCTCGGCTTCCCAGACAGTGTCTGGGAATTAAAATATTTGGAGGCATGACTGAAAGTGATTCAATAGAGCATAATTCTCAGCAGAAGAGTTCTATTTATTTTTTTTCCAGCCTTCTAATGCCTAAGAACCTTAAGGAAAAACGTAGTTCTATGTTGATCCCATATTTTCAAGGCTCAATTTCAGATGGTGATGGACATGTTGATCACCGACGTCATCAGGTGTATCTAGGTGTAATGACGTAAACGTTGTCTTCATTCTCATAGAGACCAGCTAATTTTTCCTATGGGCACAGGATCTATGTGATGCCCACACAGGAATTGGTGGTAAGATTCATGTGTATGGCTAGAATGTTGGTTTAGGAACAGTAGCAGTTCTCAGGGATGTGATATCACAGTAGGTGGTGTCGCATGGGCACTGTTGAGATGTGGCAAATCAAAATAAAAAAAACTGAGTGGCCTGCTGGATCTGGAGAGGAGGCCAGTTACTCAGGGAGGATATTAGATGTTACTTTGACTTCATTTTTCTCTTTAGTAATCTGCTAAGTCTAACAAGAGAAAGAAAATAGCCAGTCACTGCAAGCAAAGCTAAGCACCTGTCCTGCCTAGATAACTTCAGGTTTAGAAGGTGTTGGTGATTTTCTAAAGAGGTATAGACTGCACCCCACAAGGCACCCACCCTGTTCCCCCTGGCTCTATACTTTTTCGCTTTTGCCCTTCCACATTGCTGCTTCATTTAAGACATACTAGCCATAGGATCCAAAGCTTTCTTCAAGGGGACTTTCTAATAACATATCCTCCGCGTCCCAGGTATCCACCATCATTTTTGTCCTGGGTTCTGAGGTGATAGAAATAAGACATGGATTTGAGTTTTGAGCAGATATTTAGGGAAAGTTTCTGACACCTAGAAAAACACTTCCTTCCCTCTTATTAGCTAGATTACTTCTATTCAGCTCTCATCCTCATCTCCCATGCCCACATCACTATCTTTCTCCTCCTCAGTGACCCTCGCCAAGTCCAGACCCCTCCATTCTGGTGGAACAACACAAGGCTCCTGGGGTGGATGGAAGGGCCAGACACCGGGAAGATCAGGTGACATACTATTAACAGCCCACGGTCTTGGGGACTAGGGTCCCAAGGAACACTGAGGAGTGGCCTTTATTGTATTGGGAAAAATGAGAATTGTGTAAAATAAAAAATAGAACAAAATCTGAAGAAAAGCCTTTTCTCAAAATCATCTAGAATCTCACCAATCATCTAGAAATCACGACTGCTAATGTTTTGGTGATTTTCCTCTAGATATGTTCTGCATGTAGCCACATCTTGCTGTTCAAGTTGTACTCTGGTTGGCTATTTTCTCTAGTAAAATACCAGCTTGTGGATAACTTTCCCTGTCTGTAAATATAGCTAACCATCAGCTCTTTTCAGGTCTGCATATTATTTGATTGTGTGGATGCACCGTATTTATTTAGTTATTCCCCATTCTTGAACATTTAGATTGTTTCTAAGTTTTAGCTATTATACACAATGCTGTGATTGAACAACCATGAACATCCTTTTTCTTTGTATTTGTGTCATTATCTTAGCATATAGTTCAAGATTATGAGATGCTTGGCTTAAAAGGTTTCCACAATTTTAAAGTATCTCTCGGAAAATAGGAGGGACAACTAAACTACACTCCATAAAGCTTGTGGGAATTTCTGCTTTCACACTGGAAATCATAACCTTTATCATTACCCTATCATCATCTAAAGATCTTGGGTCACCCATTGCTGGGACATCATACTGGGTTACCAAAAAGTGTTTCCCAAGCACTCTTCCTGCACTTCTGCTTCTTCCACACTGTGTCCTGATCATCAGCCACAGTATGAGTAAAGAGTTTCAAACTCAAAATAATACTCCTTTATAAATTGTGAGAGATGGCCTGGTAGCACAAGGGGTTGAGTCTCAGCACTATCAAGCTACTACCAGGCTCTGCAGCACGAGTTCCATCCCCAGCCAGGGAGCTACCCACATGGCACAGCAGACCTCTCCTGTCTCACCTGCTGCTCCCCTCAGCAGTGTATTTCAGTCAGTCTGCCTGTTCTGCTCCCCACTCTGTCTCTGGTGAATCCTCCCACCACCCCCTCACCTCTGGCCTATACCCCAGTTCTTGTATGCATAAATAAAATAAAAAATAAATCTTAAAAAAATAAATAAATTGTGAGGGAAGGCCTATATATCTTTTCTTCCCTGCTAACCACTGACCCATCATTACCTTTGAAAAGATCATCATCCACAGCATGTGGAGCTGGGATTGGCAAGTTACCACCACTCTGATTGTGGCAAAACTCCACAGTGTTGGAAACACCTTTTCCTCTACTACATTCACCTTCCTCCATGAGTTCATCCAATGCAAATGTTACGGATATATTCTTTTTGTTTGATCTGAAACCTTCTTTCTGTACAACAAGGAGATGGAGGAGGAAAAAGTCAGGTGGTGCCACAGAGTGGTCCCTGTGCAGTTTTACCACCACTAGCTGTTTACCTGTAGGATTGGCTTTAGGGGTCTAGCTTCGACTGAGTGTTGACCTGCACGATGTGTTTTCCCTTTGAATCGCCGAAACCTAGCGGAGAAGCTGGGGAAGATAGAAAGGACAGAGTCAGAGTGAGAAGACATACTTCGAGCTCCTTGATTGAATGCAGCTATTACCCAGTCTGCACCATATGCCTTTGCACAATGAAAGGGAGAACAGAAAAGAGGACATTTAGATCTTTTACTGTTCAAAACCGTGGTCACCTCCTGCTATCTCTTTTCCATCTGCCTTTACTCTCCCATCTTATTGGAAGGATCAGAGAACTGGAAGCAGGGAATGTGGTGTGGCTCCAGGACATTAATCTATAGAATATTATGAATAAGCTCCTCGAGGGACTCACGCTTCCTTTTTCCTTGTATAAGCCAGGGAGTAGGAACCTTGTTTTGCAGAGGCGCTAATACCAATAGCTTTATGTTTCTACAACTCACCCCATATTGTGCTGAAAGTAGGGAGAGGGAGGCGTACTTAACAATGTTGGAATGTTTGTGGTCACTGCCCAAGTCCCATTTGGGCCAATGCATCTTGACAGTGTTGCTCAGCACTATAGACTCCCAGTACCTCCCAGAGCTCCCTGCTTATGTTGAAAACTGACTCGTGCCTCTATTCTTATCAGTATACATAGCTGAGGCAGTACAGTACCTATCTGACGAGCATCTTTCACCAGATTTTTTCATGCTCTTAGAGGTTGAGATGCTCGAGGTGAGTGGCTGCTGCTGCGGTGTGTGCAGCTCTTCGTATTTATTGTCAATGGCAGCCAACAGCCAACGAAGACTTTCAATGATGGACCGTTGCTGCTTCTTAGAGAGGGTTTTGATGACTGAACAGGGTTCCTATGACAAAAAGAGAAGAGAAGGCCCCAGCTCATGAGTCTGGGACACTTGGGGCCCACATTTCCAAACAGGAGAAGTCCACATAAGTTCTGTTGGGCCTAGAGTGGTTCTTAAGACTTCCTAGGAGACATTGAGCATTCATGCCTGAGAATGCAAATGAAAGATCCAAAAACTAAGGTCCTTTGATAAAGTTATTGTGGCTTTTCTTGGATGTGTGACCCTGAGAGAGTTACTCAATCTCTGAGCCTTGGCTTTCTTGCCTATGAAATGAGGGCATTAAAATTTCCAACTTCACAATACTCTTTTGAAGTCTCAATGAGAAAAACATGTGAAACTGTTATAAAAATGTGATACTCCATTATGACCATCAAGCCAGAAATGAACTTGATGTTGCCTGGTGGGGAGAGGCTTTGCCCCAGGTCCAACATCCAGGGCTAGTTGTGTCCTGGGCCAAGGGATGCATCAATGGGGCCCCAGAGGGCGTGGGGGTGGGGAGTGACACTTACTACATGGCACAGGATCTTGTTCTCCTTTAATAGCTTTTCCAGGAGTAGATGTTCCATGATATCACAAGGTAGGAGGGCGTCTCTGTTGTCTTGTTTGCTTGCCAGGCTAGTGCAGGGTATAAGAGAGAGGGAAGGAAGACAAGGAAGTGTGAAACAGAAATAGAGGCCAAGAGCAAGAAAACAAGGGAAAGAAGGGGATAAGCAATTCCAGTACAAGTGTTGCCAAATCCTAGGAACTAGCTTGAAAGAGGGACCCGATGGTCAGCCAGATTTTTTCTAACCAACACTCAGTGGAGGAAGGAATAGCACAAATAATTTGAATTCAAGATAACCCCCAGGCCTCATTTCTCACTTCCTCTACATTATGCCATCAACATTTAATTAGAATTGCTAACTGACATATGAACAGATTTGGAGTTTTTATATCCTCTCCCAAACTTGTTCATGCTTGAGTGGAGGAGGAAAAATGGTAGTGGGGGAGAGGGTAGGGTAGTTGGTGAGCCTGAATTACCACCCGGGCATAAGTGATAGTCACATAACTCTTGAGCAGACTGCCAAGGGAGGGGGACATTGGCGTTGATTATACAAAATAGGGATTGTTTTCTGCCACCATCTCGGGGTCAGAGAATGAAGCTAGGAAAGAGAAGCAAAGAAGGGTCCAAGGATGGGGGTGGTAGATCTGGGCATTACTCGCCCTTTTTCCTTGATGCTTGTTGTCAAAATTACCTTTGCATGATTAGGCAACATGTCCCCCAGTGGCAGTTTTTGGTAGAAAGTAACTCTTGAAAACATCCCTAGAGGACTGGGCTGCTCTTTCTCACTGAGCCAAAGGGAAGAGGACTTCTAGTTGAAATGGACAAAGGGGCCCCCCAGCCCTTCCTCTACTTCTCTTCAAAAGGGGAAATGAAGCACAAAAACAGAGTCTTACAGTAAGATGGGTTTTCCTGACACTCTCTTATCAGACAATAGACGTGTTAAGATGATCCTTGCTTCTTCCATGCGCCCTAAGTCACTGGAATCTAAGACATAAACAATCCCATGTGCCTGGGCATAGTAGTTCGGCCAGATTTCTCGGCCCTTCGTGTCCCCGTTCAGGTCATAGATGGTAAGTTGATAGTTGTCTAGCAGAAGTTTCGTTGGTCCAGATTTCAAGTAACTGTTCAGTCTTCTGGGGAGTACTATACATAGGGGGAGAGAGGAGAAGAAACCGCTGAGCATGGGGATAGATTTAGATCAAAGAATCTGTTAAACAATGACCTGAACCTTGACCACAACCTGTTCTGAGGACTGGATGATGCAGGGAACACTGCTGAGGCACCTGCCCTCCTGCTCACATTCAGAGGATCACCGTTCTCCATGGGCACTTTGCCCCTGCTCTCCTCTCCTGGCTCAGGAAACTTCAGGGGGTGCCCGCTGCTTCTAGGATGGAATAAAGACTCCTACCTGCCAGACCTGTCTCTTCCCTGATTGGTGTCCCTGGAACATACCCAGTCTCTTCCTCCCTCTGCTCCTTGGGTGGCTTGACCCCTCACCACATGTTGTGTCCTCTGGCCCTGGGTCTTCACAAGATACTATTCCCGAGCCTCCCTGGTGGTGCAAGGGATTAAGACGCAACCTATGAAGCTATCTGCAGCCACTGCAGCACGAGTTCCAGCCCCCACCCAGGGAGCTACCCACATGGCACAGCAGACCTCTACTGTCTCACCTGCTACTCCGCTCAGCAGTGTATTTCAGTCAGTCTGTTTGTTCTGCTCCCTACTCTGTCTCTGGTGAATCCTCTCACCTCCCACCCACATCGCTGGCCTGTACCCCAGTTCTTGCATGCATAAATACATAAAAAAATCTTAAAAAAAAAAAAGATACTATTCCTGCTGTTAAGAACACTACTACTGGGCCTCCCTGGTGGCACAAGGGATTAAGCACCACACTATGAAGCAATCCGCAGCTTCCGCATCATGAGTTTGATCCCCAGCCGGCCAGGGAGAAACCCACATGTCGAGGCAGACCTCTCCTGTCTCGCCCACTGCTCCCCCTCATCAGTGTATTTCTGTCAATCTGCCTGTTCTGTTTCCCACTCTGTCTCTGGTAAATCCTCTCACCCCCCGCATCTCTGGCCTGTACCCCAGCTCTTGTATGCATAAATAAGTAAGTCTTAAAAAAACCCTACTCCTGTGTTTTGCTTGATTAATGTCAATTGCTTTTAAAACAATATATTGCACTGGCCGGGGCAGCAGCCCTTCTTCTGCCCACCTGTGTCTATGCAGGTGCCTCTTTTCGCCAACTCTCTCCCTTTTCGGGGCAGCAGCCTCCTGCCTGGCCGTGACCTGCACCTGCCGGGGCTTCTCCTCACTGACCCCCTCAGCAGAGGCCGCTCTCCTCAAGGCCCCCACCTATGACCATGCAGGCCTCTCTCTTAGCAAACCTGTCCCTTTCGGGAATGAAGTAGTTTGCAACCCTGAGAATGGAAAACTGAAGCTCAAAGCTGGCTAGTACAAAGTGTGTTATTGTAACAGGGGGGTCCCTAGGAAAGCGGGGGGTTCCAGGTTCCCTGCCCCACCCAAGGAGGGTGGAGCTGAGCAGAGAGAAGAAGCTGCAAAGGAGACTGAGGAAGGAAGGAGCAGGATGGAGCCAGAAGGAGACCTGGAGGAGGCACATGGAACAGAGAGATGCGTGAAGAAACTGCGCTGGCCTTTTGGTCGTGGATGGGGTGACACAGATGTGGAGCAGATCTGCCCCAGAGAGAGGGGGGCAACTTCACCCTGATCTCAGCATGAGAAGGCACATGGACAAGAGCCCAGCACTGCTGTGCAGGACCACGGCCATAGCAACGAAAGCGTATCTGCTGCTTCTGTGATGGACCATGAAGAGCACATCATCTGCTGCACCAGCCAGTGACATCGTGAGGCTTTTATTACTACAGAAAACCTGACTAGTACAAGGAAACAAAGAGGTTCAGGTGAAATGGATAGATTTTCAGGAATGATTTTTCTGAGGTGGTGAGAAAGACAATGATTTACTACTCAAATGCTTGTCTCTGTTGAAGGTATAAATTAGCAAAGGGCTGAATGTATGCAAAAATAGTGGCTTATGTAATATAGTTAGTTATATTTATAGATATTGACATGTAGTAAGAGACAGTGACATGCACATTTATGCCATTCAGACATGAAATGAACTAGAAAATACTCTGCATATAGGAAAAACAATTCGTACTTGAGAAATGCAGAAAGCTCCATGACAGATGTAGTCTATTTCACCCTCATTTTTGGTTCTATTATTGCCACTTTGTTAAGTACCACCAAACAAATTTCTATTTTGTTAACGTCGTGTTTCTTCACTCAGAAAAACTTGATTAAATGCCTTAACATAAAAAAAAATAAATAAAACAATATATCAATTTAGATCTTGTTTCCCCTAGAAAGGTTACCCTACTTCCACTACCATCTCCTTTCAGAAGACAAGGTGACTTTCTTCCAGGCTACCACTCTCACAGCACATATTACAATGTTATACAGTCTATGAGTTTCTCACCTGGGTTATAAACTGCCACAAGACAGGAGCCCTTTCCATTTTATTCACCATATTATTCGGGTTGCTGACCACAGCTGCTGGCACACAGCTGTTCAATATGTTGAATGAATTTGATAAGCTAATGAATGAATGAATGAGTCAATGGGGGGGGTCCTTCTTTGCCACCTTCTCTTCAAGGTCCAGCTCAAGTATCAGGTACCACTTTCTTTGCCTGTTAGACCTACCCAGCTCTCTCACTTTTCTCTTTCATTGGGCACATGGTCTGTTAAACTTGTCCTTCACCTCTTTCTGTTGCATCCTATTTCCCCTGCTAAAACACAAGCTCGGTGAGGGTAGGGCTCTGTGTGACCTTATGTGCACTAAGTGTTCAATAAATGTTTATGGTACCTGTTATTGTGGGTGAGAGTATGACGTCTTCTTCCCTACATCACCTCCAACAAACCCTGGCAAACTCAGAAACATTTGCCCTTTCAAGGCTGTGACTGGATTCTAATATCCTCTAGGGCATCCCATACCTCACTCAGCCCCCGTAGAAATGGAGTTCAAAATGCAATCACATTTATAGCCATTCCAGACTGTTCAATTGACAGTCTGGCCCAGCTGTCTGCCCACGTCAGTAGCAAAATGATTTTAAAGATTGTCTACACTCACGCCTGGGAGTTCCAAGACCAGAATCAGTAGCTTCTTATTTATAGTCTCAGATCTACCTGTGACATTTCCTTGGGATTGCCAGAATGAGTCACTTGGTAGAGAAGTTAGTAAAATGCTTTCAGATCTTTGAAAATGTATGATTATACACACATTTAGTGTACACATATCTCTGCATTATTATCATTACATTTTAATGTGACCTTGTAACTCCTCTTCTGTTTTCATGTTCGTCAATTATCTTTTTAATTATAGTTTTCAAATAACATATAATTTGCAGTCACAACTTTGATGTGATATTTGCTATGTTTGTATTAGACTACTAAAAAATAATAAGTGAATAGATTAAAACCCTAAAGGTAGTTTTTAATTCTTGCTTCCTGTATTGAGACTAGCTTTATATTGTTTATTTCCCTGTCAGAGCAAAACATTTTCCCTGTTACTTTTTTCCACTTGAAGCCTTGACAATTCCTTCAGTAATGCAGCGTTTTGTTGGTGACCCCTAGAAGACGTTGTTCCCTGACAATTTACATTTTTCTCATTCTCTCTATTAATTTATAAACACCCTGAGGACAGGTACCCAGTCTAATTCATCTCGGTGCCCCTGGTGGCGTGTTTCGTAAGGCATCCTCTGGGGACTGTCTGCTTCAGCGTTATGTGGGTGTGGTTGTTAAGTCCTACCCTAGACCAAATGAATCAGAATTGCTAGGCTTGAGACCCAGGCGTCTGTATATTTAACAAACTCCTAGTTACCAGCCCCTCCCCTCACCTCTTCATGATTCTTGTGCACTTGAAAACCTGAGAACCACTGCCCTGGGGAGCGATGACCCTCATGCCTGTGCACCTCAGCACCGTCTAGTGCGCTTGTTAACATTTAGATTTCACGGGCCCTCTGCAGACCAAAGTATCTGCATGTCCAGGCCCAGGATGGGCAGGCGTGAAAGCTTCTCGGGTGATTCTGAATCTTGGCTCTCAGTCCTGTGCTCCAGGATCACCTGGGAGTTTTTGAAACCCGTGCCACTAGGCCTCATTCTCTGAAGGTTTGATTGCATAGATCTGGAGTGGGGCGCAAGCATCTGGATTTTTGAACCACTCCCCAGGTGATTAAGATGTAGAGCCAGATTTGAGAGGCACTGCTTTAAATGCCCTCAGTTAGGGCACCTGTTTGTGCTCACCCTTGGATTTCTTGTTCCACAGACTGCACCAGACAAAACAGTTACAGTGAATGGTGTCATCGAAAATAATGGCTTATGTCCCAACATATTTTATAACTGGCGTCTTCAGATGTTCACATAAGTTGCTACTTGTAAATTGGAATTCCTTCCTAGGCAATTGTCTGTTGCTGGCAATCACAAACATTTGAGGGGCAGGAAAGGGGAACCTGACTTCCACTCTGGGAGCCTGACAACCTATTAGATTGACCGTGGTGGTCCAGCATGGACAGAGGTGGCTGGAGGTGTTCTTTAGAACAACACATCAGTGGCACTTTGCTTCTTGGTCATTGGCAACTTCTCTGTGAATGGAGTCACAACCATTGACCCACTGTTTTATGCATCAGCCCCAAGTTATTCACCAAGCACAGGACAAGTTAGACAATAACAAATTTGACTCTGGGCTGTATCTTTGAGGAATTAGAAAGGAAAGCAGACACTATTCTCAGAGACAAAATAGCAGGTGGCTAATTGCACATTAGTGCTTCCTAAAACTGACTGACCGCCAGAAATGCCTGACTTCTTCAAATAAAGATTCCCAGGTGCCACCCAGACTGTGGGAATCCAGGAATGGGGCTGGGTTGGGGTTCTAAAAATGATCCCCACTTTGATCAGTATTCTTGTGAATTATCCTATTGATATTTCCTTGATTTTCATGCTGCTGTTTGCCATTCTATCAGTTCTGCCTATCAGAGAAGCGAGGAGTCAAGTTTGCTGCTTCTAAAGTGGGATATTAGACTGAGCCCGTTGACCTGAATGTGGTCCCTGGGGAGGCCACTCTTGGGGGTGGGGGTGGGGCTGTGAGAAGGGAGGAGAGAGAAGTTGTCAAGAGGTAACATGTGGACTGAGCAGAATGGTGGAATGGGGGAGAACCTTCATTCCACAAATATCCATTCAATACTCTTCTGGAGGGACTGAAAACACAGAGACTAAAGATACAGAGATGAGAAGATCCATTATTTCTCCTCCAGGGGCTCATCGTGTCGGGGACAGACTTGCAGTCACACAATGACATGTTGTAAGTGCATGATTGAGGGAGGCACAGGCTGCGATGGGAGTGGAGGCAGGAGGTGTTCTGGGGCATTAGGGAAAGGTTTCCTGAGGTCAGGCTTAGGCTGTGACTCACGGCCTTTAGTTAAGCAGGTAGGTAATAGAGGGGATGAAATGCTGGGTATAGGGGGATGGGATCTACAGAAGGTTCATGCATGTGAACCAAAAAGTTATGATGGGGGAGGGATGGCAGATCCTTCTTTTTGCTCTCTCAGGGGTCAGCTGTGGCGAGCCTGGGAAATGAAGCTGGAGAAGTCAGGGAGCAAATCATGGAGGGACTGGTGTGCTGCTCAGTAAGTTAAGTTTGGTTTGGTGCCCATGAGGGGGCCTGGATTTTCTTTAATTTTGTATGATTTTTGGATGGATTTATAATTTTTATTTTCTCAACAGAGTCATTTTTTTTTTATTGTGGATCCATTGATTTACAATGTTGTATGTGATTCAGAGGCACAGGATCAGACTTCAGATGGCTGTCCACACACCACACCCACCACCAGGGCACCCACAGTCCTCCACCATAGTCAGGAAGGGGTACAATGGACTATGGTGGAGGCATGGCATTCTATGCCTTGAATAGATAGGGAAATGTCATGAAGTCCTTCTGACAACTGTGTGTCACCTGAATACTGGAGTGGGGGTAGGGGGGGCAACTAGAGATGGCTAGAACAGCCAACAGGCTGTTGCTGTAGTCCAAGGTAATTGATGTAGGCTTCAAATAGGTCAGTGGCAGGGGAGTCAGGTTAGGCCTTTCGTGTACTTTTCTGAGGGTTGCCGGGTTATATAAAACCCAGGTGCAACATCATACCCCTTCTTTTATTTAATAAACATCAGTGGATGGCATCCTATCCTAGCCACTGTGCCAAGCTCTTTGCTTGATTGTCTGGTAGTTAGCTGGGTCTTCATAACAAGAAGAGCAGCTTCCTGAAATTCTGTGTTACTGCTTCTTGAAATGTCGAGGTATTCAACTGGAGATCTAGTATTAAACTTCCACATCTCTAAACTGACAACATTTTCAAGCTCCAACCCTCTGTATCAACTGTCACAAGGAGTTTCATGTTATTAAACTTCTTCATCGTCCCACACTTGTCTCTTTTCTAGACCAAGTTCCACTTTAATTGAGCTCTGAAAGTAGATACTGTTTCAAACATTGCTGTCCTTCATAATTGACTGAAATGCTTTACATAGTTTGAGCTAATTCATACTGACACTATGAGAGGACTTTCAATTAGGACATCACATAAAAGCACCAGGTGACAGACATTATATAAATAAGCTGCATTATATAAATAAGCTGACACCAAAAGAGAGGGATTTGTGTGTGTGTGTGTTTGTGTGTGTTGGGAAGTGTTTATCTTCAAAAGAGGGAACCTGAAGGCCATGAAGGAAAGCTAGTGATTATTTCATTGGTCTCTGAGACACATAGGAGGCTTAAACTGGTACCTAATGATTTTAAATCCTTACATCGTCGGAAGGCATCCACAAGGAAAGTTTTCCCCGAGTTGTCCAAGCCGATGACAATGATGTTTGCATTCCTGAAATGGAATAAGAAATGAGTCAAAACCGTAAAAGCCCTGTTAATTCTTAGGCTAAACCAGGAGTCCTGCTCTTCCTCAGTGTTTGGGGCTCTGCCTGTAGTAGTTCCAATACCTGTGCCATAAAAGGCATGGCCAGAATGGCAGACAGTGAGAAGCTCTCCTGAGAGGTGCCAAGGATGCTTTTCTTCCCTGATTAAGAATTTCTCATCCGGGCCTCCCCTGGTGGCGCAGTGGTTGACTGCTGGGCTGTGAAGCTGCCCGCAGCCTCTGCAGCGCCGGTTTGATCCCCGGCCGCCTGCGAGGGTCCCACATGGAGCGCAGACCTCTCCTGCCGCCCGCTGCTCCCCTCAGCAGTGTACTTCGGTCCTTCTGCCTGCTCTGCTCCCTGCTCTGGCTCTGGTGAATTCTCTCACCCTCCCGCACTTCTGACTGTACCCAGTGCTTGTATAAATAAATAATCTAAAAAAAAAAAGAATTTCTCATCCAGAGCTAGAAGGAATTATACTAGCCGAAATTAGTCAGAAGGAAAAAGATAAATACCAGATGGTCTCACTTATATGTGAAATATAGAAAAAAACAAACAAAAGGTCAAGAAAAAGTCAAAACTAGCAAGCTCACCAGAGAACTGAGGCATATAGCGAAGAGGGGGTGGAAGGGGGGGCAGGGGAGAGATGAACACAAGGGAATATGGTGATGGTTCAAGGGTGGTATGGTGGTGAATTATGGGGACTACAATGTTGTAACAAAAAAATTTAATTAATTTTAAAAAGAAAAGAAAAAAGAAGGTAAGAAATTAAAAAAAAAATTCTCATCCACCCCAAACACTACTCCCAATTTTGTAGACACTGCTTAATCACCTCCCCTAACAATATATATCATGAAGATTTGTCCCTTGAGGACTTCAGGCAGATATATTGGAGGAAGTGGTAGAATAGGTCTAGAGAAATAATTGCAATATTACCTTCGTTTTGTTTCAGGTCTCTTTAGCCGAGTCCAGCAGGAGCCCAGTAGCCGGAACATGATCTCAGCTTAGTTCTTACATATTAAGGACTCAAATAAGTAAGATCTCAGTCCCATAATTAACACTGAACTTTACTCAGTTTATGGTTGTACTGGTGCTGATGAACATAAAGGCTGGGGCTATAACAACTTTGTCTATAAATGTAATAAAGAAAAGGACTAGTTTTCTTCAACTCTGCTGGCTGTTCCTGCAAAAATGGGAATAATATGTTAAGGCAACCTACACAGTCATAATGGCATCAGACATGGCCTATCCCTTCAATCATAGTTCATTCCTATTAGGATTATCTTTAGTCAACCTGGGAGGGGGGCATTGGAGAAGAACCAGCTTGGATTTCAAGAAGGACCAATTGGGAGACCTGCTCTAAGTAACAACTATCAATTGGGCTTGGTTTTCTTACTGCTTCTGCTTCAAAAATGTTGTTGTTAGTAGTCAACTGTCCTACATTTCATACAATTTCTCAAGCTGTAAGGGACGTTAGAGATCATCTAATCTAATAGATTTCAAGTACCAGTTCAGGTCTCCTACTTTCAAAGATTCCCAAGGAACTGCATAAGCTTCCCAGATGAATTCAATGTACAGCCATATTTGGAAGTGATTGCCTAAATAAAAAGAGTAACTTATACAATCATTTCAAGGTTCACCCAAGTTGTAGCATGAATTGGTACTTCATTCCTTTTTGTGGCCAAATAATATTCCCTTATATGGCTATACCACATTTTGTTTACCTGTTCTTCAGTTTATGGACATTTGAATTATTTCTACTTCTTGGTTCTTATGTATAGTGTTGCTATAAACATTTGTGTACAAGTTTCTGTGTGAACATATGTTTTCAATTCTCTTGGATATATACCTGGGGGTATAATTTCTAGGTCATGTAATAACTATGTGTAACCTTTTGAGGAACTACCAGACTGTTTTACAAAGTGGCTGCTACATTTCACATTCCCACTAACTGTACAGGAGGGTTCCAATTTCTCCACATTCTTACTGATATTTGTTGTCTTTTAGTTTAGAGTCATCCACGAGGGTATAAAGTGGCATCTATCTTTAGTTTTTATTAACACATTTCCCAATGACTGTATTGGAGTCCAGAGCTGGGCAGAAGCTCTTGTTGGCTTAGAAAACTACTTTGGCTGATACACAGATAGGCTTTGCTTAGCTATTTGACGAGTACAGTGTATGTGCCAGTTAATCAATGGATAACTGTGTTCTCTGGCGTTATCCACTGTTTTGAAGAACTGCCATTCCCAAATGCTCATACTTTATAGTATTTCTTAGAGCACAGCTCATACCCTAGGAAATCATTTGACTCCTAGAAAATGGATCTGACTTGTGCCAGATAAAAGGGAAAGCTCATATATGGCCTGTGATCAAAACCAGCTTTACTCCAGCTTCACTTGAAGCTAATAAGACCTGGAGCCTGAAACGCCAGAGTCTGATTGTCTGGGTTCCATGATAGCCACCTCCCTTTGAGACAAAGACAGTAGTAGCTTCATGTTCATTTCCTGATAATTGGCAGAGCTTTCTGGCTTGATTGCAGGCTCTCTGAGATCTGAGATCACGCTTAGAAAGAGAGCTTTCTTAGTGCCACCAAGAAAGTTCAAATAGGCATCACACAAGTTCTTCTATAAGAACTTCTCCTAGGGTACATAGGAAAACCAAGGAGGAAAACTACTGGACTAGGGATTACTAATCCTTTTTTTTTTTTTTCATTTCCAGTGCCTCTAGCGGTTTCTCTAACTAAATCACTTAAACATTTTCAGATTTCTTATCTCTAGAATGTAGATAATGATATATTTTGCTTACCTTGAGGTGGTTAATTATGTATCTGATTAGAAGGTGGTTCTTTTTGGATGAAAGTCCTAAGAAGTGTAGAGTAACAGGAAGGTGCTGAGATTTCTAGCCATCTTGCCAGTTTAACATGGCTGTGGCCTATTTATGAGGGGTATGGCGATGACCTAACAATGGCTGTTAAGGCTCTGGTATATCTATGGCAACCACTGCCTGGTTCATAGCAACCGAAACCACATCTTCCTACCTTATATGAATGCAGCCATTTATTAAATGAATCTCTGTCCCTCGTGGGTTTTTTCTTATTTACAAAGTATTTCTTTCTATAGAATTTACTATGTGCTAGTATTCATTTAAGTACTTTACACATATTAACTCATTTAATCTTTATTACATGACAAAAAATAGGGACTATCATTCCTACTATTAAGAGGTGAGGTTCACAAAGAGGTTCAAGTACCTTGTCCAAGATTACCCAGCTAGTAAGTGGTAAAATCTGAATTCAAACCCTGGTGATCTGGCCTCAGAGTCTGTGTATATTAGGTTAGGTCTCACAGGCTGTGTGCGAAGATCTCAGGTACAAGAGAAACTACTGCTGCTCTGAGCTTCTCCCTCTCTTGTGGCCAAATTATATCATACTTATTCCTTTTGATGTGATTTATTTATTTATTTATTTGCTTACTTATTTTACATTTTCAGAGGACAGGTTTGTTAGGTGAGCTTCCGCCACTGCTTTGCAAAGGGGAAGGTTCTGTGAGAAGAAATGCCTGCATAGTCACAGGCGGCTGGGAGAGTTTCCTGCAGTGAATTTTTACAAATTAAACTTTATTTTAAAAAATGGTTTAAGACATACAGAAAAATTGCAAACATGGTATAGAGTTCCATATACTCAGCACCCAGTCTCCCGTATTATTTACAACTTAACACTAGTAAGGTGCATTTGTTACGATTAAGGAACTTTATTAATACATTATTATTAACTAACATCCATGTTTCATTCACATTTCCTTACTTTTAATGTCCCTTTTCTGTCCCAAGATTACAACTGGGACACCACAGGCCACTTAGTTGTCGAGTTTCCTTAAGCTCCTCTCGGCAGTGACAGTTGTTCAGATTTTCTTTTTCACCCGCAGATAGAATGCCCCTCACTCGGTGTTGGCCTAAAGTTCCTCTCATGATTAGACTGGAGTTATGTGGTTTTGGGAGAAAGACCACAGAGATAAAGATCCTCTCGTCACATCGTATCATGAGTATATGCTGCTAACATGTTTATCACTGATGATGTTGACCTGGGTTCCTGGCTGAGGTGGCTTTTGTCAGATTTCTCTGCTGTCACCCTTTCCATGCTGTATTCCTTGGCTGTGACTATGTGCAACTCACACCCAAGGAATAAAGAGTTCTGTTCCACCTAAGTATTTACATAAATTATTTAGGATTCTTCTGTGTGGAAAGATTGGCTCTTCTTACCCATTTGTTTTCTAAATCATTTCGTAATACTGTATGGACTCATGGGCATTTCTTTTAAGTTGGAATTATAATCCAACACTACTTTTATTTATTTTCTCACTCAAATTGTTTCCAAATTTGGCAGTGGGAGTTTTTCAGTTAACTCCTGTATCCTTTTGTCATAGCTCCATTATTGTGGTTTTTGCTGGTTTGTTTTGATTGCTTCCTTATTTTCTGACACTGTAAAATGCTTCAGACTCATCTTCTGTATTCTTGCCATATTCATAGAAATAGCTGTTTCTCCAAAGATTTCTGGATCATTGCATTAGAGAATAGTCTTTGAAAATAAGTTTGGGCACTAGATGTGTTATATTGCTACTGGTGTGTCTGCTTCTAGGCCCTTTCAGATGAAAGAGCAAGGCATTATATGTGCACTACATATACATTTGTGTATGTACAAATATATATACAAATATTTGTGTGACCATGTTCATCTACATTAAGCTAAACATGAGGTCTTCCTGATATCTTCAACTCTAACATCATTCTAGCCTCCAATTGATAGGTATAACCTTCTGCTCCAACGCTAACAAATATGGCTTCCACAATCCATGATCTGTTTACTTGATTGCTCAATTCCAATATGCATGTATAGCAGTATCAGAATTGATTTTTTAATTATTTTTATCTTATATATATTTTACATACTTTTTAATCTGTGCACAATGTATGCGTTTTCATCTTGGTTATAGTCCCTGTACAATTCCCACCACCCTTGTTTTGATCCTACTCCCTTCTCCCCCTCCCCCCAGCAGCGCATCTCTGGTTTATAGTTGCTTGTTGATTTTGATTTTTATAATTTTATAATTAGTCTTTTTCCTGGTCCCTTATTTAGGTTTTCTAAATTCCTGCTATGAGTGAGACCATCCAGTATTTTTCTTTTTCTTTCTGAGCATGATCCCTTCCAGCTCCATCCATGTTGTTGCAAATGGCATGAGTTTATCTTTTTTGATTGCTGAGTAATATTTCATTGTGTATATGTACCACATCTTCTTGATCCAGTCATCTGTTTTGGGGGCATTTGGGTTGTTTCTAAGGCTTAGCTATTGTAAAGAGTGCTGCTATAAACATAGGGGTGCAGGTGCCCTTTTGAATTAATGTTTCTGTGTCCTTTGGGTAAATACCTAGGAGTGGGACTGCTGGATCATATGGAAGCTCCATCTTTCGCAGATTGAGGAATCTCCACACAGCTCTCCATAGTGGTTGGACCAGTTTGCACTCCCACCAGCAGTGCAGGAGAGTTCCTTTTTCTCTGCAACCTTGCCAACATTTGTTGTTCCTAGTTTTTTTTTTTTTTAATATGTGCCATTCTCACTGGTGTAAGATGGTATCTCATTACAGTTCTGATTTGCATTTCCCTGATTACAAATGATGTTGAACATTTTTTCATATGCCTGTTGGCCATTTGCATTTTCTCTGTGGAGAAGTTTCTTTTTAGCTCCTCTGCCCATTTTTTGACTGGGTTGTTTATTTCGTTTTTGTTGTGTCTTGTCAGCTCTTTGTAGATTTTTGTGATCAGTCCTTTATCATTAGTGTTGTGTGCAAAAATTTTCTCCCAGTAGGTGGGGTGTCTCTTTGTTTTGGTTACTGTCTCTTTTGCTGTACAGGAGCTCTTTAATTTGATGTAGTCCCAGCTGTTTATCTTTGCCTTCACTATCACTGCTTTGGGTGATGTGTCTTTAAAGATGTTACTGAGGTATTAAAAAAAAAAAGATGTTACTGAGGTGTATGTCATGTAGTGTTTCACCTATATTTCCTTCTATCTATTTTATGGTTTCAGGTCTTATGTCCATGTTCTTTAATCCATTTTGAGTTGTTTTTTGTGCATGGTGTGCGGTAGTAAAGCTTCTTTCTTTTGCATGTAGCGACCCAGTTTTCCCAGCACCATTTATTTATTTATTTTTTAAGATTTATTTATTTATTTATACAAGCACTGGGTACAGTCAGAAGCGTGGGAGGGTGAGAGAACTCACCAGAGCCAGAGCGGAGAGCAGAACAGGCAGATTGACGAAGTACACTGCTGAGGGGAGCAGCGGGTGGCAGGAGAGGTCTGCGCGCCATGCGGGACCCTCGCCCGGTGGCCGGGGATCGAACCGGCTCTGTAGAGGCCACGGGCAGCTTCGCAGCCCAGCGCTCAACTGCTGTGCCACCGGGGAGGCCCCAATAAAAGTCTAGCACCATTTATTGAACAAACTTTCTGTGCTCCGTTGCATATTCTTTGCTCCATTGTCAAAGATTAGTTGATCGTAAATCTGTGCATTTATTTCTGTATAGTATCAGAATCGTTAACTCATATACCACCATAGGAAACAACTTGACCACTAGGTTACAACAATTTGTGCAATTCCTTTTGCCTTTGGTATTACAAACTCCACTTATTTTAAGTTACTTGAATTAGCACACTTACCCTACTCCTTCAGTGAGGTTCTATCATACATTTGTAATACATACACTGTGATAAGTTCATTTCATGTGTCAACTTGATTGGGCCATGGGGTACCCAAATATTTGGTCAAACATGATTCTAGATATTTCTGTGGAGGGTGTTTTTAGGTTAGATTAATATTTCAATAAATAGACTAAGTAAAGCAAATTGCCCTCTATCAAACATAGACCTCATCCAATGAGTTGAAGGCCTGAATAGAACAAAAATGATGACCCTCCCCACTTCAAAAGAAGATTCTTCCTGCTGATCACATTTGAACTGCAATATTGGCCTTTTTTTCTGCCTTTAGATTCAAATTGAAACAATGGATTTTCCTGGACCTCAAACCTACTGGTCCTTGACTGGGACAATACTACTAACTTTTCTGCTTCTTAGGCCTTCCAACTTGTACTGGAACTAAACCATTGACTTTCCTGGGTCTCTGATGATTCATCCTGGGCTTTCAAGACTTGCCAGACTCCCTAAACACATAAGCCAACACCTAATAATAGACAGATAGATAGATAGATAGATAGATAGATAGATAGATAGATAGATACTATTTATGGAGCTGGGCATTCATTACAGGTAAATTGTAATGCCTGTTTCCTTTTAACTAGGTGAAAGACCTATGAACTGGACCAAAGAAAGACCTCTGAAGTGGACCAGATGTTTTAAGAAAACATCAAGCAGTGATATATGCGCTTCCATGTTTATGGCAGCACTGTTTACAATAGCCAAGAACTAGAAACAACTTTAGTGCCCATTAACTAGTGAATGGATAAATAATATGTGGTACACTTACACAAAGGAATACTATTCAGCTATAAAAAAGATGAAATCCTTCCATTTACAACAACATGGATGAACCTAGAGGGAATTATGCTTAGTCAAATAAGCCAGACAGAGAAAGACTAATACCATATGATTTTACTTTTACATCGTATATGAATAAAACAAACAAGCAGATGAACAAAATAAAACAAAATAAAACTTTCAGACTACAAGGCCAAATAGTGGTTACCGGAAAGAAAGGAGGAAGGGGTCAGGGATTGAGTATGTGGGGAGAAAAAGGGAGAATGGTATGGTGAAAAATAGAATTGGACTTTTAGTGGTGAACTTAATGTAGACATGCACATGTTGATTTTCAATGATGCACACTTGAAACTTACATAATGTTATAATGTAATGTTAATTCATCAACAACAGGAAACCATCAAGCAAACAGCTGGTTAAAAGTCATCAGGATCATGAGAACTGATGATAAAGACTTTCAACCAGACGATAGAACCGGTTAGTTCTCTTTCCCATCCTTTGTAGAGAATCAGTAACCAATTATGTATAGCCATGAATAATTTGTTAACACTAATCAGCTCTTTAATCATTTACCTCATCTTGCACTTTTCCTCTCATAAAATCCCCCAACATGGAGACAGCAAAAGGTTGGGTTTTGTTTCTTAATACAGGCTGCAACTCTGTGTCTTTTTATTGAAGAGTTTAGTCCATTTACATTTAGAGTTAATATTGATATGTTAACATCTGTATTTGCCATTGTGTTTGTCTTTCCTTTGATTTTATTTATTTATTCTTTTAATAACTTTTTTTTTTTTGGCCTTCTTTCATTGTTATTCGTCCCTCTGAGGTTCTGGCTTTAGGACTCCTTGTAGTATTTTTTGGAGTGGGGGTTTAGTTGCAATGAAATTCCGGAGTTACACAAAAATCAACTCAAAATGGATTAAAGAACTAGACATAAGACCTGAAACCATAAAATATATAGAAGGAAATATAGGCGAAACACTACGTGATCTGCACATCAAAGACATCTTTACAGACACATCACCCAAAGCAGTGATAGTGAAGGCAAAGATAAACAGCTGGGACTACATCAAATTAAAGAGCTTCTGCACAGCAAAAGAGACAATAACAAAAACAAAGAGAAACCCCACCAACTGGGAGAACATTTTTGCACCCAACACTAATGATAAAGGACTGATCACAAAAATCTGCAAAGAGCTGATGAGACTCAACAACAAAGAAAATAATCCAGTCAAAAAATGGGCAGAAGAGCTAAAAAAAAACTTCTCTGAAGAGGAAATGCAAATGGCCAACAGGCATATGAAAAAATGTTCAACATCACTTGCCATCAGGGAAATGCAAATCAAAACTACCATGAGATACCATCTTACACCAGTGAGAATGGCACATATTAAAAAAACTAGCAGCAACAAATGCTGGCGAGGGTGTGGAGAAAAAGGAACTCTTCTGCACTGTTGGTGGGAGTGCAAACTGGTCCAACCACTGTGGAGAGCTGTGTGGAGATTTCTGGACCTACTAAACATAGAGCTTCCATATGATCCAGCAATCCCACTCCTAGGTATTTACCCAAAGGACACAGAAACATCAATTCCAAAGAACGCCTGCACCCCTATGTTTATAGCAGCACTGTTTACAATAGCTAAGCTTTGGAAACAACCCAAATGCCCAAAAATAGATGACTGGATCAAGAAGATGTGGTACATATATACCATGGAATATTACTCAGCATTCAAAAAAGATAAACACATGCAATTTGCAGCAACATGGATGGCGCTGGAAGGGATCATGCTCAGCGAAATAAGCCAAAAAGAAAAAGAAAAATACCGGATGGTCTCACTCATAGCAGGAATCTAGAAAACTTAAATAAGGGACCAGGAAAATGAATAACTATAAGAAAGTGAAAATCAAAATCAACAAAAAACTATGAACCAGAGACACTTTTAGGGGGGCGGGGGCGGGAGGGGAGGGATTGGGGTCAGAATGGGGGGGCTGCAATTGTATGGGGAATATAACAATAAAATTTATTAAAAAAAATAAATCAAAAAAAAAATAAAGTGGCAAATTGAAAAAAAAAAAAATCCCCCAACATTATACCTCTTAGGGACACATTTTAGGTTTTCTACCTGAATCTGTGTACCCTGAATTGCAACACACACACCCCCCACAACATACACACACACACATACACACACCCCACAGCACATACACATCCTATTGCTGGGATAAGAATTATATATATTCTTGCATTAGGACCTTACCCATTATATCCTGCCTCCAGTTCTCTGCCTGAAATACTCTCCTCCCACCTTTCACTTTAATGGTTTCTCCTCATCTTTCAATTCTCAATTTAAATGTCCTCTCCTCAAAGAAATCTTCCCTGATTGAGGTTGTTTCCCCTTCCCCTTTTTTTCCTGTTACTTTATTTTTAACAACTTTTTGGGTAAAATTGGCAGACATAGATAACTGCATAAACCAAAACTTGCCTTAAATTTTTATTATAAATTGAACATCCTAGTAACCACCAGGCACCACCAGCATCAAGAAAGAGAACTTTGTCCCCAATGCCAGAAGTTCCCTCTCCCTCCCTGCTAAAGTAACCACTATCTTGACTTTTTTGTTTTTCCATTGAGGCAACATTGGTTTACAACACTGTATATGTTCTATGATTACATTTTCTCATAATGTCAAATAATCTTGACTTTTTTAGTACTCCCTTCTTGTGCTTTTTTTATGGTTTTAATCACCTAGGGGTGCATCCCTAGACAGAATTAATTATGTAAATTAATTAATATTGTAAATTTATAACAATGTAATTTAAGTTGACACCACCTTAGTTTCAATAGCATACAAAAATTCTGCTCCTTTACTGCTGCACCCTCCACTTTGTTGTCACAACTTACATCTTTCTGTCATGAGCCCAATAATATAAATTTAAGATTATCTCTGTCTTTTAAATAATGTAGGAAATAAAAATGAAGTTACAAATTGAAAAAAATGCAAAAACACTGGCTTTTATGTTTACACTTACCAGAGACCTTTATTTCTTTTTTTTTTTTTAAAGATTTATTTATGCATATAAGAACTGGGGTGCAGGCCAGAGGTACAGGGGGTGAGAGGATTTACCAGAGACAGAGCGGGGAACGGAACAAGGAAAACTGACTGAAACACACTGCTGAGGGGAGCAGCAGGCAAGTCAGGGGAGGTCTGCCGTGCCATGTGGGTAGCTCCCTGGCCAGATATTAAACTTGTGCTGCAGTGGCTGCGGATGGCTTCATAGGTTGCATCTTAACCCCTTGAGCCACCAGGGAGGCCCAGAGACCTTTATATCTTTGTGTGACATTGAGTGATCATATACTGTCCTTTTGTTTCAACTGGAAAGATGCCTTTTAACATTTTTCATAGGGAGGTCTACTGGTAATGAATTCCCTCAACTTTATGTGGGAATGTCTTACTCCATTTTTGAAGATTTTGACAGATACAGAATTCTTAGGTAACAGTTTTTTGTTTGTTTGTTTGCTTGTTTGTTTGTTTGTTTTGCAATTTCAGTGAAACGGCCTAGGCGAAAGAAATTGTGAGCTGTTAGGATGAGTTGCCCCAAGTCCTATTTTAACAGGTGGGCTAAATCATGGACTAGAGAGCTCTGTCCAAACAGTATGACCTACTACACTCACCATAAGGTGCCATGCTGGACAAAAAAAAAATCATTAGATAATCTCACAATTTCTTGGAGGGAGAAGGCCAAGACCTTGCAAGTGCAGTTGGAATATAACCTGTCTGCTCATGCCTGGACATAGCCCACGCCAGAAAAAGCTATGATGTTGCTCTTCTCCTCCTCACCAAGGGACCTAACCTTTAAATATCTTCTTATTCTCTTGGAGGAGCTAAGCTAATTTCTCTGTTCTGGCTGTAGCTCTCTCATGCATGTGTCCCTAATAAAGCCTTGCTTGGTTCTACTACACCTAGCATTCGCTGGTGAATTCTTTCCCTAGAGGGCAAAGGACTCACTTTTTTGGGTAGGGACCTGGAACATCAGCAGTTTAAATACGTCATCTCATTGCCTTCTGGCCTGCAGGATTTCTGATAGCTGATCATCTTATTGCCTTACAGTTTTTTCAAATGGTGCCCATCATTTTTCTTCTCTGAATGAGTTGTTAGGTGAAACAGAGACTACCACTTTGTGTTAGATCTTCAGGTATACCCCCTTCCCCACACACACATAAACACAGCTAGAAAGTAGTAATTTGCAAATAAAGATGGCTCTGCTCTCCCTGGATTAAGGGACCATAGTCCCACACTGGGAAGACAGGTTGCCATTTTGAAGACCACCAATGAGCTTGGGAGAGATTGGGGCAGGGACAAATAAAACTCCACCAAGCTTTCCTGCCATGTTTAAGTTTTCTTTTTTCTTTTTTTGTTCTGTGGGGTTTAGGCATTGAAATTTTTTTAAAGATCTATTTATTTATGCAACAAGATCTGGGGTTCAGGCCAGAGGTGCGAGGGGTGAGAGGATTCACCAGAGACAGAGTGGGGAACCGAACAGGTAGACTGACTGAAATACACTGCTGAGGGGAGCAGCGGGCGAGGCAGGAGAGGTCTGCTGTGCCAAGTGGGTCATCTCCCTAGATCAAACTCGTGCTGCAGTGGCTGCGGACAGCTTCATAGTGCTGCATCTTAACCCCTTGCGCCACCAAGGAGGCACCAAAGCGTTGCGATTTTGAAAGCTCCCCAGATTTTTCTACATGCATCCAAGATCAAGAAGCATTGCACTAAAGGGATTAATTGCCCACAGCCTTTCACAGAGCAGTGGTTATGGTTATTGCTTTGGGTCCAGTATTCACTCTGTCCTTCACAATTTATTGGATTAAGGATAGTCAATTTATAGGATGGATAAATGTTCATGGCATGTCTTTGAATGAAAAAATAAGCTAGTCAAATTATATATTTTTTTGAAATTTAATTGGAACATACAAAAAAGAAGGTTGTAAGCTAGTTCTCAAACTTTATTGGACATTAGATTGCCTGGAAACTTTTAAAACTTCTGCTATATACACATTAAATCAGAATGTCTAGGGTGGGACCCAGGATGAGTGTATCTTTTAAAGATCACAGGTAATTACAGGTGCATCAAAATTTGGAGTCAATGCCTAAGTGGTGGGAATATAAGCCTAATGGTCATGATGATGTAGAGCAGCATTTTTCAAACTGAAATGTTGATTCTGATTTAGTAGACTTGGGGTGAGGCCCAAAGTTCTGCATCTCTGACAAGTTCCCAGGTGAAACTGATGATGCTAGTCCACTGCCTATACTTTGTGTAGCAAAAGAGAGCCCCAGAAACCATAAGGGGAGGCACAAATCAGAATGAGGGAATGAAGTTTCCTCCCTTCCCCACTTGCCCTGATTTAGTGTTCGCTTGGTTGCTGTATACTTCCCCCCCACACACACATGTTGCTGACAAAGTTGACTCTGACAATCTGCTTGTTTTTCAGTGTTTCTGAGTAGAGATGGAAGTTTGGACCTGCCTGCTTGGCCATTTTGCTGCTCTCAGTTCTCTACATTCCATGGTATTGCCTATTTTAAAAAATGATGCTTGGTGGCCAACAGGTATATGAAAAAAATGTTCAACATCACTTATAATCAGGAAAATGCAAATCAAAACCACAATGAGATACCACCTTACACCAATGAGAATGGCCCAAATTAAAAAAACTAGCAAGGGCCTCCCTGGTGGCGCAAGAGGTTAAGATGCAACTTATGAAGCTGTCTGCAGCCACTGCAGCATGAGTTCCATCCCTGGCAAGCCAGGGAGCTACCCACATGTTGCAGCAGACCTCTCCTGACCGCCCGCTTCTCCCCTCAGCAGTGTACTTTGGTCGATCTGCCTGTTCTGTTCCTCACTCTGTCTCTGGTGAATCCTCTCACCCCCCATGCCTCTGACCTGTACCCAAGCTATTGTATGCATAAATCAAAAATAAATCTTAAAAAAATAAAAAAAAAACTAGCAACAACAAATATTGGTGAGGATGTGGAGAAAAAGGAACTCTCCTACACTGCTGGTGGGAATGCAGATTGGTCCAACCACCATGGAAAGCTGTGTGGAGGTTCCTCAGACCACTAAAAATGGAGCTGCCATATGACCCAGTAATTCCACCGCCAGGAATCTACCCAAAGGACACAAAAACATTAATTGAAAAACATTAATTCAAAAGGATACCTGCATGCCTATGTTTATTGCAGCACTATTTATAATAGGTAAGATATGGAAACAACACAAATGCCCCAAAATAGATGAGTGGATCAAGAAGATGTAATATATATACACAATGGAATACTATTCAGCAATCAAAAAAGATAAACTCATGCCATTTTCAGTACCATGGATGGAGCTGGAAGGGATTATGCTCAGTGAAATAAGTCATAAGGAAAAAGAAAAATATTGGATGGTCTCACTTGTAAGAGGAATATAGGGGAACCAAATACAGAATCAGGGAAATAATAATAATAAATTAAAAAAATAGCAGACAATTATAAATCAGAGACCTTCTGCAGGGAGAGGTATCAAAACGGGGGAGGGCAGAGCACAAAGGACTATGGTGATTAGTCACAGGTGACTTGGTGGTGGGAATTTTATACGGACTATACCTGAGAGGAGAAAGCAAATATTTTACAAAAATGAACATTGATGTAAAAAATATCTATAAATGATTATTTTGAAAATGTTATTTTAACGTATCTTTTAATCAACATGTTTCCCTTTTATATCCTTTTATTTATTTATTTATTTATTTATTTATTTATTTGGCCTCTATTTCTCCCAATTTGCAGGCCCTGGCAACTGCTGCTCTATTCTGTTTCTGTGAGTTTAGCTTTTTAAGAGTTCACATGGAAGTGAGGCCATATGGTATTTGCCGTTCTCTACCACCTTACTTCCCTCAGCTTAATGCATCCAGGCTCACCATATGTTGTCACAAATGCAGCATTTCTTCTTTTTAGGGCTTGATTATATTCCACTGTATACTGTATACAGTACTGCGTTTTCTTCATCTACTGAAAGTGTGTGGATTTAGGTGAATTCCATTTCTTGGCTGTTGTGAATAATGTTGTGGTGGATGAGGGAGTGTAGATATCTCATCAAGATAATGATTTATATGTTGTTTTTTTATTGTGGTATAGTTGACATATAACATATTAATTTCAGGTGTACAACAGGATAATTCAGTATTGTTATATATTGTTTTTTATTAATTTGTAAGTTGTTTACATAGATTATTTTGGGGGTACACTTCACCCCTCCATATGTGCATATGCTTCACTCGCCCTCCTCCAAAACTCCAGTGCCAATGTCCTATCCCCTTCCTTTTCCTATTCCCTTCCCCCCACCCCCTCTGGAAACCAGTATGTTTTTCACGATCTAAAAAATATTTTTACTCTATATATTGTGAAATTATCACCACCATAGTCTACTTAATGTTTGTTCCCATACATTTTTCCAGTCTTCTTTTCTTGTGATAAAGACTTTTAACATCTACTCTCTTAGTAAATTTCAAATATGCAGCACAGTATTACTAATAATACTCATCATGCTGGACATTACATCTCCATAACTTACATATTTCATAACTGGAACTTTCTACATTTTGACCACAATTCCTTTTTGTCTACCCAACCCACCCCCCATCCCAAAGCCTCCATCTATCAACCACCAATCTGTTCTCTGTATGTATGAACTTGGTTTTATTTGTTTGTTTTTCAGATTCTACATGTAAGTGAGATATATTGTATTTGTCTTTCTCTGTCAAGTTTATTTCAGTTAGCATAATGTCTTCAAGATGCATACATGCTATCACAAAAGTCAAGATTTCATTCTTGTTTGTGGCTAAATAGTATTCAACTGGGTATATACCACATCTTCTTTATCCATCCAGCCACAGATGGGCACTTAGATTGTTTTCATATCTTCACTATTATAAATAACTCTTTAATGAACAGGGAGGAACATACATCTTTTCAAATCAGTGCTTTCATGTTCTGATAAATACACAGAAATGGAATTGCTGGATCATGTAGTAATACTATTTTTAATTTTTGAAGGGAACTCCATACTGTTTTCCATAGAGGATACACCAATTGACACTCGGCACCAATAGTGTACAAGGGTTCCCTTTTCCTCCACACTCTCACCAACACTTATTATTTCTTGTCATTTTGTAAATAGCCATTCTAACAGGTTTGAAGTGAAATTTCATTGTGATTTTGAAATGCATTTCCTTGATGAGATTAGTTGCCTTTGCTTTCAAGACAGATCCAGAAGATCATTTCCAAGACTGATGTCAAGAGGATCAGTTCTTTTGGATAAATACCTGAAGTGGGATTGCTCGATAATATGGTAATTCTGGTTTTAATTTCTATACTGTTCTATAATTTTGTCCTCCCCCCACAACCCTCATACCAATTAGAATTTGCTCACATTTTCTTCCCACCCAGTCTCAGGCAACCACTAATCTACTCTCTGTCTCTATTAGTGCCTTTTTTTAATGCTTCATATAAATGGAATCATACAATATGTAATCTGTTATAGGCTTATTTGACTTAGCATAATATTTTGAAGATCCATTCATGTCATTGCATGTATCAACACTGTTTATCAATGAATAATATTCCACATTTCGTTTATCCATTCATCAGTTGATGGATATTTGGATTGTTTTTGTTGTTTCTATGCTCTTCTAATTATAGCATAAGCTCTTTCCAAAACAAGACCATAGGAACTCCCAGGTTCAAGTGTGCCCCTGGGCTCAGTCCACTTCCTCCTTGCCTTGGTTTTCATTCACCACCAGTAAACCTCAGGATATAAGATGTGATAAAACAAGACTCCCTCCATTGCAGGAGTCCTTTGCTCATTCAGAGGAGGTAGCAGAGGCCAAGATGGAAAACGTACAGGAACTTTTTCTTGGAACTGGGTTTTGATGAGAATTGCCTGCATGGACGTCACTATCTTTTCGCTGACCCTTTCCCTCTGGTTTCTGAAAGCAAAGCAGCTTCCTCAGTGCCCCATCTACAATCACACGGGAGGCAAAAAGAACCCTAGGCAACTCACCACTGTAGTGTTGCTTCCATCCTAAAGTTCCTCAACAGTTCACTTTCTCCTTTCCACTTCTGTTTTTTTAAAGGTTCGGGTAGTTCTTTTTTCTTTTTTTTAAGATTTATTTATTTATTTATACAAGAACCGGGGTACAGGCCAGATGCGCAGGAGAGTGAGAGGATTCACCAGAGCCAGAGTGGGGAACAGAACAGGCAGACTGACGAAGTACACTGCTGAGGGGAGCAGCAGGCGAGACAGGAGAGGTCTGCATGCCATGTGGGATCCTCGCGGGCTGGCAGGGATGGAACCGGCGCTGCAGAGGCTGCAGACAGCTTCACAGTGTGGCGCTCAACCGCCTGCGCCACCAGGGGAGGCCCTCTCCTTTCCACTTTTCAGAGTCTTCCTATCCTATGCCTGATTGTTATGTCCAACATTATTTTGTTGTAAGAGGGAGGGCTAGTGTGAAATAAGCCATTGATTTTGAAAACATAATTATTAATTCCTTCTTCCTTTAACTATATTTTATTGTCATTTTTCTGTATTCTCAAGTTCACTGTTGAGTTCATTTATTGTCAGTCAAAATAGTTCATGTATTATCGGTTGAAATATATTAGAATATATTGGAATAAATAAATGAATTTAATGCTACAACTTTCTCATGAGCACCACTTTAGCTGCATATCATGGTTTTTGATGGGTGCTGATTTCTTTGCTGATCATTTTTAAACAGTTTGGTAATTTCTGTTTTGATTCTCTATTTAACCCAAGGGTTATTTAGAAGAGTGTTGTAAAAATGCCAAGTGAATAGATTTGAAGCAGAGCTATTCTCTATGTCTGCATATTTCTACATAAGGCCATGCAGCTCCTCAGAGAGTTAGGGTTTTTTCTGAGAAGTTCTCATGAAAATATGAGATTAGAAATTTGGTCCCTTGCTACTCTTTCCCTATTCTTCATTCTTCAGGTGTTTATTGTGTGTTCATATTCATCAAGTCTCAAGATGCTTGTTCTTGACAAAGAGAAAAAAAGAAGTGTCATGTCGGTTGTGGTGAGTATATGTATACCCAAACCAGTTCAATAGCAGTACCTGACAGTAGTGACTAAATGACTGGCAATAGCAATTCAGAGAAGAGGGAAATCAGTGTAGGCTAAAATAGTTAGGGAAAGACCTCTTGGAGGAGGGAGAAGTATTTGAATAAGACCTTGTAGGATAGGTAACATTTAAATACAGGTAGAAAGACTGACATATCAAAGTCTACAATTGACAGATATGAGAAGTTGGGTTATGGTGGTAGATGAAGATAAATTCAGTTTTAGCTGTGTTGAATTTTAGACATCAAGGGGGAGATACATGGGAATTACAGATCCTCTTTTAGTAATAAACTAGTTGAGTTTAGCTTTGTCCAAAAACAGTTGTCTAGTCTGTTTTGTCTTGGTTTGGACAGAGGAATAGTGTTATGTTTGTGAATGTGTCACAGATGGTGTACCAGATTATCTTCTACTTGCCCCTCCTGATCCAATTTCACTCCTTTATGGGAGGCTAACCTATATGGATTATATCAATGAGTTCCCTTCCTTTCTTTTTTTTTTTAATGATTTATTTATTTATGCACGCAAGAACTGGGGTGCAGGTCAGAGGTGCAGGGGGTGAGAGGATTCACCAGAAACAGAGTGGGGAACAGAACAGGCAGAATGACTGAAATACTCTGATAAGGGGAGCAGCAGGCGAGACAGGAGAGGTCTGCTGCACCATGTGGGTAGCTCCTTGGCCGGGATTGGAACTTGTGCTGCAGTGGCTGCAGATAGCTTCACAGGGCTGTGCTTAACCCGTTGCACCACCAGGGAGGCCCTCCCTTACTTTCTTGACTTCTGGTAGGATTTGGGCAGTGGAGATCCCTGCTTGAACAAAGAAATTAACGTCAGAGAGATTAGTAGGAGGAAAGGAACAAGTTTGTTTACAAATGTATGGAGAATTTACATGGCTATAAGTTCTAGAGTAAATGAGACAGACTGAGGGTTTTATTCCCGAGTTAAGAAATGGGATAGAGGCCTAGGTGTCAAAAGGAAAAGAGGGGTCTCATATGGTGAGGAGAGGGTGACTCATGACAAAATCAGATGTTCTAGATGTTTGCCCTGCCTTGATAGGTTTCTCTGATAGAAATGTTATTTTATAGAGATGACCTAATCTGAGGGTAATCTTCATTCTTTAAGGTGATAGTAATTTCTCTCAGGGCCTGGGTTGACCTTAGCTCTACATGCCAAGGTGACATGTATTGGGAAAAGTCTGCTTTGGACATTTTTTTTTAAAGATTTATTTATTTTTATACAAGAACCGGGGTACAGGCCAGATGTGCAGGAGGGTGAGGGGATTCACCAGAGATGGGGAACAGAACAGGCAGATTGACAAAATACACTGCTGAGGGGAGCAGCAGGCGAGACAGGAGAGGTCTGCTTCGCCATGTGGGACACTCGCTGGCCGGCTGGGATTGAACCGGCGCTGCAGAGGCTGCGGACAGCTTCACAGCACGGTGCTCAACTGCCTGTGCCACCAGGGGAGGCCCTGCTTTGGACATTTTTTAAAGATTTATTTTTATTCATGCATCCAAGAACTGGGGTACAGGCCAGAGGTGTGGGGAATGAGAGGATTCACCAGAGACAGAGTGGGGATTCACCAGAGACAGAGAACAGGTGGATCTACTGAAATATACTGCTGAGGGGAGCAGCAAGCAAGACAGGAGAGGTCTGCTGTGCCATGTGGTAAGTTACCTCCGTAGCCGGGCATTGAACTCGTGCTGCAGTGGCTGGTGATAGCTTGATAGCACTGACTTTAACCCTTGCGCCACCACAGAGGCCCTGCTTTGGACATTTTTGGGAGATCTATCCTTCAAAACTGAGGTCAGGGTGTTTATTCCTGGCTTCCTCCTTGCAGGATGGCCTCAGGCTGGCTCCTAGCCTTTAAGTGAAAGGTCATACATACCTCCTCACAAGGGGACTGTCTCTATACCACAATTTCTTTTTTCTGTTATCTGTTTCTTCCCCTCATCCTTTTGGGTGTAAGTGTGTAACAGCCCCAACTTACTGCACTATCTATCCTTCTTGGATTTTCTATACTCTGTCCACACCTTTGTACATAGTTCTTTTGTTAAACTTTCCACTAATTATGCTAATTTGAGTGTGCCATCTGTTTCCTGCTGGGACCCTGACTGATACAGATGAAGTCTCAATTTTCAAAGACTTAGAATACAATAAAAAAGCCTAACATCAAATATGACTAAATAAGATTCAATCTGTCTCTCTCTGATTAATTTGGGTTCTTGCAGTGCATCTAGATAATCATTCTGAACCGCATTCTTCAGAGTATCATAGATGTGTGCAGTGCCAGTTCCTGGAATATTAACAATAGCTAACATTTGTTAGTTACTTTACTCTCTCTCCTTGCACAGTGCTAAACATATTTTGCATGCATTATTTCACTTAACCTCCACAACAACCCTACGAAGTAGGTAATGTTGTTAATCTTTGTGGGTGAGGAAAGCAAGGCTCAGAGAGATTAAATAACTTGCCAATGATTTCATAGCTAAGCAGAGCTGGGATTTAACCTTAGGTCGTTGTGAGTCTGGAATTTATTTATGTTCTAAACTCAAAGTGTGGTCCACAGAACGGTAACACACAGTCTCAAGACCACCTCACATTTTCTGAATCATAATCTGCATTTTAGAAGATCCCCAGGGGATTCACATGCATATGAAAGTTTAAGAAGGACTACTCTAAAGCATGTTGCTCTGCTACTATACAAAGTTCTGTTTGATGCTGAGTAATAATTCACCATGTATGAGTATATTGTATCAGAACATCATATTGTATGCCTTGGATACATACAATTTTATTTTGTCAATCATCTTCAATAAAGCTGGGAGGAAAAAAAAGATTTGCCATTCTGTGCTCTTTAACATTGACAACATGTGGTCTAGCTGGAATCCACAAAGCTAGTGCCTTCATTTTTGGAACAAAGGCATTCTGAGCCAGGTGGGAACCTAACCCCGTGAGAGGTGTCAGGAAGCAGCTAGAGCTGTTGCTCTGTGGAAAGGGGAGCTTGGACATAGACTGCTGCCAGGAGTTTTTAAACATGTTTTACACTCACTTTTAGCTGCTGCACTTAAGAGACTCCTGAATCGGTGTGTGCTCGGCCAGTCCTCAGAAAAACTGGTTTGCTAGGAAAGCTGGATTTCAAGCCTGGGGGCTTTCCTTTCCACAGTATTCGCTTCCTTCCCCAACCCTTAGTCACTACCCTTCCCCCATGTCCTTCCTTTCTCCTTCTCTCCCTTCCTCCCTTCCTCCCTTCCTCCCTTCCTCCCTTCCTCCCTTCCTCCCTTCCTCCCTTCCTCCCTTCCTCCCTTCCTCCCTTCCTTCCTTCCTTCCTTCCTTCCTTCCTTCCTTCCTTCCTTCCTTCCTTCCTTCCTTCCTTCCTTCCTTCCTTCCTTCCTTCCTTCCTTTCCTTTCCTTTCTCTCTCTCCCTCTCTCTATCTCTCTCTCCCTGTTGATATCAGCTTTAACAAAATATATCAAACGATAAATCTATGACATGTGCTCTCTCTCACTAGTCATCAGGGAAATTCATACTAAAATCCTAAGGTACCACTCACTATGTACCCATCAAAATGACTAAAATGAAAAAAAGACCAACAATGTCAGGTTTTGATGAAGATGTGGTTGGATTAGAACATTTGTCCTTTGTCCACCGTTGGTGGCAATGTAAATTGGTTAAACTACTTTGGAAAACTATTTTGCGGAATCTACTAAAGCTGAAGGGATGCATCCCTATGACCTGGTAATTCCACTGGCAGATATTTATTTATTTTTAAAGATTTATTTATTTATGCATACAAGATCTGGGGTACAGGCCAGAGGTGCTGTGAGGGGGTCAGAGGATTCACCAGAGACAGAGTGGGGAACAGAACAGGCAGACTGACTGAAATACACTGCTGAGGGGAGCAGTGGGTGAGACAGGAGAGGTCTGCTACGCCATGTGGGTAGCTCCCTGGAGGGTCGGGGATGGAACTCGTGCTGCAGAGGCTGCAGATAGCTTCACAGTGCTGTGCTTAACCCCTTATGCCACCAGGGAGGCCCAGGCAGATATTTAGTCAAAAGAAATCCTCTCACAATTTCACAGGGATACATATTCATATATAGTGAAGTCCACTGAATATATGGTGAAGGATAGAATCAGACATTTAGCTATGAACTATGTATTGTATATACATGTTGATTCTCAATGATGTACACTTGAAATTTATATAATGTTATAATGTGATGTTAGTACAATAAAAAGAACTTATTTTGAAAGATAATAAAAATGTAGCAAAGCATAATGTAGCAATGTAGCAAAGCATAATGTTGAGGGGGCAAGTTGCAGAAGATGCTGTATAATTACATGTATGTGAAGTATAAGAACACAGAACAATATCCTACAATGTTTATGGCACATTCACAGAGAATAAAACCCTAGAAAGTTGATCATAGAACTGTGACCAGCAGAGGAGGAGGGTCGGGGTGCATCATGAACAAAGGGGGAGAGCACAAAGGACTATGATGGCAGACTGTGGGTTCTCTGGTGGTGAGTGTGGTGTGGCAACAACACCTAAATGGAGGAATCCTATATGTCTTAAACATACACAATGATATCAACCAATGTTAACTCAATGAAAAAGATAAAAATTTACATGATTAAAGCTTTTCTCTCTGACACTAGATATGCTCGTAGTCAATTTTATTTTTGATTCTACTTCCTAGAATATTTTATATTTGCCTACATAAAGGCAGCATATTTTAGCAGGTTTATGGCATTATATAAATTATCTTGTATCTGAGTTATTAAAAATATTCTCCTGGGCCTCCCCTGGTGGTGCAGCAGTTGAGCGCTGGGCTGTGAAGCTGCCCGCAGCCTCTGCAGCACTGGTTCAATCCCCGGCCACTGGCGAGGGTCCCACATGGCACGACAGACCTCTCCTGCCGCGCCCGCTGCTCCCTTCAGCAGTGTATTTTGTCAGTCTGCCTGTTCTGTTCCCCGCTCTGGCTCTGGTGAATTCTCTCACCCTCCCGTGCTTTTGACTGTACCCAGTGCTTGTATAAATAAATAAATAAATCTTTAAAAAATAATAAAATAAAAATATTCTCCCATCCAAAATTTTATTTGTACACACACACGTGTACACACACACACACACACGGCCAGTCACTTCCAGAGATAGGACACAAAGCCAGTATTACTTCTCTTTATTGTTTTAATTAAGATTTTTTTAAAGATTTATTTATGCATACAAGAGCTGGGAAACAGGCCAGAGGTGCGGGGGTGGGGGGCGGGTGCTGGTAAGAGGATTTACCAGAGACAGAGTGGGGAGAAAAACAGGTGGATCTACTGAAATACACCGCCATGTGGGTAGCTCCCTGCCCGGGGACGGAACTCATGCCACAGCTTCACAGTGCTGCGCCTAACCCCTTGCACCTAACCCCTTGCACCACCAGGGAGGCCCCTAATTAAGATTTTTTTTTACAGCAGTTTAAAGTCCACAGCAAAATTGAGAAGGTACAGAGGTCTTCCATATTCCTTATTCTTCTTTAACCTAAGTAACGGAGGCTTCAAATTTGGTCTGTGCAACAGTAGCTCGGCCTTGTGGAACTTAGAACACATTATGCGAGCGGCATGAGTTTTGGGGGTCAATGGGGTTTATGGTCTCTTTTACATGAAGACAGGGAGTAAGCCTGCTCTAAACTTTCTTTTCTACACCTTTACCTTCTGTCAGTTGGCCAGGAATGCTGCGTTTGATCTTAAAGTTATCAGTAAATAAGGTAACATAGGACACTAGCAAGTGGTGACTGTTCTTATCTAAGGCCACACCCCGCTAGCATGGCTCTGTCATGGCTCTGTCATTTTTCGACTAGTGCTGGCAGCAGCGGCTGGATTCAAAGCCTGCCCCCGACAAGAGAAAAGTTATAAATGTTCTCCAGTGTAATTAAAATGGACTGTTGGCAGAGTGCTTGAATCAAAATCCTAAGTTCTGAACCACACAGCGTAAGGTCCTACAGGGTACTTAGTTGAAAACTGAATTCTTGAAAATGAAAGGCAAGATGTGGACCCTGTTCTTCCTAACTTACTGGGGCTACTTTTTTCTCAGTTACTTAACACTTGGCTTTAAAGTCAAGACCTTGTTAAGACCTTGAAAATCTGCCAGAGGGATGTGTGAGATAGAATAAGAGCTTTAAAAGGGGAGAGGGGAGAAAAAAATAGAGGAACCTCTTGAGTGGTTGTTTCCTTTCTTTGATGTTGAAATTGATGGGCTGCCCCACCTATTTCAGGCAGTTGATCTATTATAGTAATGACTCCAGAAGAGCCTTAAAAGAGGTTTGCGTTCTAGTCCCAGCACTAGCACTTAATAACTTTGTGACCCTGAGCAAATGAATAACCTTTTTGAACTTAATTTTCTTCAGCTACAAAATGGAGATAATAATAGTATTTACCTAATGTGGTGGTTGATGTGTCTTGCATATCACAGCGCCTAGCACCTGGTGAGAGCTCAGGAAATTAATGATCATTCTTGTTATGATCATTCATGGAAGCAAAAGAGGAGATTGTTTTGAGTAAGAGGAGGAAATCTGGTCTACTTATTGCCAAATGCAGCAGACAGGTCAAAGTGCATGAGAATTGAAAAAAAAACATGGGTTTTGAGACTTGCTTAGAAATACAGAGTGATATTAACATTTGAGACTTGTCTTCTGATCTTCTTTTTACTAGAAATGGGAATCAGAGTTTGGAAAGGAAATTCATCACTTTTTTTAGTCAGAATACATATTTATTTTAACTTCAGAGCAAGTGATGTTTATAGAGAGAACATGTAAAAAGGTAGCTGCAGCTTGATATTTTAAATGACTAGGGTCTAGGCACCAGAGCCTGACTTCTTGGATTAAGTCCCAGCTATACTATCCAAGCTGCTTTAGCTTAGGTAAGACACTTAACTTTTATGTGCTTCAATTTCTTTATATGCTGAAGATGATCATAGCTCCTTTCTCATAAGGGCATTATGAGGATTAAATTAAATAAAAATACCTTCCAACAGTACCTGACATATTGTAGGCACTCAGTTAATATTAGTATTGTTAGGGTGCAGTCTGAGGGGCACCTGGGGATTGTAAAACCTGCATGCTCTAAGTGGGTTCTGCTGTCCACCGCATAATGACAAAACATACTCTATTGCATAAAATCTTCAATAAAAAGAACTTTAATGCAATTAGTGTGCAATAGAGAGAGGATAAAGAATATAGTTAAAATAGTTTCCCCATGAAACAGCCAAAGTTACCCACTCCCTCGTGGATAAATGCCCAGCCAAACAGAGTTGGCCCAAAGCAGGGCAGCTGAGACCCAAAAACTTGCCACAAGTGTAAGGCACCTGTGGGTGGAACCACAGGAAATTGGCAGAAGGGGCCAGGCAAGTCTGGAAGGAAAGGAGCAAAATCAAAATACAAGTCAAGGTAAAAGCTGCCTTTGTCAGCCTCCCCACGGGTCTTGCACCCAAACCTCTTCCAAGTACTTCCTTCCAAGACCCTGGTGCAAGTCCCTTCCTTTCAAGTACTTCCCTAAGTCCCTGGTGCAAGTGCCAGGCAGAGAAGTAAGTGCGCCCTCCTTCACACTTCTGCTCCGTGAGTCTCCTCCTCCAAGTCTGCTTCTCACAGCTCCACTCCACCCTTCATTAGGTGGGGCAGGAACATGGGGCCTCCCCTTTTTATGGAAATTACACTGTAACATCATTACTATGATTCAAACTAAAACGCTCTTAGTTTATTCCAGTTTGTGTAATAACTAAAGCTAATCATTTACCTTTCACGAAAAAAAAGTGTTCCATTGGCCCATTCAGAATATTAAAACCATTGCCTGGACTTTTTGCGTCATGAGTTGTGTGTCAAGCATAATTCTTCACTCAGTTTAATGTAGGATTGTCCATAAAACAAGTCTAAACAGAGGAGATGAATCGTTCTTCCCACTGAATGTACAAACCTATATGGCTAGTTTCTGGCTAGGAATTAGGTATCTTTTAAACTTGGTGCTTTCTTATTGCTTCTCGTTTCCACTGAATGCTGTTGGAGATACTTATTTCAGGAAAAGAGAACGAACTCCTTTTGCTCTTCTAGGAGCCTGATAGTGAAAATAAAATTCAGTTTCTCGCCAGCACATGTGGCCAGCTGTCAGTGACCCCACCGTGCCCTGTGGCTGCAGAAACGGCTTTTTTGAGGAACAGGAAAGTCTCTGTAGGCGCCTAACTTGGGAGTTTGTGCACTTCTCCTTTTTTGCTTCTGTAATACATTTATTTATTTTTTATAATTAAATTTATTTTTTTTCTTACACTGTTGTTCATTTTTGGACAGTATTTCATTTTTCCCCTTGGGTGGAGTCCCCGTAGTTCTCCAAAAACCATGATGCATCTTCCCTGTCTCCCTTGTGCTCTTACCTCCCCTGTTTTGACCCCTCTCCCTGCCCCTCCCCTGCTGTATGCCTCAGATCTGTGGTCAGCTTACACTTTTTATCTTTTTCCTTACCCTTTGTTCCGTTTACCTATATTCCACCACTTGGTGACACCAGCCGATATTTTTCTTTTTTCCTTCTGACTTATTTCACTGAGCATAATAATCCCTTCCAGCTCCATCCATGTTGCAAATGGCACTTGTGGCTGCTATTTCACTCTTGCTCTAGGCCTCACCCCAACAGAGGCTGCTTCTAGCCTCTTCATTTCCTAGCCTTTCCAGTTTCCGCTGTCCGTTGCCTGAAGGAACTCTCGAGATGGACTGTCAAGTCTTGAGGGCAGAGAGGGACAGAAATAGTGAAGACCACTGATAGCCACCTACTCAATTATGAACCAGGCTGAGCCAGGAAACTGCCTTAGATTCTACTCTGATTTCAGAAACAAAGTCACTCCTAACTTTGTTTAGGTTCTCTTGGAGGGTTGAAAAAAGATGGATATGTGACATGATTGGTTAAGGTTTGTTTTAAATAAATTTGAATGGATGAATACATATTTTCCCTACCATGTCCCTACTTGTCTATTTTCCTTCCTTTCTTGTGTAACTTTCCAGAGATAGTCTATACTATTTGTATGTATGTGTGTGTGTGTATATATATGCCTTTAATTATTATTTATACAAAATGTAGCATGCAATAAATGCTACTCCACATCATGCTTTTTTTTAGCTTAATATATATGGGAGACTTTTATATCAGTACATAAAGAACTTCTTCATGCGCAGTACTCTATAATCATTATAGACATACCAAACTTTATTTAAGAACTCCTTTGTTGGAGAATGTTTAGATGGTATCCAATCTTTGACTACTATAAACATGCTTGTACATATTATATTTCACACATGCGACTTTATCTCTGGGAGAAATTGGTTGGGATCCACTGATCATTTGCTCCTTTAGTTGCTTGATGGCTATGAGACCACAGTACTATGTGTGGAATCAAAGATTCTAGGAGGCCTAGCCATGCCTAATTACTTGGATGTCACAGGATATTAAGCTAGAAGGAATTTTAGAGATCCCAGATAGGACCATGATCACACAGAGATTTAAAAGCAGGTCCAGGATTATAACCCACAGTTCTACTCCAGTCTATAATGTAGCTATTTTTACTATACCACTGTACCATCTGGGAGAGCTTAGGCACAGCATGATTTCTGTCCTAACAAGTAGGACATTATTTGGCCTGCTGTGATCTTACTGTCCTGTCTTTACCTGATTTTCTCATTTCAAGGTCTGACTTTGCCAGTTGAATTTACCTTACTTTCTTGTTTTGACTTTCCCCCACTAATAACTCCATCTATTTTTTTAAATTAAGCCCAAGTCCTTTTTGATTTGGTGACCCTTTAGTAGGAAAGCCAAGTAGGAGAGGCAGAATGCTGGGGAGATTATCTAGTAGTGACACAAGATTCACGATCTTATCTGTTGTTTTCTACTCTTAGCTTGTCCACGCAGTTTAGGGGAGTCCTCTTTCCCACTTCACATGGCTCCTTCCCTTGGTACCTCATGCTTAGCCTTAACGTCCAACAAGTGTTTAATGTGCCTAATAAAAAAGAACAAGAAAATGTGGGCAGATAGCTTAATTCTTACTGACCTGTATTAAGAAGCAAAGTACAGGTGATATTCTTTGTGAGAAGTACAAAGAAATTAAGGGTGGGCTTTGGCATCAGAGACAGATCCTTTGTGCAGAATGACTCTTCAGTTTATACTAACCGTGGCCCAGACCACAGAGGTGTTAACTGCTGCCAATATTTATGAAATGCACACTATGATGGTGGATAAAATCATTCTAGGAACAGAGTGTAATAGATTGTAGTTGTATTCAGGGTATGATCTCCTAGGCACCAGCATTGCTTGAAGGATGGGGCCCTGGAGTTGCATGTAGTCTCCCCCAAAGAGAATTACTGTCTAAGGGATGGAAAATTGGGAAGGTAGTCATGAGCATTTTAATTGGGGGTGACAGGAGCTGACTAGCAATTCCAGGTGGCATGCAGTTACTTCATTTGAGAAGACATAAGACTCAGTAGGTGCCCCCTCCATGCTCCCAGACTCAGTGTTTCTAACATGACTTATCATGCTGTGTGATAATTGACTCTTTTGTCCCTTTTCTTTATAAATGTAGAGGGTTCTCAGTGACAAGCAACAGATGGCTAATTTAAGAAGGAAGTGTTTGTCTTGAAAATATAGCAAATTGCTCACGGAATCACAGGTTGGACTGGAGAATCAGACTCAGGGCCACCCAGCCAGCACTAAGGCTGACATGGCACTTCTGCCGCCACTGCTGGGCACCATTAGCGTGTTAGCTCAGGTCCTTGGAGGAGCTGATACCCAGCTGGGATAGGACATGCAAGAGATTTAATGGGAGAAATGCCAGTGAGGAAAAATAGGGAAGGTGCTAGTGGAGGCTGGGTCAGCTGTGAGGCTGTAGTATAAACCTGATCTTTATGGGTGAGAGAGGGAAAGAAGATTGGGTAGGAAAAGTCTTAGACTGAAGTGCAGTGCTATGAAGCTCAGCTAGGATGATGGGGAATCCTTTTGCCAAGGGAGCAGGTACATCATCCTGTTTAATCTCAGAAATGGGCCTGACTTAGTATCCCTGCCATGCTCAGTGGACTGGGAGCAGTGTGGCCTCGAAGCATAGCAGCAAATATTGGGGTGAATTTACAACCTAGCATCTGGGGCAAAGATCAGTTACACTCCCTGTAGTAGGTGATATAAAAGTTTGGGGACTATTCAGTGGTAATGACTCTGCTAATATCACTGAATTTTGCCTTTCAGTTCTTCCACTGAATTGTATACCACATTCTGCTCCTGAGAGGCCTATGAGCAGTGTTCTGTAGGCTGTGGTGGCTTTGAAAGCTCAAACTCCTCCTGAGCCTTACATGCCTCACAGGGGTTCTGAATGTGAATAAAGATGCCAAAGAAATTTTAGACCAGATGGTTTTTAGACACATTCTCTGTTACTATTGAGTTGAAGGGTGAAGGTGAAAGATAGGGGGATAAGGAGTCAAACCTCAAGTCTCCCGTTTTTGTAGATTGGCAAGGAGAGGAGATTGCCCCGTGAACACTAACATTCAGGGGGCATCCTAGGGGTATCATCTCAAATGACCTGTCTTTGGAAGGTCAGGGGTCTTTAATGGGGAACGGGTTCCTAGGCCTTGGCAGTCTCAGAACTGTCAATATTTCTAGCATTTCTAGTCCTAAGTAGAATAACAGGCTGGAGTCTAGAGAATTCCTGAAAGAGGATAGAGAGTTGAACAGAAACAGGGCAAAATTCTCAGTTTCTCCCAGCAGGGCAAAAGGAACAGGGAAATAAGAGACCAGAGGATTTAGTGACCTAAAGCGCCAGAGAGTCCTAGGGCTGAAAATAGAGAAGCTGGTGGGTGAGGGGGATCAGATGGCGGAAAGTTACTGGTCTATACCAGCCATGGGGAAATGACACACACAAAAAGTGTAACAGTAGGGGCTCTGTCTTTAAAGAGCTTAAGGTAATTTAATTGTGGAATAAAAAAATTAATATACTTAAAATAATTTGTAATTTGGTGCAAAACCGTGGTATTGACCAAAAAAAAAAAAAAAAGAACAAAAAACAAAAACCCACACGCAAGTACTGTAGGTATTCAGAGAATGGACAGATCATGTGGGCTGGTATCCTCTGTGATCTAATGGCTGATGGAGGCAGTGGGTGATCCAAAGGACTTTATGCCTCAGCCAGAGTGGCAACAGCTTTTAGAGATGATGTGCCGAGTCTTGCATAGTTTACTGGAGGAAGTATGGGTGAAGAATCTTCATCATCATTTGTCAGTCATGACTGTCATCAACAAGTACCATAATAAACATTAATGGAACATCCCTTCCAGAATTTACCCTCTTGTAGGAGAAGCAAAGCAAACACAGAAAGAGCTGAAGGACTAGTGCAGGAGAGCAGGTGGCAGTAGCATAAAGTCAGAGGGAAAAGTGAGGGTTGGGGAGGTGAGAGAAGGCTTCCTGGAGGAGGTGTACTTGAATTGACCCTTGAAGGACGGTTAGGGCTTGGATTAATGGAGAAAAGAGTAAGAGCACTGTCCATGGCCCCACCGAGGCACAGAGGTGGGAGTGAGCAAGACCAACCTGATTAAGTGAGAAAACCCTCTGGACTGGAGCAAAGGGTATGTGATAGGGTAACATCGGTGATGAAGCTGGAGAGGTAAGTAGTGTGGTTATTTTTACAAAGGAGTCATTTTGGAACAAAGGAGTCATTTTGGAACAAAGTAGGAAGGCACTGTACATTTGTATGGGGTGGGGGGTGGTGACAAGCTCACAGGCAAGGAGGAAAGGCGAAGAGCAAAATGTTGAGTTGCCACAGTCCTTCATTCTCCCAGGTTAGGGTGACCAACATTTCTAAGCAGCAAACTGAGATGAGTCGGTCACCCTACTTGAGAACTACCTTGAGAAGCGTTTCCTAAATAAGCCCTAAAAAGTCCTACACCCCACACCGTCGGAAAGTCCCAACCAGTCCACACTATGTGCGCAGTGTTCTGAAATAGTGTTGACCTCCCTTGTGAAACAGAAAGGAGGAAGGATGAGCTTGCTACCCCAGCTGCTAGCACAGGTGCAGACCAAGCTGGGACTTCTGCTGCAGAGGCAACAAGCTTTAGATGTTGCTCTGTCCCTGAATCAGCCCTAGGAAAAAGAAGTGACAATTGCAGAAATCTTAAAAAACAACACAAGACTGTCTTTCTCAAGGCCATCATTTCAGTGGCTGCTCCTTGGCCACTCATATGGATTCTTTCTACTGACTTTCTGCAGCAAAAGGACATTAGCACAGGCTGCTACATTTATATTATTATCAGGAGACAGATGTTTTCTTTTTTTCTCTGGGGTTTAGAATTATGCAAATGAAGGCATGAAAACAAAAGCTCAGTGAGGTGGGGGAGGATTGCTCTTAAAAATCCAGGCAATTTTCCGAGCTCCTTAAGACACCCCTCTCAGTTTTTACTAACAGCTCTGTTGGCTCCTTGCCAGTCTATTTAGAATTTGGCACTTCTTCAGAACCTTCCAGCCAAAGACCTGAAAGTTTATTCTAAAGTTCCTAGCTTGGCCTCATTTTGCAAGTGGAGAAATCAAGGCATATAATAAGAGCTTTCAGTGCCTGTGGGCTGACCTTGAGTCTTGACACCGAGGCTGCCCCCACCTCACCCCCGTTCTTCTTAATCTTCCCTCTGCTGCCTACAACCTTGCCTGGAAAGGAAAGGCTATATATATGACCCGTTTGCCTCCCAGGTCTCTCCCCCTACCCCCACCCTGTGACCCCGTGGTAGTTATCTGGAGGGCAATAGGACCTAGCAAGCTTCAAACCTGAGGCGGCGGGAAACACACCTGCCTACCGCGTGGGTTGAGTGAGTGTGGGAGCCGGGAGCGAGCTAGTCGGGGAGGATGGGGTAGAGGTGGGCGTCTGCTGCTGGTTGAAAAGAGGAAAGCTGTGGCTCCCTCGGGCTCCGGGCGAGGTGGTGGTGACCAGTGGTTCTGCAGGCGGGCTCACGTCTCTCTGACGGTGCACGCGGAGCATCCTTTCACTGCCTGCCAGGCACTCTCAGGCTGGTTTTGGTTTGGATGAGGTTGTCCCTCCCATTTCGTCCGCCCTCGCCCTCCCGCGCCTCAGTCCCAGGAGCCGCTGACCTCGTCCAGCTGCAACCGTGGGCCCGGCTGGACGGCGGCAGAAGAAGGAGCCCAAGAGTTTGGCAACAGCTGTCCAGCCGGTTGGCGCCCCGCACATCGTGCCTCTGGCTAGCAGAGTTTCTCCGTGGAAAAGAAGCCCCTCCAGCTTTCTCTTGATCATGTAGCGCGCGCGCTCTGACATTCCCTCCCCGGAGACTGCGCTCAGCTCCGGGGACAGGGTGGTGACACACTTCTGCCCCCGGCCCGGCTGTCCTGGGGGCGGAGCTTGGGGAATCCGAGGAGCCACCCAGGGCTCAGCGCCTGTCGGGCCAGAGCGCCGGCCAGCAGGCGAGCGGGCGCGCCACTAGCTACAAGCCCAGTCATAGCTGGGATACCCAGGCACGGAATTGAGTCCCTGAAGGGACGCTCAGGCTGCGCCCCTTTTTCTGCCCTGGCTCAGTTCTTGGCTGAGTTGGGAGGGCACACTGCTCAGAAGTCCTCGCCATGAGCTGCTGGGGTGTCGGTGCCCCGACCAAGTGACAACTCACTGCCTAGGGGCTGCAAGCCGAGGAGCCGCCAAGGAAACAGCTGTTCCCATGGCTTTTCCTGTGCCTGGAATGGGACTCCGGATTGGGCGCTGGGACGCTTGCTGTTGCCTTGTCCAAGTTTCACAGCACTTACGTTGTTGACTAGAATCCTGGGCCAATCAAGAGTCAAGTTCAAAGTGGTACTACTGGGTTTTCCATCCCAGACTCCAACTAATCACTGGAAAAGAGGGACTTTCTGCCCTAAGTAGTAGATCTGCGTTCTGGAATTGGACTTGACAGCTCCCATCAATACTTGCACTGCATTAGATACGGGATTATTGTATGTAGGCCCAGGAGCTACTCGGAAGACCAGACCACAACTCCCAGAAGCTGGACAATGGACCGAGTTTATGAAATTCCTGAGGAGTCAAATGTGGATCCGACTTCATCTCTGGAGGAAGATGTCATCCGTGGGTCCAACCCCCGGTTCACCTTTCCGTTTGGAATCCTCTTCTCCACCTTTTTGTACTGTGGGGAGGCTGCATCTGCCTTGTATATGGTTAGAATATATCGAAAGAATAGTGAAACCTACTGGATGGCATACACCTTTTCCTTCTTTATGTTTTCATCCATTATGGTCCAGTTGACCCTCATTTTTGTCCACAGAGATCTGGCCAAAGACAAGCCACTGTCATTGTTTATGCACCTAATCCTCTTGGGACCTGTTATCAGGTGAGCAACTTTTTAATCTCTTCCCTCCCACCTCCCCCAGATTTGTACAGATAAAGATGAAGCTAATTTTTACAAGACTGATTCTGTGCTTCCAATCTAATTGAATCTCCCCTTCCCTCCCAGTCTTGGCTTCCCTCTGACCATCCTCCCACAAATCTTATCTGAAATCTTAAATGCCACCATGATGAATAAGGTGGCATGTTCCCGTGTTCCAAAAATGATGTATGGGACCATTGTAAGACTTCATTAGACAACATTGATCTCTGGATTGGGTTGTGAAATTAGTATGGGACCAACTGACATGGTCACATGTGCGCTTCAGAGTGTGCTATTTTGATTCTACCTCTTACACTCTATAAATTGGATGAAAGTTCCTCCCCCGCTCCATCCCATTTCACATTCAGTTTCTTTACCCTGAGCTGCCTGGGGTGGCAATGCTGCCATTTTCAATTTTTCCAGAATTATTTAACATCTAGAAAATATTTTAAGCCCTCTGTGGTCATCTGGTACCCCAGCCCATTGTAGTTCATTTTCCTCTGTCAGTTCATCAGTCGCCTGTTAATTTTGTTATATCTTTATGCTATAAAGATACATGGTTAGAAGGGGGCAAAGGAAGATAGTCCATCTCTCCATTTGGATGCTGTAGCACAAAATAATATTACCAAGTCTTTCCATTCAGATTGCCTTGATTGGACAAGATTGAGCCTTATCATAGGGAGACAGGCATCTGTGTCATCAGTCTCATCTGGTCACTGTGGGACCTTCAAGGTAGGGAGATGTTGCACAACTTATGAGATCAGGAGGAAAGAATGGGCCAAGTTTGTCTTGATTACATGAGGCAGGAACCTGCAGTCAGCTGAAGAATATGGGTCAGAGTGTTGGTGTTGAAATTGCAATGGGAAGATATTTCATCCTTAAAGAACTAAACACAGTCTGAAATGGATTGAGGAGGAAACTCCCTCCTTATATATTTTTAAATGAATGTGTATTTAAACAGAAGAAACTGATTAGGTTTTATAAGTGAAAATATGGGATAGCAACAGAAATGGTAGCCTACAATTCAGAAGACCTGAAATCTAGTCCTCCCTCTGTCATTGACTGGTTGCATGGCCTTGTTGAAATCTCTGAAGATGCCTTGGGCCTCAGTTCCTTCATCTGTAAAATAAATGGTTTGGGTTAGATCTTGGGTCTCAAGGTCAAATGCTTATAGGGGCCAGACAGGTATCATAAATGAGTGACGTGGGTTAAGAAAATCAGTACCTCGTGTGTGTGATGATAAATGAAAATGAAGCCACAATGTTATAGAAGTGATGGAGAGTAGTGAATACTGGGTGATCTCTAGTCCACACAATTTGCCTAGAGAGGGGAGCTGCCCCACAGCTCCAACCCATTGTTTCCCTGTTGGAATTCAGATCCAGTATTGCCAGATCCCCCAGCTTTTAAAGAGAGGCCCCAAGACATGATTTTATCATGATTTTTAGTGTTGGCAGGTAGTTAAATTAAAACATGGTATGATCCAAACCACATCTGTTGATCAGATGTGACTCAGTTGGCCTAGATGGAAACTTTGGACTAGGTAACCTGAAGGTTCTTTCCAGTTCTAAATCTTTGAAGTTAGGCTGTAAAAGGAAGACCTCATCTTGAACTTGAAAACAAGAAATTTAGAGATGTCACTAGAAGGGCAAGTAAGCCATTCTTCTCTCCCTTTTCAAGTGCAATGTATCCAGCTGACAGACAGGGCACTCTCAAGACGCAAATTTCAGCTAGTAATGCCCCAGTCCTTGGTTCCACTTCCCTAGTACGCTTTGTGACAGCCATCTTTGATTTGAACCCTCCAGACGGAGTACGGAATACTGCTGGGTATCATTTTTTGTCTTTAGCTTCCACTAGAAATTATTAGAAAGTACATATAATCTCATTCAGCTAACCCACAGCAGGGAAAAATAATTAAAAATTCCAAAGTCTATGTCCTTGATATTCTCAAGGCAAATTATTTTTTTAGGTAGATAGGATCTTGACTAATACTAGCAGGCACATGAAGGTGTTTGGAGGGCTTGGCTCCCTTGTATGAAATGCAAACCCACTTCTGGAAATGAAAATGCACTCTAATTTACTGAAGCTCATAAGGAAGGCAGCCACTCTTACTTAAACCAGTCAATAACTTTAAGAAGAGAAGTGTAATCAGAATGCTTCAGGCTACCACCTCCCCCAATATTTTATTCAGTAACAGCATTCATGAGCTTCGATTATAATCTATTATCTTTTATTGGAAATGAACTTACAGATTTTCCCTGAATAGGAAGAGAATGACACTTTCTCTTCTCTATTCTCTCCTTCTGTCTTTTTCTCTCCTGGGTTCTAGAATTTGTCTCTAGAAAGTCAGTGTTCCAAACTATGCACTTCGAACTGGCATGCCTGTGCCAATCTTAGAGGGATCCTGTGGAGAAAGCAACCAGCAAAAATTCCAAACCTTCCTATTGGGAGTCAAGGCCTTGAGAGCATATTAATCTTTGAGAGTGTCTCTGGCCTGTTTTTCTGTTAAATTACATTGTCATTATTATCATCCTCTACCCCCATCCTTTCACACCCTGCATTCTGTTCTTCCTTCTCACTCTTTCATTTACTTAGCAAATATTTTATCAACTCCCCACTATGTGATAAGGGCTGTGGGCAAAACAAATACAAACCCTGGCCTCAGTCTATCATCTGGAAAGATGTCCTTATTTTCGCCACAAACGTTCTTACTTGACATAAACAAAAATAATCCCTAGTTTCCATTCATCTCAGTATGAATGGAGGAAGTGGTAACTTAGGTGTTCCAAAACAAGATGTTTTAGATGTTTCTCTTCTGTTCACCACATCAGAACTGCTAAACGCTTCTTTTTTATATGGGGGAGGTGGGAGAGGAGCACAGCAGGAAATGTGGTCTTATCACTACTTCACAGGTGCTGTCCTGAGGATGTTTTCCTGTTTGTGAGGAAGGAATCAACTTTAACTGGCTGTTGTCACCACGCAGGTTGAGACCCCTAAATCTTTTGAGGTTCGCTACATACATAGTTCATTCGATTCTGAGTTGTTAAGTTTTTCAAGTACTTTCATTGTTAATTATCCTTCCTGTATATATAAGAGGGTTTTTCTAGATCCCCTCCAGGATTTCTGGCTGAAACACCTATAGTTTTAGGCTCTGTGTTGAAGAAGCAGAACTCAAAAACCCCATAGTTGGAGCTGAACACTTTGAATAAGGAATGCTTTATATCAGAAAGTTGAGGTATTATGAAAACCAGGAACTTTTTGGAACCTTCATTATTCTCTCTCAACACATTACTTATTTAATATCTTTGTTTTTCAACAAAGATATTGTCTATCCTCAAGTAGACAAAGCAATTCCTTAAGTCCTCAAAGAAATACTTCTGGTGTTTATGGGTTGGTCAGTGACTGACAGAATGAAAAAGGATTTAGACTCAAGTAACTTCTAGAAGGCATGACCAGCTCTTTGATTCAAGGGAAATGATTAGAATGGTAAGAAAGCTATGGCAAATGGCAGCACGACCCCCTGAGTTATGTTTTTCCCTTCACTACAACCTCCCTTCCCGGGACAGCTTTAGTTAAGTTCGCGTGATGCTTTACTTCTGCAGATGTTTGGAGGCCATGATTAAGTACCTCACACTGTGGAAGAAAGAGGGGCAGGAGGAGCCCTATGTCAGCCTCACCCGAAAGAAGATGCTAATAAATGGCGAGGAGGTGCTGATAGAATGGGAGGTGGGCCACTCCATCCGGACCCTGGCTATGCACCGCAATGCCTACAAACGTATGTCACAGATCCAAGCCTTCCTGGGCTCAGTGCCCCAGCTGACCTATCAGCTCTATGTGACCCTGATCTCTGCAGAGGTCCCCTTGGGTAGAGGTGAGTGGGGTCAGGAGAGGGAGGGCTTCATTTAAATCAACGGTCTTAGAATCTAGACTTGAGTTGTCCAATCACTGGCTGCAAGCTCCATGTGGCTATTTAAATTAAAATGAAGTAAATATAAAAATGTATTTTCTTAATCATACGAGCCACATTTCAAGTGCTCAATAGCCACATGAGGCTAGAGGTATTATAGAACATTTCCATCACACAGAAATTTCTATTGGACAGCACTGGGAGATAAAGAACTTAGTGAGCTACACCTTATAGGCTTGTCAGATTTCTTAAACAGAGGTAAAGCTGTTTAGAATAAACATGTCACAGATAAACTGTGTCTGCACAGAGCATTTAAATTCTACTGAGGATCTTCGGTTTTGTTTGTTTGGTTTTCATTTAGGGATCACTATCTTTAAATGAGAGGTTCCCAGATATTGCTGATCATGGGAGACATATTCCTGGGTAAAATCTCCTTTTAAAAATTACATTCCCTCTTCAGACCTGAATCAATCTGTGGGGAGGCCAGGAATCTCTATTTTTGGAAAGTACCCCAGTTGATGATGAGTCACATTTGGGGAGTACTGATTTAATCACTTCTTCCAATTCCAGTGGGGAGAAAGATAAGGGGGTGTAGGATGAATACTGATGAGAGGCAGGCCTGGTCCCAGTTTAAATCTTCTCTGTGATCTTTGGAGAAAGTTACCAAAGAGGTCATTGTCTTAATTTCCCTCTTGTAAAAGAGGGATCCTGATATGAGTAAGAACTTGAGCAGAGATGAAAAGTAAGTCAGTTTTCAAAGTTGAGATAAAGTACTGTTGAGGAGTTTTAACAGCCTGGGAATAACTTCATCTGCTTGGGTAGCAGCTGGTGTGGCTGGGTAGAGCTCTGGACCATCTCCTTATTAGGTGCCGACCCTGCCCCACAAGCCCTATGTCTTGAATAAATGTAACAAAGAAATTTGCCCTCTTTCTCCTTTTCTCCACTGAGAATTGTTTCTAAAGTTCGATTGGTCTTAAAGCTTTCACAGACCTAAAATTGATAGGAATGTGAGGAGAAAAATTTCGGGAAATGCTGTTGCTGAGAATTTTGAGGGTCATTAAATTAATTTAAAATGTATACATCACAAAAATTGTATATGATGCAAACTTATATGCCCAGAAAGTTTCTGGAAAGATATGCAAGAAATTATTTATCTCAGAGGAAGTGGAAACGAGAAGTCAACTGACTTTTACTTTTTACTGACTTTTACTTTTTACTTTACACCTTTCTATGTGGTTTGAAATGTTTACCATAACCATGTACTACTAGTTTTGGTTCTTATTTTTTTAACTATAAAAACCAGAAATGGTTATGGTAAAGATTCAAAACTGTACAGAATATATATAAAATAGGAGATGTAATCTCACTCCCCAAAGGTAGTCTTCCAGACTTCTTTTTATATGGAATATAAAAATACATACAACATATATATACACACATATATATACCATACATATATATAAAACATACATATATATATATATATACACACAACACACACATATATTTACCAAAAAATTCTGAGTTAAACATGCTTTTCAATCTTTTCAAAGTATGCCAATATATATTTCTTCAATGGCTGTGTGTGTGAGTGTGTGTGTGTGTGTATACACATATATATGGAATATATTTTCCCCTTATGTGAATTAGATTACCTTTTCCCCTAACCTTCTGCTGCTAGCATTAAAGTTTGCTTCTTATTTTTCCATGCAATTTTTTCTAATTAAACACTAAATTCCAATGAACATCTTTGTAATTAGCTGTGTACTGCACATAAGACTTTGTAGGATGAATTATTAGCAGTGGAATTGCTGAGTGGAAAGGATATGCATATCTAGAAATTTATCTTTGTGACCAAATAATCCTCCCAAAAGGTTGTATGAATTTATATTCCCACCAACAATGAGTGAATGTGCCTTGCCTTTATCTTCATATCGTAAACTAAATATTATTTAGTTGTGCAATTATAAAATATCTGATTGTTTTATAATTTGCTTTCTTTCAGTGTGAGTGAAACTGAGCACCTTTTCATGTTCGGTCATTGTGTGCATTCTTTAATTGCTTATTTATATATTTTACCATTTAAAAAATTTTTAATTTTTTTTACATAGAAGAACTGGGGTGTAAGCCAGAGGTATAGAGGATGAGAGGATTCACCTGACAGAGTGGGGAGCAGAACAGGAAGATTTACTGAAGGGAGCAGTAGGAGAGAGAAGAGAGGTCTCCTGCACCGTATGTGGGCTAGCTCCCTGGCCAGGGATCAAACTCAGTTCCTAGTGGTGATAGCACTGAGACTTAACTCCACCAGGGAGGCCCCTTTTACCCATATTTTTCTAGTGGGTGTTTGTATTTTTCTTATTAATTTGTAGGAGCTACTTACTTATCTGGCTATTACTTATAGGAGCTACTTACTTATCTGGCTATTAATCCTTTCTCTGCTGTGGATTTAGTGTATATGTATATGTACATGTACATATATATACATGTATATAATTTTGTGTGTACATGTGTACACATAGATAATGAAAACATATATGCATGACATACATATAATACATGGTGGACACACATGTGCAACACAGTGGGTATAATATACACAAATGCTTGGAACATATTCTGGCATATTCAATTTTATATATTTAAATTCTTTACTTTTCTTAGATCTTGTGCTTGTCTTACAAAGTTCCTTCACAACTCATATTTGGTAGAGAAATTTAGCCTGGTCTTCCAAATAGATAAATTTCCATGAGCAACTTCTCAATTCTCCCAACAAAACAAAACAATAACAGAAGAAAAGAGCATTTCATTGATATTCTGATTGAATTGCATTAAATTATTTAGGTTATTTTGGAGGGAATTTGCATCTAGATGGAATTAATCAATTTATATTAGAAGATACTATTTCTTTCCAATTCATAATATATATTTAAGCCACATTTATTGAGATGCAATTGACAAGCAAAAACCTGTACCTATTTAAGATATATAACTTGATGAGTTTGGAGAAATTTCATGAGTTTTATACATGAAATATCACTATTAGTCATTATTTTTAAATATACTTCAGTTGGCTTTCTTGTCCATCTTTATAAGGTTTAGTCCTAGGTTTTCTATTTTAAAATCACCTGATTTCCTAAGTGTCAGGGTAGTGCCCAAGTGAAATAAATGTACCTACTACACTCTTGGAAATAGGAAACGATGATGCTGGTGGTGGTGATAGCAGCTAGCAGGTAGCATGTAGGGATTTCTCTAAGTCCTTTACATGTAATTATTTCATTTAATCTTCACAACAACCCTATGAGATAATTATTGTTTTTATTCCCATCTTACAACTGAGGAAACAGCATTGAGAGGTCAAGCTTCAAGCTTCCCCAAGTTTCCGTAAATAGTGGGTGGCAAAGAATGGATTGGCATCCAGGATGTCTGCTTTCAGAGCCTGTGTTTCTAATAAATTCAATTTACAAAGGCTGTCAGGGAAGGTCTTGTTTTCAATTATTTACTGATTTCTCCCATTGAAAACTGTCTGATAATTCCATCTCTTTCAAGGTTTCGTGAAAAACTTTTTGGTTTAGTTTTCCTCCTGTCTTTTCCCTGCTATCCCTTTCTGGTCCCTTTTTCTCTTGGAGGCCATCTGAATCAGCATGGATGAGCAAATTTATTAACAGTGTCACGATCTCTTATGGCATGAGGCTATTTGTAGGGAGACAGATGGAAGATGTTTTTCACATTTATTGGAAGCATCAGGCTTTCTTCCTTTTATTACACTACTGTCAATAAATGAGTTCTAATTTGGGGAAAGCATCACCACACTTGGTTAGACTTGCCTACACTCCATGTTCCCAATCTACAAGGAGCATTAATTCTTGAGGATGCGATTGAGTGGTCTATAGGCTAAGAATATATGAAATCATTGTCCCGTGCAACTTTAACTAATATAAGGCTTTGTGTCAATTATCTATCAAACTGGAACAAATAATAAATAAAAATAAAGCCAAGAGTAGCCACTTTAAGAGAGGCTCCCACCTTTGAGATTTCAATACTCTAATAGAGCAGAAAAACATCTTGCAAACAAAGCTGGGCGTTTGCTCCTTTGGAGTGTGTTTCTTTGTTCCTTTTGAGTTTCCATGGGGAGGTCTTCGCTTTCCCTGCAAATTAAATTAACATCTCCATGAGTCTACTTACGTGGATCCAGTGTTTTTATGAGAACAGAAAGCTCTGTCTTCTCTTTTGGATGAGTACTCCTCAGGCCTCCCACGGATGTTGAAAGTACTAGATTTTTCTTAGTGATTGGTGCCCTTTGATAAAAAAGGAAGAAAAGGAACAGGCAACTGTGTGATCTATAGTTGAAACTTAGTAGATCAGGATAGAGAACATTCTGACCCTCAGGGCCCCTACTCCGGCTGGTATGGATGTTACAGGCTAGAAAACAGCATTTTAAATTTTGAAACCTCTCTGCTGGGAGTTTGTGGATTTCCAAAATACACCAGAGCATTGGGGTGATGAATTGACGTTGCTGAGGACTAGCACAAACAACTCTAGAGTATCTCAGTGAATTGGGAAACTGAGCCTCACAGATATTCAGTGATTTTCACAAACTCCCACACAGCTGAACCAAGAACTCCTAATCGTAGGTATTTTTTGCTGTTTCTGTAAACTCATAAATCTTCATTAATAGCAAAAACATGTATTGAATACCTACTGTATTCTGGGCAACATGTTAGCCTCTGAGACTACAGTGGCGACCATGGAATTTCCAGTATACATTTTGATACGTTCTGTCAGGACACACAAACAAGACCAGTTCCTTAAGAAGATATACATCAGAGAAGGAAATTCTGTTACCAAAGGCATTCTCTATGAGTCCCCTAGTCCTAGATTTGTTCAAATGGGGTTCTGTCTGCCTCCTTCAATATTTACTTGGAAGCGTGTTTCATTAGATGCTACTCTTCCCCTTAGTATATGTTCTTTGTTCTTCTCAAGTTAATGATCTAATGCTATTAATACATCTGAGACCTACCCTTTTTTTAAAAGTTCATTTCGTGTATTCATATGACTATTAAAATACTATAGTGTATATTCATCATGGGAAATTTAGAAAACAGACAGATAAAAGGTCTAAAAATGGGTATAATCCCCATCCCCAAATATGTATATTTTGGCATTTTCCTTTCCATTCTCTCTCCTTCTGCATGCCATTTGTTTGTGTAGCTGTGATTTCACATGAGTGTGCTCTTAACTGAGGCCCTCAAGTCTCACCTGTCAGCTCTTTGGACCTCTAGCTCAGAGCATAAGCTTCGCCACTGACATGGACTGATGACCTATTTCTTCTTTTTTTCTTGCAGTTGTGCTAATGGTCTTTTCCCTGATATCAGTCACCTATGGGGCTACTCTCTGCAATATGTTGGCCATCCAGATCAAATATGATGAATACAAGATTCGCCTTGGGCCACTGGAAGTCCTGTGCATCACCATCTGGCGGACATTGGAGATCACTTCCCGCCTCATGATTCTGGTGCTCTTCTCCGCCACCTTGAAATTGAAGGCTGTGCCCTTCTTGTTGCTCAACTTTCTGATCATCCTCTTTGAGCCTTGGGTTAAGTTCTGGAGGAGTGGTGCCCAGATGCCTAATAATATTGAAAAAAACTTCAGCCGGGTTGGCACCATGGTGGTATTGATTTCTATTACCGTTCTCTATGCTGGCATCAACTTCTCTTGCTGGTCAGCCTTGCAGTTGAAGTTGGCAGACAGGGACCTTGTTGACAAAGGTCAGAACTGGGGACATATGGGCCTGCACTATAGTGTGAGATTGATAGAGAATGTGATCATGGTCTTGGTTTTTAAGTTCTTTGGCGTGAAAGTATTGCTGAATTACTGTCATTCCTTGATTGCCTTGCAGCTCATTATTGCTTATCTTATTTCCATTGGCTTCATGCTCCTTTTCTTCCAGTACTTGCATCCATTGCGCTCACTCTTCACCCACAATGTGGTAGATTACCTCCACTGTGTCTGCTGCCACCAGCACCCCCAGGGCAGGGCTGAAAACTCCCAGCCATCCCCTGAAACTGAGGCAAGGCAAAGCGTTATTTGATTATATTCTGGGTGTTTAGGGATGGATTGGGGGTTGTGAAATTGAAAGGGTGAATGAAGATCCTGGGTGAGACTTCAGCAGGATGTTTTCTTGAGTTTTCTGGTAATCTTATCAGAAGAAAGAACAGCCCCACATAGGTTTTTTATTTCCTCAAGATTGACTGCTATGTTTAGAAACCAGGGTGATCACTTTATGCCCAGTAGGGGTCAGAGATACTGTTCATACTCCTCCCATCCAGGTCAGATGTCTGACTGCCCTTTGGGATTACTTACCTCCATGCACCTTCAGCTGTCTGGGACCTTGTAACTCTGCTCATTTGTTGAAGCATTGCTGAATTTTCCCAGGGCCAAGTCGATGACCATGAATCCCACCAGAATATATCCTGACTGTTCAGGGGATGTGATTGCTTACTACCTATGGGTCACTCCCAGGAAACAGCCTAACTAATGCATAACTGGGGTCTTTTAATTCCGGTGAGAAACTCTGGTTAAGAAGAAAACCACAGTATTATAAGAGCAACTCTTCAAGTGTGTCTGCTCTCAATTAGGATTTTACTAGTGATCATTCATCCAGGCCTCTCTTTCAGCAGCCCTTCATCAGCACACTCTGTGGAGGGTGAGCAGAAAAGAGTTCCTTAAAGACATAAGCCAGAAAGACTGATTTTCTCAGGGACCTGCATCGACCTCCAGTTGGTTGAGTGGAGGGGTTGAGTAGAATCTCTCACTTCATGCCTCATTGTCAGAGATTCCTGCCCCAGCTTTTCTGTGCTGTTGATATTTTACTACTTGATGTTCACCTCAGAGAAGCGGAATTGTAATTGAAAATGTTTCTAATGTGTGGAAGAAATGAAGACTGCTTTGTGTCTGCTACTATCCTGAGTATTTTGTTGATTTATGTTGTTTTTTTTTTTATGGGAGAGAGGAGCTAATAATAGTTGAGACATCAACTTCTTGTTGTTCTGGGTTGGAAGGGTTGTCTAACTCTCCAAGGTAAGGCAGAAGAAGAAAACTGGATCACATGAAATCATCATTGATACTGGTTTCTGCCCACGGTTTTATTTTCTGATTAGGACATATGTTTACCAACCCTCTGTTCAGTCCCACACCAGAAGGGATGAGTTCAGTTCTCCCTTTCTCATGTGTATCTCATTGTTTGCCTCTCATATCAGTTGAATACTTTGATAGGATGTTGGCTGGATGTCTCTAAGGTAACCAGGGAATTGAGAGGACTATGGTCACTGCTTATTAGGACTGAATATCTCAGCATTTACCTAACTAATGCTACCCTCTCACATACCAGAAAAGTGATAAGAACTGCTAGTAGCATGTACCAGTTGAGGAATTGTGAACAATCTGACCTAAGGCTTCTCATCCTCACCTAATTTTATTGTTGGGATCAGGAGAAGAATTATATCTAGCCATTCCCCTCTCTCTCTTTTTTTTTAAAGATTTATTTATTTATGCATACAAGAACTGGGGTACAGGCCAGAGATGTAGGGGGTGAGAGAATTCACCAGAGAGAGCGGGGAACAGAACAGGCAGATGGACTGAAATACACTGCTGAGGGGAGCAGCGGGCGCGGCAGGAGAGGTCTGCGCACCATGTGGGACCCTCGCCGGTGGCCGGGGAACGAACCGGGATCGAACCAGGAACAAACCGGGAACAAACCGGGAAAGAACTGGGAACGAACCAGCGCTGCAGAGGCCGCAGAGGCCGCAGAGGCCAAGGGCAGCTTTGCAACCCAGCGCTCAACCGCTGTGCCACCAGGGGAGGCCCCATTCCCCTCTCTCTTATTTCAGTGTCAGAACATGAAGTTGGAGGAGCTGCCTCTTTTAAGTAGGGGGGCTGTGAGCCAGAATAGCCCTACTTCTTGACATGTCTCAGATGGGTTTCCCAACTTCAACGATTGTTTGGGATTAAAAAGATTGAGCATTCAGTTTGGGAGAGAGTGAAGTGACTTGCTTAGGAGTAGTAGAATTTCCATTTTTGAACCCAAGTCCCTCATTTCATCTTTCATGATGAAGAAGACATTTAGGTGGTTGTCATAAAAAGCCTATACTGCTGCCTTCTGACTGTGTTATTCAAGATGAATTTGAATTAAATAATCTGTCAGACCTTCAAGAACACACTGCCTCTTTGGAATTCAATCAGGAATTTCTCCCCAGTGGTTAATATGCCCTCATTAAGGGTAGGAGCAGTGTGGAACTATAATTTGGTCCATTAAAACCATGTGAATCAGCTACTTCAGGGGCGGGTGCTATGGGAACATACAGAGAGACACCCACTGAGCCAGGCAGGCCAATTAGAGTGGAGGATACATAGGACAGAAAAGTGTGCCTTGGCACTTGCCAGACGAGGCATATTTTTCCCAGGCATCCTCCCAGTCCCAGTGACTTAATAACCTGTGAATGTAGGGAGTTTAGAGCAAGGGGTGTGGGACAGCTTCGGACCTGAAAAACCTGTTGCCCTTACTCAAGGAGAAGAGACTCTAGTGATATGTTATGCAGATGAACTATCAGAACCTCCTATAAGCGGTGGCCTTTCTGTCCCATAACAACATTCTAGATCCACAGAAGAAGAAATTTTGGAATATGGTGGTAGGGCAGAAGAAGGGCCCCCTTCCATCTGCAAACACATCTTTAGTTGACTAGTCTCTTTTTATGCTCTGAAATCTTAAAGCAACTCAGACAGGGTACTTGTGTAGGAGCAGGTCTTAATGAGTGGGAGAGGAGGCAGAGGTGGAACCAGCAAATTAGTTTCGGCAAAGGAAGGCAGAACCACAAAGTTTGGGAGCTAGACCATTGTAAAAACAGCTGTTCTCATGTCTTTGGAAATTCAGTAGGTTAAGTATGGGCAAGTAAGCTTGTTAAGGAAGTGTATTAAATAAATTAATAGTTGTCAATTGCATTTGCTCCAAAAATGCTTTAACACCATGGGCATTTGAACCGTGAGGTGCTGTAGGAGAATTAAATCATCACTAATATTTATGATCATTTGCTATATGTCTGGCTGGGTGCTTTTTTTTAAAATATTTATTTATTTATTTATTTATGCATACAAGAACTGGGGTACCGGCCAGAGGTGTGGTGGGTGAGAGGACTCACCAGAGACAGAGTGGGGAACAGAACAGGCAGATCAACAGAAAAACACTGCTGAGGGCGAGTCAGGAGAGGTCTGCTCAGCCATGTGGGTTGCTCCCTGTCCGGGGATCAAACTCGTGCTGCAGATAGCTTCATAGGTTGCATCTTAACCCCTTGTGCCACCAGGGAGGCCCTGGCAGGGTGCTTTGTATGTGGGATTTCATTGAATCCTAAAACCAATTCTTAGTAGTTACTGTTATTCCCTATAGTACAGAGGAAGATTCTAAGGCATAGAAAAGTGAAGTGACCTGACCAAGTTCACAGTAATGTCAAAGCCAAGATTGAGTCTTAGGTACTCAGGCAAGAGCTCACATTCTTAATTGTGACATAAACGTGGGTCCTTTGTGAAATTATTTTAATATTTGTGGATTTAGGAAAATATTGGGGCTATGGCTGAGTTCATATTAAACATTCTTTGTCACAAACACTCCTTATCAGGAGGCAACTGTCATTTCACTCTGGAGAGAGAAAGGTCAAGTCCTAAAAAGTCTAGGATGGAAACCGAGCGTGTACTGAGGCAAACTTCTAGGTTGGCATTGGGAGTTTGGGAGGGTTGAGAAGTGAAAGCTGGGAGGATGGCAAAGGGACATATTTCCTTACTTAAAACTGGTAGAGTGTCAGAATTTTGTCTTTATGTCTCTATGTTCTTAAATACATATCTTCTAGACCCTGATCATGGCGATAAAATTAGGGGGAAAAATTCCCACGCAAGCTTGTGTGAATACTTCCCCAGAAAGCACCCAATGAGAGCAAGCTGGAAACTAAGGGTGATTCTCTCATACTGCCTCTTCCCAGCATTGCTTTTACTCCCACTGAAAAACAGACTCCTAGTTTTAGTGTGGGCCAGGGAATATGGATCGTGGAGAACCACACCACACTACCCCGCTCCAGCTGTTGCAGTCCTGAAAGCCTAGGTCAACTTTCAGTGCTCACTAAGGTAACCCCTCACCCCTGTATCTCACAAGACCGTGGTCCTCCTTAGCATTACAGAATTGTTGCTTCTTGGGTAAGGGTGGGATGAGTGGAACTAAGGGTATTCACCTGGACATTCCAGCTAAACTTTCTGGGGCCTTGTTTTTGAGAAGCCCTTTAGTCAAAAAACCAAAAAACCAAAAAACCAAAAAAACAAACACTTGACTCTGGACCTTCCAAAACATGTAATGATCCAAGGGTGGGGAATCCCCATTCGCTGAAGCTTTTGCTAATGGTTTCTATTACAATTTTCAGGGGACACACATGTCCACAATCTTATCATGCCTTACCTCTTGAAACAATGGCACCATCACTTACTCCCTTTAGACCTTAAAGCCTCTGGGGTGCACATATGGAGGAAAAAATGCAACCGTAACGTTGCATAGGTATGTAAATTATGGGGAAATTAATAAAAATATTTTTAAATACTTAGTTTTTTTCTGCTCTCTTATTCTTATTTCCAAAGAGCCCCTTTTTGTTCTCTGATTGTTCCTTTAAAAAATAACAACCCATTCTTGTTTATGTCTTATTGCTATGAATACTAATGTTTTAAAAATTCTTTTCTTTTCCCTATGTAGTAGACACCTGGCAGACATGCTTTACATCCTCTCACCTCACCATTTAACCCAGCCATTCATTGCTGTGGCAACCAGATTCTTTTTTTTTTTTTTTTTTTTTTTTTAAAATTATTTTATTTTATTTAATAGAGGCATGTTTTCTTTCTTTCTTTATTTGTTTGTTTTGTTTATACAAGCATTGGGTACAGTCAGAAGCGCGGGAGGGTGAGAGAATTCACCAGAGCCAGAGCGGGGAGCAGAGCAGGCAGAAGGACCGAAGTACACTGCTGAGGGGAGCAGCGGGCGGCAGGAGAGGTCTTCGCACCATGTGGGACCCTCCTCCGGTGGCCGGGGAGCAGTCGGGGATCGAACCGGCGCCGCAGAGGCCGCGGGCAGCTTCGCAACCCAGCGCTCAACCGCTGCGCCACCGGAGAGGCCCGGCAACCAGATTCTTGCAGGTGTAATCGGACAGTATCTCATAATGCCCTGGGCGCTTCTGACTCAGGGAGGTCTGCCTGGGTAAGCAGCTCTGTACTTCAGCACACACAATCCTCAAGTGCCATGCATTGCTTTAAGTAGAGCCATGCATTGCTTTTTAATTTAAAACACATATTTTCACAAAATTTCCAGAGGAGTAGAAGTCTAGTGGAAAGCATCTCTTGGACTCTGAAATCTTCCCAGAATCATTCAAATTGTACCTTCAGACCACCACTGAAACATCAAGTTAGTTCTGGGGAAAACCTTTTTTTTTTTTCCTTGCCTGGAGTATGGATAGAAATAACTGATATGATATTGTGTAAATTTTCCTTGATATCAGAAAATACTTTCAATTCCTCTCTGCTTGCTAAGTCAGGGTCCCTACAGAGACTGAAAAGATGATACTGTGTGACATGATTTCAGGGAGAAGTCTCATGGTGAAGTTCATACCCTTTCTTCACCTCACTACAGTTATTTTCCCTGGTGCCTGAAATCCTTTTACCCACAGGCAGAGCCTTTCTTTTCACAGGACAAACTCTTTGGGGGAGGAATGTGGTGATATATGCTCACAAGGAGCATTTGATGGGTGCAGAGATCACCAGGTCTCTGAGTATTTGAGGTCAGAGGCAGGGTACCTTGGAGAAGGGCTGGAAGTGCAAGGGTAAGGGGATGTCCAGAAAAGAACATCCAGGAATATTGGTGATGAATATTTCCTCCCTCACAGTGTTGTCAAAGGTGGGGAGGGGAAGCAGATGAAGGGAGTGTGAGCCTGTGATATTTTGGATAACATTTTCTTCACACTTATGAAGAATCAACACTTTCATTCTCAAGCTTGCTCATCTGTCTTAAGATGGCAAAGAGCCCCGAGGAGACACTGAGAGAGGCAATACATGGAAGTGAAGACAAACTTCACAGATGAAAGAAATAACAATAGCAATGATGTATTTGTCTTTTGAGCACATGTAGTGGGTTAATTTCAAAGTCCATAACAATGACTAGAACAGAAAACAAGTACTCCAGAGAAGTGTAAAGATGCACGTCTAATAGCACATTCTGCATGACACTGGGCTATGTATTCACGAGGCTATGCCCGCCAGTCACAGAGGCATAGGCAAGATCAAATTGCTGGTACGGGCAGCAGACATTGTAGACTCATTTGCAATCAGGCTGTCAGGGCTGTTTAGCATGTTTTGGAAACTTCCTCAGCTCCAGGCAGCTTGTGAAGTGGCTCATAACAAGTTAAGGCTTGCCACATGACTTCATTCCTCATCACTGCCAGGAAACCCATTTGTTTATAGCACACGGTATATAATAGGGAAAATAATGGGATGCAGGCTATGCTACATATCTGTGGGACGTACAGTGAGGAAGGGGAAGTCTCTACTGCACCATGAAGGCCAAAGTTAACAATTTTATCTACACTGTCTCAGCAGAGAGATGTAAAGATGTCTGAACTTTCACACCTTGCTGGAGGAAAGGCAAGATGGATAGCCCCTATTGAGGGGAATTGGCTGTTACATAAGCATAAACAGAACATTACATAAGCATCAATAGAACATTCTCACTTCCTAGAATCTATTCCAAAGACTTATTGGAAAACCGTAAATGACATATGTCCAATGTTATCCATTGTGACATTATCTTTAATATCAAAAGATTAAAGAAAGAAACCCAATACATCCATGTAATAGTGAAATACACAATTATAAAATAAGGCTACAGATAAACTTCATATGCTGACATATAATAATCCCCAGGATATATAGTAAGTGATCAAAAGCTAGGCAGAGAACATCTATTACAGCATAATACCTCTTGTGTGCAAAAAACGGAAGAAATACACACACAGAGACTGCTTATATTAACAAGAAACATCAAAAGTATAAAGCAAACCTTAAAAAAAACTGGGGAAAACCAAGGAACAAAGTGAAATGATAGGGATGGAAACTAAACTTCTCTGAATATATCTTATCTAGTTTTTACTTTGGAAGCATAATAAAAAATTAAATAAAAAGAAAATAAAAAGTTATCCCTAAAAATTCAAAACAAACAAAAACAACTGAAGCTCACTATACATCAAGTTGGTGACATAATCATAAAAAGAAGAAAATAACTTCAGTGACTTCAAGGCACAGAGTTTGGGCTGTATATCCCTAGTGATAGGTGTTCAAAGGACAAAATGAACCACAAGAAATCTTAAACTATTTTCAGTAGTCTTATCATTAATAGTAATGTTGGAATTGTTACTTTTAAATTATTATTGGTTTATTTAGAATAAATCAAGTAAGCATGAGATTAATGTTGTTAGAACTCAAGAATGTTAGGGTGAGAAAAAAATAAAGTACAAAACAAATTGGGTACAAATCCTGTACTATTAAATTTAAATTTTAAATATCACAAATTCATAATATTCATTAAAATTCTTTTTCATGACTCTATCCACTGAAAAACCTGGAAGCAATGACAATTCAACAGCAACAAATACCCTTGGCACCCTGGTTTTGGTATTTAAATACCATTTTCCATTGAAAGGAACCAGAGCCCTTTGGAAAAATGGTTATCTGGGTCTGAGTCAGTAGATTTGCAAGATGAGCCTGAGATATCTCATAGCAGAAAGCAAGGAAGCTATCGAAAATTACTGGAATTCTGTTAAAAGGACAATGAGTCATTTTGCAGGGTGTTTCACTGGTCAATGATGAGAACATTTGTGCATAAAAAGATAATGAATAGACATCTGGTTTTAGTTCAGGCACATTAAGAGCTTGGAAGTGGCAATTCCATCCTTACAAAAAATTAAAAACTGAGAGTCCTGAAAATGGTGGAGTAGGTAAATCCAGGACTCTGGCCCTCCACAAAAGCAACTAAAAAGCTGGCAAATTGGCAGAATTAATATTCCAGGAACTCTGGAATCTAGTCAAAAACTTATACCAACCAAGAGAAAGCTTTATGAAGAAAGAAGCTGCTGCATTACAGTAAGAGGGGACTGTGGCATGTTCAGTAATCTGCTTCAAACTCCATCCCTTACTTCCATACTGGAAACAGATTATGAAGATAACAACCCAAACCAGGTACATTACTTGGACCAGAGGAAACAATATAGACCTTATTCTCAAAGAACTGTGAATGTGTATTTTTACCTCCCTGGAGGTCATCTATTTTTTTAATTTATTTATTTATGCATACAAGAACTGGGGTACAGGCCAGAGGTATGGAGAGGTTGAGAGGATTTATCAGAGACAACGTGGGGAAGAGAACAGGTGGATTTACTGAAATACACTGTTGAGGGGAGCAGCAGGTGAGACAGGAGAGGTCTGCTGCATCATGTGGGTAGCTTCCTGGCAGGCTGGGGATCGAACTCATGCTGCAGAGGCTGCAGACAACCTCACAGTGCTGTGCTCAACCGCTTGCACCACCAGGGAGGCCCCCGGAGGTAATCTAAATGAAGGTCAGAAAGGCATGCTTAGTTTGTCCTACTTTAAGTGTCCCAAGAACTAAGGTAGTTCAGAGAGTATTGGTCACAGCAGCCTTTGACAAGGAATACCATTTAGGGGAAGCAATAAGTAGACTGAAAAACATGGAAAGAAAAGGTTGTGAAAGAAGGTACATGGGGGAATAAGGGACTTAAAAGCTCTTGTGCATACCAAGGAAACAAGGAGGCACTCCACATATCCAGGGCTGAACACATGTTCTGAAAAGTCTTCAAGAACCCTAAGCTTTCGGGCCTCCCCGGTGGCGCAGCGGTTGAGCGCTGGCTTGCGAAGCTGCCCGCGGCCTCTGCGGCGCTGGTTCGATCCCCAGCTGCTCCCCGGCCACCAGAGGAGGGTCCCACATGGTGCGCAGACCTCTCCTGCCGCCCGCTGCTCCCCTCAGCAGTGTACTTCGGTCCTTCTACCTGCTCTGCTCCCCGCTCTGGCTCTGGTGAATTCTCTCACCCTCCCGCGCTTCTGACTGTATCCAGTACTTGTATAAATAAATAAATAAATAAATATTTAAATAAATATTAAAAAAAAAAGAACCCTAAGCTTTCACTAATATCTGATCTTCAAACTCTACACAAGCAGGAAGTGAAAGTTGAAGCACAGTTTTTAAATGCCTAGCTCAGTATTGAAGGAGTAGCCGCCCCCCACCCCCAACCACCCAGAAAAAATCCAATCTACAATGTTTAGGAAAATATTACTTTCTTTCTTTTTTTGGAATTTAACAGAAAATTCTGTGAAAACACTAGATGACCACTAAGTTATTAGAAAACAGACTTCAATTGTCACACATGACAAAGAAGCAGAATTTAAACAAATTGTTTAGAAAAGTCACTAAATAGACAACATTCTATAGTATATAGCAATAACAAAACCTTGAGAAAGATAAGGATGTGAGTGCCAGAATACATGTCACCATATTCAAATATCCAGTTTTAAACAACAAATTATAAAGCATACAAAGAAACAAGAACATATGTTCCATATAGTAAAATGGAAATTAATTATTAAATGCTGCTTCCGAGAAAGCCCAGGATATACTAGACAAAGAATTGACATCAAGTGTCTTAAATATTAACATAAAGAACTAAAGAAAATCATGGCCAAAAGTACTAAAGGAAGTAAAGGTTGACCAACTAGGAAATAAAAAATTAATAGAGAGAAACAATGAAAAGGAAAGATATTGTGGAGCTGCAGAACAAAAATAAATGAAATGAAAATCCACTGCAAAGTTTAATGGCAGGCTTAAGCGAGCAGAAGAAAGAATTGGTGAACTTGATGACAGAACAATTGAAATTATCCAGTTTAAGTAGGAGAAAGAAAAAAGAAGGAAGAAAAAGGAATATGACTTAAAAAACCTGTGGGACACCAGTAAGCACATTCCATCATGGATGAAGAGGGAAGAAGAAAAGAAGCATGTTTTGGGCTGAATTGTGTTCCTTCCCAAATTCAGATGTTGGAGTCTCTACATCCAGTACCTAAGTCTCTACATCCAGAGACCTAAGTCTCTACATCCAGTCCAAATATGTGACCATATTTGGAGATAAAGTCTTTAAAGAACTCATTAAGTTAAAATGAGGCAGTAAAGATGGGGCTCTAATCCAATAGGACTCGAGACCTTATAATAAGAGGGAGACCTACCAGCAGCATGCATACATAGCAAAAAGGCCAGTGAAGACACAGCAAGAAGGTGGCCAGCAGAAAGCCAAGGAGAGAGAGAGAGATACGTCAAGAGAAACCAACTCTACCTTGGACTTGACCTTGGACTTTCAACCTCCAGAACTGTGACAAAGTCAATTTCTGTTGTTTCTGTTGTTGAAGCCACCCAATCTGTGGTAATTTCTATGGCAGCCCTAGTAATCTAATTAGATGAAAAGAATATTTGAAAAAGAAATGGTAAAAAACTTCCCTAGTTTGATGAAAGATATGAACCAAAGACATCCAAGAAGCACAATGTGCTCCAAACAGAATAAACTCAGATATATACACATTTTGGTCAAGTTGTCAAAAGACAAAGAGAATTATGATGTCACCAAGAGAGAAGCATATAGATACAAACATACTTCTTTTTCTTCTTCCCTCTTCATCCATGATGGAATGTCCTTGCTGGTGTCCCACGGGTTTTTTAGGTCATATTCATAGACATCATAGACAAGTTTAATTTTTATTTATTTATTTATACAAGAACCGGAGTACAGGGCCTCCCCGGTGGCGCAGCGGTTGAGCACTGGGTTGCGAAGCTGCCCGCAGCCTCTGCAGTGCCGGTTTGATCCCCGGCTGCTCCCTGGCCACCGGAGGAGGGTCCCACATGGCGCGCAGACCTCTCTTGCTGCCCACTGCTCCCCTCAGCAGTGTACTTCGGTCCTTCTGCCTGCTCTGCTCCCCGCTCTGGCTCTGGTGAATTCTCTCACTCTCCCGCGCTTCTGACTGTACTGAGTGCGTGTATAAGTAAATAAATAAATCTTAAAAAAATTAAAAATAAAAAGAACCAGAGTACAGGCCAGATTCACGGGAGGGTGAGAGGATTCACCAGAAACAGAGCGGGGAACAGAACAGGCAGCCTGACGAAATACACTGCTGACGGGAGCAGCGGGCAGGGCAGGAGAGGTCTGCCACGCCATGTGGGACCCACGCTGGCCGGTCAGGATCAAACTGGTGCTGCAGAGGCTGCCGACAGCTTCACAGCGCTGCCCTCAGCGCCACCAGGGGAGGCCCTCATAGACAAGTTTAAAAGTACAAATAAAAGGGAAGACATTTTTAGTGATATGGCATTTCAATAATTAAACTATGTAAAAATCCTTCTAAGAATTTTTGAAAATATACTGATTGGGAAGGAAGAAATGAAACTAGAATACCCCAAATAATCTACAAAAAACCTCCACGAACTACTAACAAGGTTTAGCAACATCGTAGGGATGTTAGGTCAATATACAAAAGTCAATTGGTGAAATTGTTTCTGGAAGACAAAGTGGACAAGCTTTTCCCTGTTCCTACCATTAAGTACAACTGAAAACTCTGGACATTAAAATAACATAAAAAGCCTCTGGACTGTGAAGGTTAGAAAGCAGACAAGCTAGTGACTTAGGTACTACATGGTAGTAAGTTCTTTGGGTTTCCTTTTAGCCTCATATATCTTAGACTTGGCGCAAAAGAAGGCTGCAACTTAGAAACACCAATGGGCACAGGCAAAAATAAGCTCTAGCAAAAGTCTGTTGTCTTAAACTATAGACTAGGCAAAGCATAGCTAGCGGGATAGAAAACTTGTAGACACGGGGCATCTCTGGTGGCGCAGGGGTTAAAGACAGCACTATCAACCTATTGCCAGTCACAACAGCATGAGTTGGAACCCTGGCCAGGGAGCTGGCCCACACGGCACATGAGAACTTTCCTGTCTCTCCCGCTGCTCCTCTCAACAGTGTACTTCAGTAGATCTGCCTTTTCTGCTCCCCAATGCTGTTTCTGGTCAATCCTCTCACCTTCCCCCCACACCTCTGTCCTTTACCCTAATTCTTGTACGCATAAATAAATCTTTAAAAAATTAAAAAAAAAAACAAACTTGTGGACAATATCTTCCAGCTAAACACTACAGAAAATTTTTGCTAACCATGCTAGCAAAGGTAACAAATCATGATACAAATTTATTTATGAATAAATAAAATAAAATTGGATTGGATATAACCCAAAGTATAAAGTAAATATCCTTGGTATAAACAATTGAACAAATAAATAAATGGGGGACAATAGACAAATCTCTCATATAGGAGAATTCCAAATAGTTTATGTAGAAAATGTCTCCTGAAGGAGGTGGAAATGAACCCCCCGACCCCTTGAATGTGGATTATTTAGTGATGTGCTACCAAAGACTAGAGTATGCAATGTGGGGGGAAGGGAGTAAAGTTACAGGAGAGAAATCTGGCAAACACTACCTCAACCAGGTGAGCAATACAACATTATTAGTAATAAGTCATGTTGACAGTATGTATCCTTGATATGATAGGTTGAGAAGGTCACTTTACCTCTGTGGTCTTCCCTCCATCCTAATCATGACAAAAATATCACACAATCCCAAATGAGGGGCATTCTACAAAATACTTGACCGGTACTTCTCAGAACTAAGACATCAGAAGGAAGCAGTCTGGGAAACTGTTACAAACTAGAGGAAGATAATGAGGCATGGAAATAAATGTAATGTGGTATCCTGGACAGGATCCTGGGTCAGAAAAGATGCATTAGAGAAAAACTAGTGAAATCTGAATAAACTATGGTGTTTAATACCAATATACCAATGTTGCTTTCTTAGTTGTTAGAACTGTATTAGAATAACATAAGATGTTAAAAATAGGGAAATCTTTTTTCATATGCCTGTTGGCCATTTGCATTTCCTCTTTGGAGAAATGTCTTTTGAGTTCTTCTGCCCATTTCTTGACTGGATTGTTTGTTTTTGTTGAGCCGTGTGAGTTCTTTGTATATTTTGTGATCAGTCCTTTATCAGTTGAATGGAGTGCAAAGATTTTTTCCCAATCAATGGGTTGTCTCTCTGTTTTGGTTAATGTCTCTTTTGCTGTACAGAAGCTTTTCAGTTTGATGTAATCCCAGGTGTTTAAATGCAAATGGCCAACAGGCATATGAAAAAATGTTCAACATCCCTTATAATCAGGGAAATGCAAATCAAAACCACACTGAGATACCACCTTACACCAGTGAGAATGGCACATATCAAAAAAACAAGCAACAACAAATGTTGGCGAGGATGCGGTGAAAAAGGAACTCTCCTACATTGCTGGTGGGAATGCAACTTGGTCCAGCCACTGTGGAAAGCTGTCTGGAGGTTCCTCAGTCTACTAAAATTGGAGCTACCATACCATCCGGCAATTCCACTACTAGGGATCTACCCAAAGGACACAAAAACAGTGATTCAAAAGAGCACCTGTACACCTATGATTATTGCAGCACTATTTACAATAGGTAAAACCTGGAAACAACCCAAATGCCCCAAAATAGATGACTGGATCAAGAAGATGTGGTCTATATACACAATGGAATATTATTCAGCAATCGAAAAGATAAACTCATGCCATTCGTCGCAACGTGGATGGAGCTAGAAGGAATTATGCTCAGTGAAATAAGTCAGAAGGATAAAGAAAAATATCGGATGGTTTCACTTATAGCAGGAATATAGGGGAACCAAATAAGACATCAGTGTCAAAAAAGAATAACAGTACAAAACACAACAAAGCAAAAACAGATGATTATAAACCAGAGACATCCTGCAGGGGAGGAGGAGGGAGAGGAGTAAGAGGGAGGGAGAGAGGAGCACAGGGGACTGTGGTGATGGTGCATGGGTGCCTCAGGGAAGGAAATTCTATGGGGACTCAATCTGAGGGGGTGGGGGGAAGAAATATTGTTTAAAAAATTTTAAAAATGATAAATGTTAAAATAAAATAAGTAAATAATTAAAAAATAGGGGAAACTGAGTGAGGGGTATATGAGAACTCTGTAATGTCTGCAATTTTTCTGTAAATCTAAAACTAGTCTAAAGCAAATGGTTTATTAAAGAATGACTCAAACACATCAAACATCCAAAAATATATGAATTCATAATGATTCTGAAAACAACCAACCAAAAACACCTTTGTGAACCACCACTGGGGATAACTAAGGCATCAACTTTTCGCTCAGAAAACAGTAAAGAGAAAAAAATGAAGCATTTATCCTACCTTTCCTGTATAAATTTTCCCCCAGAGTAAGCAAATGATCGATGAGGGAAAACTCTTATTAATAGAATTCCAGCAAATAAAATTAGAAGAAATATTAACATTAGAAAATCAACATTTTGCAACTCCAGAATAAAATAATGGCTCTAAATAATAATTATTAGGTACAAGTTTGATGGAGATTTTATAATGGGGGTAAGGGTGAGGAATATACTGGCATCATCTGAACCATGGCTGAATCTTAGCATCAATTATGAGACTGGCAGGCATAATATACTCCATAATGTGATGCAGTAGGAAGTGCAACACACCATCTACCACGTATCCTCTAAATTGACACTAAGTGTAATCAAACCTCTAGATTAATCAGTTCATAGGAAATATGTGAAACAGAAGAATAAGTTAAGCAATGTCACAGGGAAGCAAATGGCCAAACCTAGAGTGCAGGGCAATCTACAGGGAAAAAAAAAAAAAAAAGACTAGGTCTCTTCAATAAATCAGTGACATCAAAAAGGAAGGATAAAAAAAAAAAAAGGAAGGATGGACTATTATGAGAGATTTAAGAGCTCTATTAACCCAGTGGGATGGGTAGATCTTGTTTGGATCCTGATTTGAACAAACCAACGTGAAAACAATTGAGAAAATTTGAGTACAGACTGAGAATTAAGGTACTATTGTTAATTTTGTTGAAGGTAATCATAGCATAGCGGTTATGTGTATTTCTTGATGTACTTCTCAGTTATAGATTGTGTTCCAAAGTAATTACTGTGACATTTTTGTTGAAATACTCCAGCCACATGAAAAGAAAAAAATGATTGGAGACTAGATGGAATAAGGATGGCAAAATGTCATTTGTTGAGGCTGGGTGCTGTTGTATCGGAGCATATTTTATTATTCTCTTGTGTACATCTGAACATTTTTATAATTAAAAAGTTTTTGAAAAATAGCATGAGCCCTGTATTTCACTCTGGTTTGCCCTTAATTAGCTGTGTGATCCTGGTCCAGTTGCTCATTATAGTACTTCAATAGCACGAAAAGAAAAACTGGTTAAAAATTGCCATGTCTACTGTATGCTAGAATTATATCAACTAGTACAAAGGAACAAAAGAATTGTCCATATCTTACCTATTCTCCAGACATCAGAGTAGGGAAGGGGGAGTTGGAGGGAAGAAAGCAGGGCTTTTAGAAATGTAGAATATTATGAAGAAGAAAACCATCACCTCTAATCCACCTTGCAGCAATAACAAATTAAGATCTTAATGTACATTTAAACTTTGCAGACATTATTCTATGAATATGCATGCATGTCTTTAAAAGAAATAAAATTTGGACTATGGTATATGTGTTCTTTTGTGGCCTGTTTTTTTTCTTTTGTTGTTGCTTGTCAGTGTCTGTATTATTATATCCTTTGTTGCTTGTCAGTGTATGTATTATTATATCCTTTGTGTGGTAATGCAAAGTATATCAAAACAATATATCAATAGATATGTAAACATGACCCAGTTTGGTTTCATTTTCTTCCCATAGCTGTTTCATTAATTACAATCAGCCTTTTAATAAATGTGTACTACATGTGCCAAAAGAATGATCATCTCTGGTTTGAACTCCTGCAGCTGCTTTTCTGGTTTCTAGTTTTATCCAGCCTTCTCACACACACCAAAGTGATCTTCCTGAAATAGCCCTATGTCACTCCTCTGCTCAAAAACCTTCAGTGCAAGAGGTTATGTACTGTATGATTCCATTTATGTGACATTCTCAAAAGTGCAAAACTGTGGGGATAGAGAACAGGGTATGGACAGGGGATGCTGTACAGGGGGAGGTCGAGGAAAACTGTTGCGATATTGGAATTGTTGTGTTCTGATCGCCGTGATGTTTGCACAAATCTACACGTGTTAAAATTCATAGAACTGTCTATCACCCCCAGGATGTTAATTTTTCTTCACGATAATTTCCAAAAGCTTGCAATGGTTCCCCATTGCTGACAGATTCAAATTCAAGATTCTTTGCCAATATATGTAAGAACCTCTGTGTTCCCCCACCTCCTAGCCTTCCCTTCTAGGTGTTTCACTGAGCCTCACCTTTAATGTACACTATACCCAGCTACACTGTAACTAGTTGCTTTTCAGTGAGCAAATAGGTCACGTGCCTTACTACCTGTGTCTTTGCTGGTAATATTTCCTCTGCTAAAATGCATTCCCATCTACCGCCTATGGCAACCTTACTTATCTATCCTTCAAGACTTAGTTTAAATCTCACATCTTCCATAGCTTTCCTAATCTCACAGTTCCCAGCCAGACTGAATCTCTTTCCTCAGTGTTCTCATGGCATATTGTTTATATCTCATTGCCTGACACTGTCAGGTATTATAGAGAAAGCAGGCATCAATGATGAGGCAATAGAACCTTTGTTCCTGTATCAGTATCCAACGCCCCACTGGTTTCCAGGCCAGGATACATCTGTTATTGGCCTCTCCAAATTCAACTTCTCTTTCAATTAAATAAGTGCCACCTTTCCTGTTCCCATGCTGAATTCCTTGTTGGCACCGTGAGCACACAATTCTTTCCATGCCACTCCCAGGGAAGTTCCAGCTTTCTGACCTGGCTATCCCTGTGCCATTCCACTCTTATGGCTGCAAGACAAGGGAGCTTGGCTAGTAGGACACCTGAGGCTGAGTTGTTGGGAGGAATGTCTCACTGGCAAGTGAGTCAATCCAATGGGAAAGAAGAAATTGGAAAGTCAGGTGAGGCAGGCAGAAGTTGGCAAATCAGAGAAGCAGAGCCAAATGAGTCAAGAAAGCCAAGAATGAGCACATGGAGGACAGAAAACCATATAGAGAAGGTTAAATCACTGGGTAGTTTGAGTAAATATTAGAAGGGGCCTCTTGTCGATTCTCTTCTGCATTATGTGTGAGTGAACTTTCTCCATTTGTTTGTTTTACACTTTAGTTTTTGTTTTATTTAGCTCAATCTGTCTGAGCTTCACTTCTCTGTCTGACTTACTTCACTAAGCATAAAACCCTCCAGGTCCTTCCATGTTGTTGCATATGACAGGATCTCATTTTTTTAAAAAGATTTATTATTTATGCATACAAGAACTGGGGGCCAAAGATGCAGGAGAATGAGAGGATTCACCAGAGACCTGAGTGGGGAACAGAACAGGTGGATTGACTGAACTACACTACTGAGGGGAGCAGCGGGCGAGACAGGAGAGGTCTGCTGCACCATGTCAGTAGCTCCCTGGATGGCTGGGGATTGAACTCATGCTGCAGAGGCTGCGGACAGCTTCACAGTGCTGTGCTTAACCTCTTGCATCATCAGGGATGCCCACATTTCATCTTTTTTTTTCAGTGTTTCAATAGTATTCTTTTTTTATTTTATTTTATATAATTCTTACATCATTTTTCATTTTTGCATAATGTATGCTTTTCATTTTGGTTATATTCCCCAAACAATTCCCACCCCCTTTGTCTGACCCTAATCCCTCTTCTCCTCTCCCCACCACCACTGTAGTGTGTCTCTGGTCTATAGTTACTTGTTGATTTTGATTTTTACTTTATTGCAATTAGTCTTTTTTCCTGGTCCCTTATTTAGGTTTTCTAAATTCCTGCTATGAATGAGACCATCCGGAATTTTCTTTTTCTTTATGGCTTATTTCGCTGAGCATGATCCCTTCCAGCTCCATCCATGTTGCTGCAAATTGCATGAGTATCTTTTTTAATTGCTGAGTAATGTTCCATGGTGTATATGTACCACATCTTGATCCAGTCATCTATTTTTGGGCATTTGGGTTGTTTCCAAAGCTTAGCTATTGTAAACAGTGCTGCTATAAACATAGGGGTGCAGGTGCTCGTTTGAATTAATGTTTCTGTGTCCTTTGGGTAAATACCTAGGAGTGGAGTTGCTTTTTTTTTTTTTTTTTTGGTGGGACCCTTGCCGGCGGCTGGGGAATGAACCGGCGCTGCAGAGGCTGTGGGCAGCCTCACAGCCCAGCGCTCAACCACTGCGCCACCAGGGGAGGCCCGCTATTTTTCTTTTATAAGTGAATAGTATTCCAATCACTGTGGATGAGCACTTATGTTAGTTCCAATTCTTGGGCTGTTTTTTTTTTTTAAAGATTTATTTATTCATTCATTCATTCATTCATTTATTTATATAAGAACTGGGGTATAGGCCAGATGCACGGGAGGGTGAGAGGATTCACCAGACACAGTAGGGAACAGAACAGGCAGACTGACTGAAATACACTGCAGAGGGGAGCAGCGGACGAGACAGGAGAGGTCTGCCACGCCATGTGGGACCAAATTCTTGGGCTGTTGTTAATAATGCTGCCATGAACATGGGGTACATACATCTTTTCACATTAGTGTTTTTGTAGTCATTGGGTAAATATCCAAAAGTGGGATAACTGGGTCATATGAAATTTGTATTTTTAATTTTTTGAGGACCCTCCATACTGCTTTTCACAATGGCTGCACCAATTTACATTCCCACCAAAGGTGTATAAGAGCTCCCTTCTCTCCATATCCTTGCCAACTAAGTTGCCAAAGTTAAGATACCTGCTGACTGTAATCCTACCCAATCATCTGTGGAAGACAGTGTGGTAGAATGGAAACAATATGAACTTTGGAATCAGAAAGACCCGGATTTAAATTCTGGCTTTTCCCTCTTAGCAGTTGTGTGACGTCAGGCAAGTCCCTCTTAGCCTCAGCTTCCTCATCTGAAAAAGTGGAGACTCATCTGAAAAAGTGGAGACAGATAGCATCTAACTCCAAAGATTGTTATGATGATTAAATTTGTTTATGTACATGATCCAACATGTACTTTGATATCTAATAAGCACTCAGCAAAAGATACCCTCCTTTCAAGGGCACCTATCATAACTTGCTTTACATTTCTAGTCAGCAGTATGCAGGACATGTCTCTCTCTTCAACCAGGTCTGAAATGTATTGAAGATAGTGTGGACGAATCATTTTTCACACAAACTTTCTAAAGTAATATATTTTACAAATATCATGTAAATGTGATACAAAATTCAAATATTGCAAACTACCTGTAATTTTCCCCACCTCCCCAACCAAGGAACTGCTCTAAAGAGTGTGGAGTTTTTCTTCCAGCTCCCCCCATTGCATTTTTGTTCTGTTTTTACAAAAATGGAATCATTAAAATATGATTCTCAAAATGTCTTGAAAACTTTCATACAATAGAGAGTGAGCATGTGTCAAAATTGAATTTTAACTCATGAAGAAAACAGGGAGACAAAGTTAACTGAAAAGAGGTTATAAAAACTACATTTTTTATAATCTGTAAAAAACAAAGGAATGCTGAAATAGTATTAATAAGTTAGAATCAATGTCCTACAGGGCAATGAGAACCAAAATCATAGTGTTTTGTTTAGGTGGAAAGAAATGGTATCATCGCATCTTATCAGTTTTACAAAATTTTAAAATGATTGAATCCTACCCAATTGTTCTTAATTATAATTCTCTAGACCTAGAGAGTTAGATGACCCTCAGATAAGCCTGTTAGAAAATGCTCTTAATGTGAAATTTAAGCTTCAAGTAATCATCTTTTGTATTAGTTTCCTAGAGCCGCTTAGAAAGATGACTGCTTCGGGGCCTCACCGGTGGCGCAGTGGTTGAGCGCTGGGTTGCGAGGCTGCCCGCGGCCTCTGCAGCACCAGTTCGATCCCCGGCTGCTCCCCGGCCACCGGAGGAGGGTCCCACATGGCGTGCAGACCTCTCCTGCCTCGCCCGCTGCTCCCCTCAGCAGTGTACCTCGGTCCTTCTGCCTGTTCTGCTCCCCGCTCTGGCTCTGGTGAATCCTCTCACCCTCCCGCGCTTCTGACTGTACCCAATGCTTGTATAAATAAAAACAAACAAACAAAAAAAAGAAAGATGACTGCTTCTAGCACACCCTGATAAACCAGGGAAATCTCCCCATTTCAAGGATAACTGATGAGAGACTAAACTCCCCTTCCCCCTTAGGTCTCCTTACCATGCATCGTAACAAATTCACAAGATGGCCAGCATTGGGACATGGAGATCTTGCGGGGGGCAGGGGGTGAATTATTCCTCCCACTATGCCCTTATTTCCAAATCTTGAACAATTCCTCATAGCCCCATCCTATATATTTTGTTCTTCAACTACCTCTTTTCATTCAGCATAAGCTGCGTCTACCCCCTTCTTTGTTATGAGCGGACAGAATTCGAACCGTGGAATTGCCAGAATTTAATCATTGCCACATAGTGAAAGTTTAAGCTGTTATCAAGTTTTCATCACTGCAAACAGTGCTGTAATGAACATTCTGGTATATATCTGTTTGTACAGTGTGGCTATGTTTCCACAGGAAAAAATATGAGGTGAAATTATGAGACAAAAGTGTGTCCATTTAATCTTGACAAACACTGACAAATTGCCTTACAAAAATTTGTGCCAATACTCTATTATCATATCAGTAATGTATGAGAGTGTCTGTTTATCTGTAATATCACTTACACGCGATATTTGAGATTCATTTTTGAGTCTTTCAGAATCTACATAGCACTTTGAAATATCCACAAAGGTTTTCCTGGCACAAATTAAGAGTTCAAGAATTGTTTGATGAATTGAATTAAAGGTCAGAATAATGCAAATCCATGTGCACAACCCAGAGGTCTTGTCTTTGGAAATGTGCCTTGAATAATTGAAAGTGCTACTCAGATGTTACTTATTATTTCCACATATGGAAATGTGTTCTTTTCACACTTAGTTCTCATATCTCACACTGGTTGGCCTGCACTTCCCATTTTCACGTGGTATTTCACATGATGCTTCATTGCCAAGGCTCGTAACATACTTTCACTATGTGACAGTCCCCTTTGGCTAACTGGTGAACACTTTTCAGAGTTATATTTTTATTTTTTTTTCAAAGATTTATTTATTTATTTATTTATTTATTTATTTATTTATTTATTTATTTATTTATTTATTTATTTATATAAGCACTGGGTGCAGTCAGAAGCGGGGGAGGGTGAGAGAATTCACCAGAGCCAGAGTGGGGAACAGAACAGGCAGACTGACTGAAATACACTGCTGAGGGGAGCAGCGGGCGCGGCAGGAGAGGTCTGCGCGCCATGTGGGACCATCCCCTGCGGCCAGGGATCGAACCAGCGCTGCAGAGGCTGCGGACAGCTTTGCAGCCCAGCGCTCAACCGCTGCGCCACCAGGGGAGGCCCCAGAGTTTTGTTTTTAATGCACAAAATAGAACATGTAGGATTATGTAGGGGCAGAGAGGAACGTTTCCCCCTAGTCCTCTGGGTTCTTCGCAGTTTGATCAAGCAACCAAGTTAACATCAGAGAGTTTAGTAGGAGAAAAGAACACATGTAATTACATATGTATGGAGAATCTACATGGATCTAGATTTTATTTTATTTTATTTTTTTAAAGATTTATTTATTTTTAAAAGATTATTTATTTATACAAGCACTGGGTACAGTCAGAAGCGCGGGAGGGTGAGAGAATTCACCAGAGCCAGAGCAGGGAGCAGAGCAGGCAGAAGGACCGAAGTACACTGCTGAGGGGAGCAGCGGGCGGCAGGAGAGGTCTGCGCGCCATGTGGGACCCTCCTCCGGTGGCCGGGGAGCAGCTGGGGATGGAACCGGCACTGCAGAGGCTGCGGGCAGCTTCGCAACCCAGCGCTCAACCGCTGTGTCACCGGGGAGGCCCAGATCTAGATTTTAAAAGCAATGGGTCAAAATGAGGATATATATAGCTATAACTATATAGGTGTGTGTATATATATATATACATACACCTGGAGCTAAGGAACAAGACAGGAGACCTGAGACTTCAAGGAAAGAAGAGAGGGACTGACATGACTAGGAGAGTGACTTACATGACAAATACCAGCTGCTCTGTAATTAGATGTTTGCCCTGCCATATACAGAGTTCTTTCCAGTAGAAAGTCATTTATGGTGGGCCTCCCCTGGTGGAGCAGGCGGTAGAGCACAATGCTGTGAAGCTGTCCGCAGACTCTGCAGCACGGGTTTGATCCCAGCCGGCCGGCAAGGGTCCTACATGGCACGGCAGACCTCTCCTGTTGTGCCTGCTGCTCCCCTCAGCAGTGCATTTCGTCAGTCTGCCTGTTCTGTTCCCCGCTCTGTCTCTGGTGATTCCTCTCACCCTCTGGTGGATCTGGCCTATACCCCGGTTCTTGTATAAATAAATAAATAAATAAATAAATAAATAAATAAATAAATAAATAAATAAATAAATAAATATTTTTTAAAAAGGTCATTTATGGTAAAAACTGCAATTTTTGGTAATACCGTAATTTTCCTTCTTCTAGGTAGTTAAAGGAGTGGTAAAAATTTCTCATGAGACGATAGGGCCTCCGCTGACCTCAGAGTAAAGTTGTCCAAATGCCAAAATGACAGATCTTGTGGAGGCCTATCCTTCAATTACAAAAAAACAATTGTAATTGAAATTGTGTTGAAATTCAATTATCAAAATATTAAAGATACATATTAAAGGTACAATTTGAACATATTAATATGTGTTTCTTTATTAACCCAGAAAATAACAAGATCTCTAGTCAGGTCTAGTCATCACCATAATTTTGAAATAGTGATCAGCATAAATGATCTTTTGAGATATTGGCAACAGTTGTAGTGAACTTATCTTTGATATGTCACAGATACAGCTAATAACACTGTAGCTGGTTGACTATATTCAGTAGTTAGAAACTGGAAAAGGTGTAATTTTTTTCTACCAGAATCCACAGATCCCCCCAAATTCTAACCACAGGACCCAAGGTTAAGAAACCTTGCATCACAGACTCTCTTAATCAGCATAAGGGAAGAAATAATATTTCATGGAATTAATTGTGAAATTAATTGTGTTCAGGGCCTCCCTGGTGGCACAAAGGGTTAAACACAGCACTATGAAGCTGTCCACAGCCTCTGAAGCACAAGTTCAATCCCAGCTGGGCAGGGAGACACCCACATGGTGCAGCAGACCTCTCCTGTCTTGCCCGCTGCAACCCTTAGTGGTGTATTTCAGTAGATCTGCCTGTTCTGCTTCCCACTCTGTCTCTGGTGAATCCTCTCATCCCTGCACCTCTGGCCTGTACCCCAGTTCTTGTATGCATAAATAAATAAATATTTTAAAAATAAAGAATTGTGTTCAAAATACCTGGAATGTCTTGGAAATATGCTCAGGTTCTCCCACTCTGGCATGAATACAATATAAAACTTGGAGGCCAGTCTGGCAGATTAGCACTCTTGGCAGTGGCCTTCTAGCCTCAGACTTCTGGTGGCCAATATCCCACTGTGTGGTCACCAGCCTGCCAGATGGTCTCTAGTGATTCCTTCCTTGTGTAGTTCCTTCCCACAGTGACTAGGGATGGCCTCTGTCAGCAGTGAGATGTAATAGAAATGACAAAGTGTAACTCCCAAGGCAAGGTCAGACAAGACATTGCAGCTTCTGCCTTACTCTATCTTGGATCATTCCTCTGAGGGAAGTCAGCTGCCATGTTATGAGAACATGCAGGCCGTGCTTTGGAGAGGTCCATGAAGAAAGGAACCAAAACCAAAACTATTTATTTCCTATTTATTTATTTCCACATCACTAACTTGCTAAGCAGGTAAGTGCACCATCTGAGAAGCAGATCCCCCAGCCCATGCAAGCCTTCAGGAGACTTCAGCCCCGGCCTGCTTCTTTACTACAACAGGACGAGACAGTCTCCTCCAACGAAGCTCCTCCCAGCTTTCTGACATACAGAAACTACATGAGATGATAAGTGTATACTGTTTTAAGACACTAAGTTTTGGGGTAATTTGTAACACAGCAATAGATAACTAATCTAGACCACTTAATAAAAGATTTCCTGTTCCACACAGAATATAAGCAGACCCTGTAACTATATTATTAAGCTATCTGCTTCAGGTAAATATTTATTGCAAGGAACTTGCTGGAGTTCTTAAAGGTCAGAGAGCATGTGCTTGAACCAATCTACAATAAAAGCCTTATGATTGGGGCCTCCCCTGGTGGCGCAGCAGTTGAGCGCTGGGCTGCGAGGCTGCCCGCAGCCTCTGCAGTGCGAGGGTCCCACATGGTCCCACATGGTCCCACATGGTGCCGCAGGCCTCTCCGGCTGCGCCCGCTGCTCCCCTCAGCAGTGTATTTCGTCAGTCTGCCTGTTCTGTTCCCCGCTCTGGCTCTGGTGAATTCTGTCACCCTCCTGCGCTTCTGACTATACCCAGTGCTTGTATAAATAAATATTTTTTAAAAATAGCCTTATGATTGTTTTGGTTCCTGATAGATAATAACTGTATGTGTCATAGAATTTATTCTGAATTCCCCCTTATTTTATATAGTGAGGAATTTGTGGGAGAGGTGACCTATAGCCCTCACCTAGCTCTAATCTTCAGAGGCTTCCTAAGTCTACTAAAAAAAAAAAAAGAATGGGTTAGGTCCATTTGCAACACATTTGCAAAGGCCTGACAAGACCTAGACCATTTGACTTTTACGGCCCTCTCTGAACTCATCTCTCACTTCTCTTTGGCAACGAAGCCTGTGTTGGTTTGCTAGGGCTGCCGTAACAAAGTACTGTGAGCTGGGTGGCTGAAATAAAAAAATTTGTTATCTCACACTTCTAGAGGCTAGAAGTCCAAGATCAAGGTGTGGACAGGGTTTGTTCATCTGAGAGCTGTGAAGAAGAATCTATTCCAGGCCTGTTCCTTAGTTTCTGGCACTTTGCTGTCAATCTCAGGCACTCTTTGGCTAATAGAAACATCACCCTGATCTCCATCTTCATCTTCACATGGTGTTTTCCCTGTGTGTGTGCTGTGTTCAAATTTTCCCTTTTCATAAGAATACCAGTCTTATTGGATCAGAAGCCTACCCTACTCCAGTATGATTTCATCTCAACTAATTATATTCACATAATTCACATTCTGGGGTACTGAGGGGGTAATGCCTCTAACACATAAATTTTAGAGGAGACCCAATTCAATCCATAATACTTGGCCTTCTTGCTGTTCCTCTAGCTTCCCAAACTCATTCCTTCCTCAGTTCTTTATACACACTAGCCTTTCTGTCTAGAACCCCAAAAAGCATGCTATTCCCTTCTTAGCACACAGGTGTTATCTGATATTTTATCTCCTCAAAGAGTCCTTCCCTGGTCTAAAATAGTCCTTCCACCACACACCTCACCCTCGACTTCCTTGCCTTTCAGTTTTCTTCACAGCATCCATCACTGAAATATATCTTTTTATTGTATTGATCTGTCCCTCCCACCAGAATGTAAGTTCCATGAGGATAGGGAGCTTCTCTCTACTATTTTTTTTTTTATTTATTTGTTTGTTTGTTTTGTTTATACATGCACTGGGTACAGTCAGAAGCGCGGGAGGGTGAGAGAATTCACCAGAGCCAGAGAGGGGAGCAGAGCAGGCAGAAGGGCCAAAGTACACTGCTGAGGGGAGCAGCGGGCGGCAGGAGAGTTCTGCACGCCATGTGGGACCCTCCTCCGGTGGCCGGGGAGCAGCTGGGGATCGAACCGGCGCCGCAGAGGTCGCCGGCAGCTTTGCAACCCAGCGCTCAACCGCTGCGCCACCGGGGAGGCCCGCTTCTCTCTACTATTTACTGAGGAATCATTAGCTTCTGATACATTGCCTGTTACAGAGAAAATGTTTAATAAACATTGAAAGAACACCGAATGAGCTAACGCTCACTATGTTTTTTCTCTGATTTAGTCTCTGGAAAGCCCAACAGAATGAAATTTTCCCTGACAAAATGGAACTTGTCCCAAACTCTCAAGGTATTTATTTTCTTCCTTTGAAATGAACTAATCCTCTTTGAGAGGCCAATTATAAAATAATAATATAATATTACTCCTCTCCACCAGTGTTGCCTGTTTTCCCTCTGTTTGTATTATCAGGAAACCACCTGACAGTGGCAAAACATCAGAGCAAAGAGGGGTCTGTTCCAAGGCACAGGCATATATTCAATCTTTCCTCAAATCTTGTCCAGCACCTGCTCTGCATCCAGCCTGGCTGGTTCTTTTCAAGCCCAGTAGGCACACATTCACGGCCTGGCTGGACTGCCATTCAGAAAATAAAAGGGGATTCCTTTCATTGGATCAACTGGCTCAGAAAAGGCCAAGGAACTGAGCTGACTTCCAATTGATATTTCTAAATGTTGAGCCTTAAGTCAGAGCAATGGCTATATTTTGTTCCTCAAAAGATTTTTAAAAAAATGATTCACCTTGAATTCTGACCTGAAAGTAGAAGGGCAACTTCAATGTCCTCCAATTGCCTCCCAGTTTCAGTCTGAATGGCCTATGACAGGTGCTACAATAAATTGATATTTAAATAAAGTCTCGGGGATTTTGGATTATTGTTTGTTTTCATATTTCTTTTAAAGATCAAAGGAGGATTCTAACTGAAATCTCTGATGTTAATTCACCAAAACTCAGGCTTTTCCTATAATAATAATAAAAGGAGGGATTGTTTGTAGTTTGTGACCTGGGAAGATTCAAGCTAAAGGGAGGCAGGTTTAATTTTTAAATTAGTTCTTAAAAGACAGTTGATCTTTAAATAAAGAGAGGAAGGGATTTAATGAAACCAGTTTGTGAGTTCAGAAGCCAACTGTTTTCCATCTAATCTCTTTCCAAACCTACTTAAGTTGGTTTTTGAGGCCTTGTGGGTTGCAGACCATTTAGAGCAATTTCTCAGATTTACTGTGCTTGTGAATCAACTGGTGATTCTGTTAAAATGAAAACTCTGATTCACTAGGTCTGAGGTGGGCATTATGGAGTGGATGGAGTGGGAATTACAGGGTGGATGGAGTGGGTCTTCAAACTTCCCCATTCAAGCACTCATTTTGACTGCAGGCCACTTTCAAATGCCCCATGCACTCCTGCTTTCCAAAGCTCTCTGTTGTAGTTCTCCATTGTAGAGGCAGGAATGACCACAGTGCAGGTTTTCTAAGATCCAGCAGACCGGGTAAAGGAGGAGCAAGAGTTCTTAGTGGCTTTTTGCAGGTCTTTTTATTGGGATTTACCCGGTACACAGCAGGTAAGAGTGCTGGGGGGCCGGGAGGCTGGCAGGCCTCCCAGCCCCCAGCAAGTCTTCATTCCATCTGGGCTCTCCGGCCTTATCTCAGCTTCTGCTTCTTGTGCTTCTCTCTCGGCTTCTCTTTTGGCTTCTGCTGGCGTCCCCGTGACGCCAACCTTAAAAGCCCACTCTTAGCCCAGGTGAATCCCATCTACTTATGCCCACACCCTACTCCAGGTGCCCGCCATCAGGCATGCATTCAGGACCGCAAGGATCCATCATCTATCCTATGGCGGGAGGGCAGAAAAGCCTGACATTTTTCCTTACCCTACAGTCCACCTCCTCAGGGTTTTCTGCCATACAGTCTATATATAATTTTCTTAGCAAACATAAACAATGCAGCCATGGCCCACAAAAGCAAATACATCACAATATAACAACAAAATAGGGCAGAACACAAATACGTCCAGGCAGGGCCCCAACCCAGTGGCAAAAGACAATTATTGGTACCAGAAGATGAGCCACCAAATCTGCTGCCGAAGGCACTGCTCATACGAGGGAGGGGACCCACTCACGGCATCTACTGTAACACACCAGGAGCTGTCAGACTTCCTGGCCTTCTCTGGCTGTAGTCTCGGCTACAAGCCACACACAGCATCGACCCCCAGGATGCACTCACTCTGGACTGGCGATTCTATACTATTGGGGGTAATCGCCAACCCTCAGGGTTTCTGTCTGCAGTCGCTCCAACATTCAGCTTTCATAGCCACCCATGCAACTCACAGACCCCTGCACTCAGGCCAACCCACTGCACAAGCACATGGGTTGGGGATCCAAACTCTACATGCGGCCTCTCTTGGGTCCCCTCTTTGGCTTGGGCTCCACCCCAAGCCATGTTCCCCACCCGTCCCCCAAGGACGGGTTCCTCAGCTCCTCACCCTCACTCAAGAATGAGCAGGGCATCACCCACAGGTGATTTTATGAGACTCGCTGGCCTTCAGCATACTCAGGCTGCTTAACAGCCACTCGGGGCCTCCTAAACTTAGCATCAGCACCAGCTTTTTGCCTTCTCAGTTGGCTTTTCTCCTCTGCCTATCTGCTGGGCATGCACAGGCTGCTTTTGGCCATCAAGGCCCACTGGCCACCCCCAGATTCCCATCTCCTGGGGTGTACAAACAATAGCATTCTCCCCCAGCGTCCCAAAACAACATTAACTTGCCAAAATTCCTCCGCCTTCTGGTGGGATTGTCAGTCCAAGTCCATCAGTCCATGTCTGTTGGCCTCTCCCTGCATCAGCACTGGCGAGCTCCAAACCGTGGTCCTCTCTTCCCCAACGATTCTGCTGCCTCAGGGGTCGTTAGCTGGTCCTCTCGGGAGTCTCCTCCTCCAGGCGTGGTCTTATTCTGTAGCTCCCGGACCTTGTCCACTGTAAGGGCAGAAATGGCCACTGAGCAGGTTTTCTGATCCCATGCAGACCGGGTAAAGGAGGAGTCAGAGTCCTCAGTGGCTTTTGCAGGCTTTTATTGGGATTTACCCAGTACACGGCAGGCAAGGGTGCTGGGGGGCCGGGAGGCTGGCAGGCCTCCCAGCCCCCAGCAAGTCTTTGCTCTATCTGGGCTCTCTGGCCTTCTCGGTTTCTTCTGCTCTTCTCAGCTTGTGTTGGCATCCGGTGACACCTCCCTTAAAAGTCCATTCTCAAACCAGGTGAATCCCATCTACCTCTGCTCACACCCTACTCCAGGTGCCCGCCATGAGGCATGCATTCAGGACCGCAGGGATCCATCATCCATCCCAATGGCAGGAGGGCAGAAAAGCCTGACATTTCTCCTTACTGTACAGTCCACCCCCTCAGGGTTTTCTGCCATACAGTCTATATATATACAATTTTCTTAGCAAACAAACAATGCAGCCATGGCCCACAAAAGCAAATATATCACAATATAACAAAATTCAACAGAACACAAATAAGTCCAGGCAGGGCCCCAACCTAGTGGCAAAAGACAATTATTGGTACCAGCAGATGAGCCACCGTATCTGCTGCTGAAGGCACTGCTCATACGAGAGAGGGACCCACTCACGGCATCTACTGTAACACACCAGGAGCCGTCAGGCTTCCTGGCCTTCTCTGGCTGTAGTCTCGGCTACAAGCCACACACCACATCCACCCCCAGGATGCACTCGTTCTGGATTAGCGACTCTATTCTGTTGGGGGTAATCGCCAACCCTCAGGGTTTCTGTCTGCAGTCGCTCCAACATTCGGCCTTCATAGCCACCCATGCGACTCGCAGACCCCTGCACTCAGGCCAACCCACTGCACAAGCACATGGGTCGGGGGTCCTTGGATCCAAACTCTACATTCGGCTTGGGCTCCACCCCAAGCCACGTTCCCCACCCATCCCCCAAGGACGGGTTCCTCAGCTCCTCACCCTCACTCAAAAATGAGCAGGGCATCACCCACAGGTGATTTTACGAGACTCACAGGGCTTCAGCATACTCAGGCTGCTTAACAGCCGCTCAGGGCTTCTCAACATCAGCACCGGCTTTTGCCTTCTCAGTTGGCTTTTCTCCTCTGCCTGGCTCCTGAGCATACACACAGGCTGCTTTTGGCCATAAAGGCCCACTGGCCACCCCAGATTCCAAAAAAAAACAACCTGCCAAGGTCCTCCGCCTTCTGGCGGGATTGTCAGTCCAAGTTCGTCAGTCCGAGTCCATCAGTCCAAGTCCATTAGGCCTCTCCCTGGCATCAGCACCGGCAAGCTCTGAATCGTAGTCCTCTCTTCCCGACGATTCTTGCTGCCTCAGGGGTCACTGGCTGGTCCTCTCAGGGGTCATTGGCTGGTCCTCTCAGGCGTCTCCTCCCTGCAAGGTCTCGTCCCGCAGCTCTCGGACCGTATCCACCTTCTGTGCCGCCATGACGCCTCCAGCATCGTCACAGGGAAACAGTCTGTTACTCCTTAGTCCCTCCAGGTCTTCGGAGGGCTCCATACCCATCTGCATGGATCATCTTGCCGACTTACACCAATTGTAAGGGCAGGAATGGCCACAGTGCAGGTTTTCTAAGATCCTATGCAGACCGGGTAAAGGAGGAGTCAGAGTCCTCAGTGGCTTTTGCAGGCTTTATTGGGATTACCAGGTACACGGCAGGCAGGGGTGCTGGGGGGCCGGGAGGCTGGCAGGCCTCCCAGCCCCCAGCAAGTCTTCACTCTATCTGGGCTCTCCGGCCTTCTCTGCTTCTCTCTCAGCTTCTTCTGCTCTTCTCGTCTTCTGTTGGCATCCCTGTGACGTCTCCCTTAAAAACACAGTCTCAAACCAGGTGAATCCCATCTACCTCTGCCCACACCCTACTCCAGGTGCCCGCCATCAGGCATGCATTCAGGACCGCAAGGATCCATCATCTATCCTGATGGCGGGAAGGCAGTAAAGCCTGACATTTCTCCTTACCCTACATCCATGTTACCCCAGTTACACATCTTTCTTTTGTCCTTTTTTTTTTGCATAGAAGAACTGGGGTGTAGGCCAGAGGTACAGAGGGTGAGAGGATTCACCAGAGACAGAGTGGGGAGCAGAACAGGCAGATCTACTGAAATACACTGCTGAGGTGAGACAGGAGAGAGCTCTGCTGTGCCGTGAGGATTGGCTCCCTTTCAGGAGATCCAACTCAGGCCTAAGTGGTGATAACTCTGACATTTAACCCCTAGGCCACCAGGGAGGCCCCCCAGTTATACATCTTTCTGTTTCTGCTGCTGTTTCAAATTAACCTGTCTTAGGCCCTTTTATCTCTGGACCCTGCTGTAGGGTAAGTGATTATCAGGCTCTTCTGCCCTCCTGCCATAGGATTAATGATGGATCCATGTGGTACCGAATGCATGCCTTATGACAGGCACATGGAGTGGGGTGTGGGCATATGTAGGTGGGTACACCTGGGCTGAGACTGGGCTTAAAAGGGTGGCATCACGGGAACAGAACACAAAACGACCAGCAGAAAAAAATAAGAGAGCAAGAGAAGCAGAAGAGAGAGAACAAGACCACAAGAGAATGCCAGAGAGCACAGAAAGAGTGAAGATCATGGGGGCGGGGGGTGTGTATGGGGGAGGAGGCCTGCCAGGCTCCTGGCCCCCCTGCCTGCCGTGTACCTGGTAAAATCCCAATGAAAGCCTGAAAAAACCACCGAGGGCTGCAGGACGCCTCCTTTACCCGTCTGCTGGATTCATAGGAGATCCTGCCCTGTGGCCTTCCTGTGGCTACACCTGCCCTCTATGAAAATGTGATGAGTAATAGGTGATGGTGGGTGGGTTGCATTACTTCCCTCTCTCTCTTGGGCACCAGAACAATCCCACCCAGACTTCCATCATCACAAGGTAGCAATGAAATTTAACCACAGCCTCTGGGAACAAAGCTTTCCCCAAAAAGAATAACCCCAATGGCAAAAACAGCAAATCCTGTCACAGATTAGTAAAAAGGCTATTTTTCAAGTGGGGTGGGGAGGAGGAATGTAATTTGTACTTACTGCTCTACCTCTCACCTGCTTGGTCTCATTAAAAGCAACACTGTCTTATTTTAGAAGCAAATCATGAAACTGCCGAAAGACCAGCTATTATATTGTTATGTCCAAAGGAGTTGCAATTCCAAAGCAAGGGAAGCAACAGAGATCTGAGTGAAGGTTTCCCTGCAGGTAATAATACATTATTTGGTATTTACTGACGCTTAAAGGATCCCTATATTATTTGACCAATATTTCACCCAACAATTTTCCTGTAATTTCTACTATTTGTGTAGGATTTCAACCCACACCACAAAATATTTTACATGGCTTATTCTTATGCCCATTTATTGGAATGAAAAAGGGCTCCTCAAAGTATAAATTTTTCATTCTAAAGATGTAAATTATTGCTCTACTTATGGTATACTTTACAGTCTTTTCATGTCCTCCTTCTGCCTTAGTGACCCTGTCCTGCACTAAAAGTTACATTAATTAATTGATTACATAAGCCAAAGATAAGTAACCTCTTCCAATAGTCTGGTCAACAACCTTATGTGGCCTGTCGGTAAGAAAGGCTGGACCAAATTCTATTCTCAGGGAATAGAAAAGATAGAGCAATGACAGGGAAAGAAATCCATTAGAAAGGACAGAGATATACACCTGAAAATAGCTTCTTTTATCCCTACAGCACTGCAAGATAGTTTCTGTTCTTTGAATTGCAGGTTTGAGAAAATAAACAATAATGAAAGCAAAAATCACTGGAGCCTGGAGGGATAAATGAATGGTATACTACAAAGTCAATGTCTTCTGCATAAATAGCACTCCTTTTCCATGTCTCCTGTTATATTTGAACTCCTTTGAAGGAAACAACTATGTCTTATTCATCTTTGACTTCCTCGTGCCTTGTATACAACATTGAACATAAAATTCAATTTTCTTTGATGAATGTACATCATTATGACTAGATAACATAGTGATCACAACTTTGAATCGCCTAAGACGTCTTTCTTTATATTTCCTTCCATAGATCTTATATTTTGGAAAATATTGTCTAACTTTCATTAAGTAATAATGCATTTTTTTACAAGGTGGCCATAAATTTCATTAGTTTCCAAATTATAAAATGCAAAATAATCTCCAGATATGTTATTGGAATTAAAAGGAATTGATCCAGTTTCCTGGATTCAAAATAAATATATCAAATGAATCCTATACAGATGACAGATACAAATAAAATTTAAAATGTCATTCAAAATGTCAGGCATTAATAAATATGAAGTATTGGAAATAAACAGACAAGAAATATGCAAGGCTTTTATGGTGAAATAACAATGTTTCATGAAAAGACTTTTTAAAATACCAAAATGCTTTACTCTTCTAATGCATTTACTCCACATCACATGTTGCGCTAATGGTAGGGCTCTGAATCTTGAGAGCTTATCTTCTTTCCGAGGCAGGAGAGGAACTTTAGTACCCATGAATTTAGTCACAGGAAAGTCATTTCTTGCCATCTGTACTAGTTTCCTATTGTTGCTATAACAAATCACTACAAACTTGGTGTCTAAGAATACCACAAATTCATTATCAGCGTTGCATTATTAGAAATCTGCAAAGGGTGTCACTGGGCTAAAATCAAGAGTTTGGCAGGACTGCATTCCTTTCTGGAGGCTCTAGGGAGAGAACCCCTTTCCTTGCTTTTTCTAGCTTCTAGAGGTGGCCCGCTTTCCTTGGCTCCTAGCTTCCTTCCTCCATCTTGAAAGTCAGCAACAGAAAGTCATGGTCTTCTCTCATCATGTCATTCAGACCTCCCCTTCTGCCTCCCTGTTCCACTTTTAAGAAGGATCCTGTTATCACATCAAGCCTTTCTGTATAATCCAAAATCTCCCTGTTTTCAGGTAAACTGATTAGCAACTTAAATTCCATCTGCATACTTGATTCCTCTTTGCTATGTATGGTGACATATTCACAGGTCTAGGGGATTAAGATGTGGACATCTCGGGGTGGGGGGGCTATTATTCTATCTACTACACCATCACCTGACAAGAGTTTATTGAGCACTTAATATGCACAGAGACCACTGTGCTCTGTCTCAAGGAGCCATCTGGGTGAGACAGAATTTATTTAGGAAAGGGTAAATAACAATAGAAGGTTTTACAGACCCCAGGAGAGGTAAGAAGATAACAGGAGTTTCTGCTCTGAAAATGTGAAAAGGGTGTGGGGTGTGGAGTGATCATTGAAGTGTTCCTTCAAGAGAAGGCTTCCTGGAAGAGGCAGAACTTGCTCCATCAGGCCTTAAGAAAGGGCAAGACTTGAATATAGTTTTAGTTGAAAAAGTCTTATATACTGTTAACTTAATTAAAGAAGGATTTCATTATACTAAGGTGGTTCTAATGCTTTGGTGGCCCATGTAAGCAAACCAAAACTTAAGCTTATAAATACCTTCTGGTTAAGAAATTGAAACCTAAGGATAACCCATTACAGCTAACAAGGCTTAAAGCTGTGGCCAATCAATTTCCTTTCTTTGCATCTGCACCTTCTCTATATACAGTTGAGCTGGGGGACATTGCTGACCTCCAAGTCAAAAGTCACCTCCCCAAAGATGTAACTAATAGCCTACTATTGACCTGAAGCCTTACCTATAATATAGACGACACATATTTTGTGTGTTATGTGTATTGTATACTGTTTTCTTACAATAAAATAAGCTATAGAAAAGAAAATACTGAGAAAATCACAAGGGAGAGAAAGTACAATTTATAGAGAGAAAGTACAATGTATGTATTGACATCTTGTGTTTACATCATCTGTTTACAAGAAAATCCCCATTTAAGTGAATCCACACAGTTCAAACCTGTGTTGTTCAAGGGTCAACTGTCATTCCTTCCCCTGGCTTTTGCTGGTAGAGCGCTCTTAATCACTTCTGCTTTGACTCTGATTGGAATCGATTTTTGCTCAAATAAACTCTTAAAATTTTAAATATGTCTCAGTTTATCTTTTAACAATACACACTTTTGAGTGCAGCTTCCCGGTGTAATGATTGGAACATGAAAGTACTTGCTGCTATTCAAGTAATGTCTCCATAACACTTAACAGCTTAAAAAGCACTGCGAGGATCTCATGTGATGTTCACCACAGCCCCAAGGGAAGTTGGGAGGGCAGGGAACCACGTGGACTTTGTCATCCTTAAATCCCCAGACCCTTTTCCAGGTTTACGTCTGCTCCCCATCTTCCTTCTTCCTTCCAGCCACGGGACACAGCGAGTTTTCTCTCCTTTTCCTCACTGTCTCCTTAAGCCAAACTGTAGAATGAGACATAGTCTCATTACTGCCCCACTTCCTGGCTGCCCTGAAGCCAAGCACACAGGTTTGTTTAATTGTAAGGTTTACCTGAAAACTACTCTGGAGAAATGGTATCAAAGTAATAGAGATAAAGGAGTGACAAATGTTCCATCATCTTCAAAGTTTATATTATGGTGGTATCTAAACTATAATTTCTTGTACTCTTTTCAGAGGTTAAAAAAAAAAAAAGCGCACTACTGTGTTGGAACCCTCTGCTTAGGGATCTTCATCAACATTGTCCTTCATCATCACTGTCATTCATCACCATCATAGCAGTAAGCAACCAAGGACTGCAATGTTCTGGTTGCTTTGCATATTTTAACTCATTTAGTTCTCACAGCCCACTTTATGGATTGATTAAATGAGGTAGACTTCAAGCCAAAGTAGACTGACTTTGGAATCTGGGTTAACCACTACACATACTGCCTCACTCCTCTTCCCTGCCACCACCCTCTTCTGCCTGTCCTCATAGATACTACTTAAACATTTTTCTCCATGAAGAACCAGGACCCTGGGGTCTCCCTGATAGTGCAAGGGGTTCAGATGCAGCACTATGAAGCAATCCACAGCCGCTATAGCACGAGTTCAATCCCCGGCCAAGAAGGTGACCCATATGGTGCAGCAGACTTCTCCTGTCTCGCCCACTGCTCCCCTCAGCAGTGTATTTCAGTAGATCCACCTGTTCTGTTCCCCACTCTGCCTCTGGTGAATCCTCTCACCTCCCACAACTCTGGCCAGATCCCCAGCTCTTGTATGCATAAATAAATAAATCTTTTTAAAAAGATGTCTTAAAAAAATAAAATGTGTTAGGGAACATTCCTTCTTCATGTATTTTTAAAAACAATTTAAGCAAGGTGGGTATTAGTTCATCTTTAGAAGTTTGATGAAATTCATATATAAAGCCATCTGGTCTTTTTTTTCCAGAACATTTTTTATTACTTTTCCAATTTGGGGGCTTGTGATTAATTTGTTCAATTCATCTATTTCTTCCTGGTTAGTCTTTTTTTCTTAAGATTTATTTTATTTATTTATACAAGCACTAGGTATAGTCAGAAGCGCGGGAGGGTGAGAGAATTCACCAGAGCCAGAGTAGGTTGCAGAACAGGCAGACTGATGAAACACACTGCTGAGGGGAGCAGCGGGCACAGCAGGAGAGGTCTGTCGCACCATGTGGGACCCTTGCCAGTAGCCGGGGCTCGAACTGGCGCTGCAGAGGCTGCGGGCAGCTTCTCAGCCCAGCGCTCAGCCGCTGCGCCACCGGGGAGACCCTTTTCCTGGTTAGTCTTGGTAGATTATGTTGATCTAGAAATTTATTCATTTCTTCAAGGTTATTGAATTTATTGGCATATAGCTGTTTACAGTAATCTCTTATGATTTTTTTATTTTTGTGATTTTTTTATTTTTTATTTTTATCACTATCTGTGGTGATTTCTCCTGTTTCATTCGTGATTCTGTTTATTAATGTTTTCTTTCTTTTTTCTGTCAGTCAAGCTAGAGTTTTAGCTATTCTGTTTATCTTCTCAAAGAACCAGCTTAGTTTCGTTGATTTTTATTTTGTGTAGTCTTTTTGATCTTTATTTCATTTATATCTGCTTTTATCTTATTATTTCCTTCTTTCTCAATTTGGGCCTTGTTTGTTCCTCTTTTTCAAGTTGCTTTAGGTATGATATTAGATAATTTATTTGGTATTTTTAATGTGGACCTGTTTTGCAATAATCCTCACCCTGAAGACCATATTTGCTGCATACCATAGATTCTGGCAGCTTGCATCATCGTTTTTGGTCATCTTAAAGTATGTTTTAATTTTTGCTTTGATTTCTTCTTTGATCCAATTACCATTAAACAACATGTTTAGTCTCTATGTATTTGTAGTTGATCTCCGAAAATTTATAGTTGATTTTTATGGCATTATGGTCAGAGAAGATACTAGGTATAATTTAATCTTTGTAAGGTTTTTGACAATTGACTTGTGCCCCAAGATAAAGTCCATTCTTGAAAATGTTCTATGTGTATTGAAAAAACATGTATGCAGCAGTTTTGAGGTGATGTCTGTTAGACCTAGTTGGTCCATTTCCTCACTTTAAAGCTGTTGTTATTCTATTTATGCTTTGTCTTGTTGATCTGTCCATTGTTGTGAGGTATTACGTTTCCCTTGTATTATTGTGTTGTTTTTAATATCTCATTTATATTCTGTTATTGTCTTATGTATCTCAGTGCTCCATCATTTTGTGCATATATATTTATGAGTGTTATTTCTTGTTGCTGTATTAGACCCTTGGTCATAATAAAGTGTACTTCTCTATGTCTTAATGCCTTTCTTAGTTGAAAGTCTATTTTATCAGATATACATATAGCTGTTCCTGATTGTTTGTCGTTTGCTTATATAACTGTCTTGCAGTCTTTAATCCCAAGTCTATACTTGTCTTGCTTATAAACAGTAGAATGTTGGACATTGTTTTGAAATCTATTCAATCACTCTACATCTTTTGACTGGTGAGTGTAGGCTTTTTACATTTAAGATTATTATTGCAACATAAGTGCTCATTGACATTTTGTTATATTTTGTTTTGGTTGTCTTGTCTTTTTAACTCTTCTGTCATGCTCTGAAACTCCAATGATTCAGGACCCCTTTTAGTTAGTTTTTTTTTTCCTTTGGCATTTGTGAGTGCCAGAGTTGTATGGTGGGGATCCACACAGTGATCCCCTCTTCCAAGCCAGCTTCTCAGTCTCAGTGCCTCTTACAGTCTTATGTCCATATCCACTGTAGGCTATTTTTAAGCAATAGATGCAGAGCTGAGCACAGATTGTAGCTGATATTGGAGGTCACAGGCAAGTAGTTGTTCTCATTCCTCTCCATCACAGAGTCTTATCCTGGGGTGTCTGCTTCAGCTGTAGGTAGGTGAGCAAGCTCTAGTTTAAGTATTTCTTCGTGGGAATGGTAGGTGTTTTGGATATCTCAGCCTGGGCTTTCTATAGGGAAAGCCCTCTTCTAGAGGGAAGTCCAGGTGCTCTGACCCAATTCAGGCCACAGCTGTTGTGTTACAAATCTCAAATTCAAGCTCGTAATCCTGTCTCTGTGGCCCCACCTATGCAGTTCTCCAACAATGTACCCTATATCCTGGGTACCTGCTTGTGCACCCTGTTATCCAGTGAAGGACCAGGTCTTAAGAACTCCAAAGTTGGGCCTCCCTGCTGGTGGAAGGGGTTAAGCACAGCACTGTGAAGCTGTCTGTAGCCTCTGCAGCATGAGTTCGATCCCCGGCCAGGGAGCTACCCACATGGCGCAGCAGACCTCTCCTGTCTCGCCCTGCTGTTCCCCTCAGCAGTGTATTTCAGTCAGTCTGCCTGTTCTGCTCCCCGCTCTGTCTCTGGTGAATCCTCTCACCCCCTGCACCTCTGGCCTGTACCCCAGTTCTTGTATGCATAAATAAATAAATCCTTTAAAAAATAAAAATAAATAAAAATGAACCCCAATGTTGCCATGTGCCAGAGTCAATAGCTATAGGGGGCTCTAAATAGCACCCACTTCCCCCTTGTGTGGATTGTAATGACCTGTTATCACGCTAAACAAGTTCACTTAAAGTTTTTCCTATAGCTTTCTACCTACTGATGCTCTAGTGTGAGCTGTGATCTTCAGTTCTCCCCTCACGTCTTTTTGGCTTTGTTTTATAAAAATTGTGTTGTGAGTATCTGGAGGAGGCCAGCCCAGGGTCTTCATTCTGCTGCCATCCTGCCAGATTTCCAGGGCTACATTGCTACTCCTCCATATGTGCACCAGCTTCACTCGCCCACCACCACACCTCCTGTGCCCGTGCCTTATTCTCTTCCTTCTCCCACCATGCCCTTCCTACCCGCTTTTCCCTCTGGTAACCAGTATATTTTTCACTACATCTAAGATTTCTTTGTCAGTTTATGGGTTTGTTGTTGTTGTTGTTATTTATATTCCAAAGATACACGAAGCCATCTGATATCTGTCACCTTCTGACTTAATTCACTTAACATAATGACCTCAAGCTTCACCCATTTGGTTCCAGAAGGCACTGTTTCATTTTTTTAATAGCTGAGTAGTAGTCCATTGAGTATATGTTGCACAATTTCTTTGTCCAGTTGTCTGTCAATGGGCACTTAGGTTGGTTTTATGAGTTGGCATTTGTGGATAGTGCTGCTCTATTCGACTACTTCCAGCAAGTCAAGCTCTCCCCAGAGTCAGATCATCCTCCAGGAGAGCTGATATACTGAAGTTTCTAAGGTAGCTTGGCTGAGGTCAAAATGGCAGTGGGTAAATGCAGTTCTTCTGAAAAGCCACCTTAAGGCAATTTCCTTTGCATACTTGCTTCCTGCCCTGCTTCTCCTGAGGTCACCTATGGGTAGCCACTATGTATGAAACCTTTCTTGAGAGAAATACTAGTAAATGTCTTATCAAGGAAGGCAATGATGAGACAAGAGAGAATATTTTTACCCTTACCCAAGAAGATTGTTATTCCCTGAACAGGTAAAACACCCGACTAGGGAAAAATACTTATGATTCTCTTAGATAGGGCTGGCCTATTGAACCAGGGGAGGAAAGTAGAATGCATTTATTAATTCCTAGAAACTCTGTGGGTTTGTGTGCATCTTTCGCATCTTAAAGACTCACAGATCCTGAGCTGGACAGAGGTCTCATTCCTGAAAAATCTCTCCAGAATCCAGGTTGCTTAATTAACCTGCTGCTTAGACAGATTCCAAAACACCTCGTGACAATGAGGAACTGGATTATTAACCACTGCCTCTCAGTTTTTGTTCTGGTAAGTTATGTTTCACTTCCTGTTAATTACTTTTAACACAGTAAAGAGATTTTATGTTTGTTAATACTCACAAAGTTACTTGAAGGGAAAGATTCCATGCCAATATTGGACTCATCAACGCCAGTTATCAGTTAAAAATTCCAACTTCAAGATTATTTATATAATTTTTATATAGTCTTCTGTGTGTGATATTTGTTACCATCTTAGAAAAGGGAAAAAACTCCAACTCTAGAAATTGTTTGATAAAAGGAACAAATAACATAAACCATAATTTGGGATTTCTATTTTCATTTTTTCTTTCTCTTATTCTCTTCCATCTTACCTCTAGCTAGTGCCACAGAGCATTGATTTATCCTCATTCTTCCTTATACTGCTCACATCAAGATTTCATATTTATTGAGATGTGAATCTATACTCTTGAAACTTATACGATATTATAAACGAATTTTCTTCAATAAAAATTTCATAGAAATCATGATTGTTTAATATAGACACGATTTTAGAAATCATAAGCCAGCAGTATCCATTAGAAATACAATCAGTCAAAAGGGAGGGTGTTTAGGAGGAAAAAATTATAATGTGAGTCACATCTGTAATTTTTAAAATTCTAATACCTACATTGAGAAGGTTAAAAAAAAGAGAGATTAATGTCTAGTAGTAAATTTTGTCTAACCCAATACATGAAAAATGTATTCAGCATTTTTCAGCATGCAAGCAATATTAAAAGTACTGAGATAACTTACGTTCTTCTATGGTACTAAATATTTGAAATTCAGTTTGTATTTTACACTTACAGCACATCTCAATTAGGGCTAACCACATTTCAAGTGCCCTGTAACCACATGTGGGGGATTGCTATGGCATTGTGTAGTGCAGACAGAGACCAACTCCTGGCTTTTACAAGGGAAAATGAGAAGCAGATGTCACACTGTCACGCAGTGAACTGACTGCAGAGCCATCACTCAAACCCAGCTTCCCGGGTTCAGGTCAGAACTCCTTTGCCATAGCACTTAGACATAACCCCCTTCTCTAAACCCGCAGCTTCATTCTTTCGTTTCTGAACCCACCCCACCCCCTAACATACACCCCCATACCCCCGCCCCCACAAGCAGATGTACTGAAATACACTGCTGAGGGGAGCAGCGGGCTAGACAGGACTAGGTCTGCTGTGCTATGTGGGTTGCTGCCTGGCTGCCTAGGGATCGAACTTGAACTGGTGCTACCGTGGCTAGGGATAGCTTGATAGCGCTGTCCTTAAGCCCTGTGCCACCAGGGAGGCCCCATTTGCATTTTTTACCTTTGTCTTACTTTTTGCTTGGAAAGTTTATCACCCATAACTCACATTTAACTATCTGGCTTTGAATTTCCATCCTCCACCAATCTTGCTGGGAGGCTCAGACTTCGTGCTGTCTCTGACATATACTTCTATGCATGATGTATTTTTAACAAAAAAATAAATTACTCAGAAAATGTTTTTACCCTTCCTTCCTGTGAGGTCTTGTACTATCTTTTCTTTTTCCACTTATGGTGGAGGAAATGATAGTCAAGGTGGAAAATCCTCGCAGATGACACTGTATTTCATCATTCACTTTGATGGTGGACTAATAGAATTCTTTGTTTCTGTGTCCATCTCAGATCCTGAAATATTTCTGCTCCCTCTAAATAAGTTTCTCTTCTTTGTCTTATGAACTCTTGAGATGTTTAAGGATCTTACCTTTCTTTTCCCACTAGGGTCAAAGAATCTCTGGAAGATACTCAATGCTGGAATGTGTGTCTGAGCAAAAGATACAGGAAGAAATTGAGAGGTAAAATCAGTTTGGAAATATAACTGTAGCCAGCAGCCAGCCAGAGCTCCTACTTTGCACCAAACATTGTATTAATCACTTCACATCATTATTTCATGTTGTGAGATAGCACTGCTGTGAGATAGTATTATTACCCTCATTTTAGAAAAGGGAAAAAACTCCAACTCTAGAAATTGATTGATTAAAATAAATTGATTGGTTAGTGTTATTTTTCTCATTTTACAAGTGAAGAATTGGTGTTCAGAGAAGTTAAGATTATAGAACTAGAAGTGATGGAGCTAGAATTTGAGCCCTCTAGAGGATAACTTGCCCCCCATAGGTACTTATGTGCAAAGTTTTCTTTACATTTATTTATTTATTTATTTATTTATTTATTTATTTATTTATTTTTTGTGGGACCCTTGCCGGTGGCCGGGGATTGAACTGACGCTGCAGAGGCTGCGGGCAGCCTCACAACCCAGTGCTCAACCACTGCGCCACCAGGGGAGGCCCCTTTATTTACTTTTAAATTCTTGAATTGCAATTGCTTTGGCCTAACAACTACTGAGCAACATTTCATTTCTAATATTTCTGGCCTCACGGCAGTGGAGCAACATTTTGTCCCAGTGGAACCAGATCTTGGACCCTTGGTTGTGTATCTTGTCCATTGTGAGGACTAACTTGGCTGGGACCTTAAAATATTTAACATGGAGGGGAGGGTATGTTTCTGTTTTATCACCAACAGGACTGCTTTGGGTTCCAACAAAAAAGGACCAGTCTTATTCCAGAGCTCCAGCCATTAGCGATCCAGTTGCCACCCAGGATGCCACCTATGCGGGTTGAAAGGAGAAAGGAGGATCCCTTCCCAGTGACTGTGCAGTCCTCCACGACATTAGATCCAGACTTGATGTCCTTGAGGCTGCTGTATGCTGACTTGGTGAATATCAACAAGCCCTCTGGACACCACAGACTCAGTTGTGGTTTGTGATACCATTCTATGTAGCTCCTATTCCTTTTGGTACAACCTCTCCCGAAGATACGTTCAAAGACAACTTGATGGTACATTCCATAGTAACCTTGGACTTGATGTCATAGACTTTGGAGACAGACTACAGCAACAATTGACACGATTGCAGCAGAAAGCACAAAATGCCACATTGGCACATTTAAATGACATTGCCTGTTGGCTGAATCCAACAAAACTGGTTCTCAGGACTCAATGTTGGAGTTTGGATTTTGTTTGGTATAGGTTTATTTTTGTTAATTTTTTCTTGTCATTTTAAAAGCCCTGTGCTGCCTGTTGCAGAAAACTCTTTGTGTTAAAGCTAGGCTGATATCCCTGTAAGAGGAGGCCACCCTATTATTCATTACACTAAAACTTGTTTTTGCATATCTGTTACTCTGCATAATCCTACACAAAAGCAAAGGAAGAAGCCCAGTGGGAGTGGAAACAAGTGAATGCCACCCCACTACCATATTCACTGTCAAGGCTGCATTAAAAAACAAAAAGGGGGAGATGTTGGAGACCCCCTAAGGCATGAAGTACTGAGACAAAGAGAATGTCAAGGTCATGACTGGAAGACTGGTCAACATGGGCTGGAAGATTAGCCTGTGTCTAGACCACGATGTCCTTTATTGTGTCAGCAAAGCTATGCCTGAGGAACAGTCAAGAATAGAAAGGGAGTAGAATATACCTGATAACACAGAACCTTGGTCATGAATGTGTGCCTAGACAAGGCTGAATACTAAGAGAATGGTTCGTTGTCTAATAACTAACAAAGAGGGGAAGGTGACAGTTTGTATCAATAAAAATGAGTTGCACTGGGAACTCGGGACACTTGAGCTTGGACTGAGAAGCCTTGTGTCTCCTGGGTTCCGCTTCTTTTAAACTCTATTATATGTCTGTCATTTCTTTATTCCTTGGTTCTTTCAGATTCCTCTCCTCAATCATGTTCACCAGAGCTGGTCTCTGGCAGAGCCCAAGGAGTTTGAGTCCAATAACACAATTCCAATCATTAGGTTATGCTGCTCAAGGTGTGTGAGTATTCCAATGTATTAGGCTTAAGGTTCTTTACTCAGGGGCTAGGATGGTTTTGACCCATTCTGGGGTCAGGGTAAATATTAGAGGAATCCCAGTAACTTAGAGTTCTGTTCAGTTACAGATTAGCTCCTCCAAGTATGGGCAACAAGTGCCCAAGTTGGTTGGTCTCCAAGGCACTGGGCAGTGGGTTCCTTATTTCCACCTTTGCCAATGCAGAGGCAGAGTTGGGATAGACAAAAGCAGTCTGAAGAGCTCAAATGAGTCCAAAGCAATGATAGGTTAATTTGCAAAGAGACTCACAATCTAAAAACAGGAAAATGTGTGTGCTAGGGTGTAATTAAAGAGGCTGGCCCATCTGGAATTGGTTTAGTCCCTTTCAGATGGGTATTGTTACAGATGTTAAATTTATTCTTTGTTTCTTTAGAAATCCATCTATTCACTCATTGCCATCTTTCAGGGGCAATTGTTCAATGTTCCAGTCCAGGAGTTAACAAGGACTAGATAAAAGGCCAGTAAAAAGCCAGTTAATATCTATTTTAGACTTTTCAGGCCATATTGTCTCCATCACAATTAGTCAACTCTTTCATTGTATCAAATTAGTGGGCGAGGCTAATTCCAACAACACTTTATGGACACTGAAATTTGAATTTCATTTAACTTTCACATGTCATGAAGTAGTTTTATTTTTTTGATTTTTTTCCACCATTCAAATATGTGAAAACCAATCAACCAATGACAACAACAGAACATAAAACCCATTCTTAGCTTGCTGGCTGTATAAAATATGTGGTAAGGCAGATTTGGCCCATGGGTCTTGGCTTGCTGACACTGCTCATTGGCGTCTAATGTGTGTCTCAAAGTGCTAAGAAACTCCGAAAGCAAGTTAGATACTAGGGGCATTATACTTATTTAAATTGAACACACTGGTGGTGCAAGGGGTTAAAACACAACCTATGAAGCTGTCTGCAGCCTCTGCAGCATGAGTTTGATCCCCCAGCTGGCCAGGGAGCAGCCTACATGGCGCAGCAGACCTCTCCTGACTCGCCCGCTGCTCCCCTCAGCAGTGTACTTTGGTCAATCTGCCTGTTCTGTTCCCCACTCTGTCTCTGGTAAATCCTTTCACCCCCCCCCCCACACCTCTGGCCTGTACCCCAGCTCTTTTATGCATAAATAAATAAATCTTTTTTAAAAATTGAAAGAGACTAATGCAAAATAGTCAAAATGATGACTCTTTCTTATCCTTTATCTACTCCTCCCCAAACCCAAGCTTTATTCTTTGCTATTTTTTCCTTCTCTAGGTTACTTAGCTGGGACTGATTATTGTTATATTTGTGCGTGCCTTCCTGTCATATGAGAAGGCCGCAAGTACTTCTACACAAGAGAAATCCTGGGGGTGAGTATCATAGTTGTAATGTGGGGATTCTCTTTTTTTCTTATTTCTGACCCCAGGCCCTGGAGGACCAGTGCCTGGATTTCCTCCAGGGGTAGGGTTGCTAGATGAAATAGAGGATTCCCAGTGTAGGGGCAAGAAGACACAGAGCAGTATCTCTATGATTTGAGCAGATGGGTAAAGGAGAGGGTCCTGGAGTCCTCAGTGGCTTTTTGCAGGCTTTTACTAGGATTTACCAGGAACACAGCAGGCAAGGGGTGCCGCCCAGCCCCCAGCAAGTCTTCACTCTCTGGGATCTCTGGCATTCTCTCATGCATGGCCTTGTTCTCTGCTCCTTTTGCTCTGTTGTTCCCCTTTTCCTACATTATAATGTAAATGTAACAACAAATGCTTTTATTTATTTAGCAAGATACACTGAGCACTATACTAAGAATGAAGAATGATAGTGAATAAAACAGTCTTAATGCCTGGTATTTATGAGTTACAGTTGTGGGGGGGGTGTGATAAATTGATGTGCTCTAGCACTGTGAAGCGGGGGCAGTGATGGGTCTGTGATAGGGTAGTTCAGAGATTTGTTCTTCCTGTTGTCTTGCACATCTGGGGCAAAATGTTGACGACAAGTTTGTACCACAATCTCAAGAAACAACGTGAAGAGCAGAGATGATTTTGTTTGTTTGTTTGTTTGTTTGTTTTTTATGTTTTACCTAATCTTTTATTTTGGAAAAATATTTTTAAAGCAATGCTATTGCTCACTATGTAGAAACTTTAATGGACTATTAAGCAACTCCAATTTTGAGACAGTTTTTTTGAAAGGTGTAGAAACAACCAAATTTATTTAGCAGTTGGTATAGTGATTCTGTGAGTGCTATTACTAAATTTCGTGGGGGTACTTGTTTTTTTTAATTTTATTTAATTTTATATATTTTTACATCATTTTTGCACAGTGATGGTCTCACTCATAGCAGGAATTTAGAAAACCTAAATAAGGGACCAAGAAAAAGACTAATTATAATAAAGTAAAAATCAAAATCAACAAGCAACTATAAACCAGAGACACACTGTGGGGGCAGGGGAAGGGGAAGATGGATTAGGGTCAAAATAAGGAGGATGGGAATTGTATGGGGAATATAACCAAGATGAAAATGCATACACTCTGCAAGAGCAGAGATGATTTTTGACCAGCAGAGAAGATAGAGTTTTCCCAGTGTACATCTCATACATATGTCCACACCCTACTCCAGGTGGCCGCCATCAGGCATGCATTCAGGACCGCAGATCCATCATCAATCCTAATGGTGGGAGGGCAGAAAAGCCTGATACTTTTTTACCTTACCCTACACCCAGTTAAATTTGAATTTCAGAAAAATATGAAATCAGTTTTCTTTGGTATAAGTACATCTAAATAGTACATGGGACATAGGGATACTAAAAATATTCTTTTTTTAATCTGAAGTTCAAGTTGAGCTTGGTGCTCTGTATTTTTGTTCAATAAATCTGACAGCCTTGTCTGAGATAATCTTCCCAGAACCAATAATGAAAGCACACAATAAAGATAACAATTAAGCAGTGGTTTTCAAACTGGTTTCCATGGAAAATCAGGTGCTCTTATAGGTGCCCTCTATTTCAAATAAAGCAGCCTTTATGTAATGGACTCATGATTTTAAGAGTCTGATTGAAGAGAAATAGAAAACAACTTGAAAACCATTGCTGTTGACTGATCTCACAGAAAAACATATCACACAAGAGAGGATGCTTTGGTGGGGGTGTGTTGTGGAGGGGGCCATGGCAAAACTCAAGGCTTGCAGAAAGGTGGGGTTAGATCAGACTAACAACAGGATAGAGAAGATTGGAGAATTGGCAGCTCAAACCCAGAAAAGGAAGGGTGGGGAGGGGTAAGGCACATTGGTGTGGAGGTGAGCAGGAGGCATGGAGGCGAGAATCATTCTTTTACAGACTCATCAATCTGGTCACTACCTGATTAGAAAAGCCAATTTTTATTCAGTACCAGGTAGGGACTTCAGTTATATCACTTTCTTTTCAAGGGTGTCCTTTCTTTTTTGTAGGAAGGGTTAGCTTTCCATAAAAACCCACCCAATATACATGTTTAAAGACAGCTTGTTCTTTTTAAAAATACTCCTTTTCTCTCCACAATCAAAGGATCCGTGTTGAGATCACAACTAATTTGAATGTTCTGTTCATGGTTTATTTCACCCTGCTGTTTTCCATTTTAGATGTTGGTCCTTGATCTTTCTTTGAAAACTATAACTCTAGAGGCAGTGTTAATTCGTTTTAAAAATAGCTTTTTATTAAGAGAATGATGCAATAAATGTGAGTTGTTATTAAGATCTGAATTGCTTTATGATCAAAAAGTCAGCAGCAGCAAAATGAATCATGCTCATAGCCTGTAGACATTTCATTTTTTAAAAGTCCTCTCTTTTAGAAAAAATGTAATTATAAATAATACTGCTTTCAATGAGATCAAAGTTATGTAAGTGTATAAATAAAACGTAAAATTGCCCTCCTGCCCCTCTCCCCTGAGAGAACCACTGTTGCTAGTTTGGGGTGTGTGTGTACAGATACTCAGTGATGTGTGGTCACACACATCAGACCTATACGTTTTGTTTTTGAGGTCGGTACTATTTTTATTTACTGTTTAAATTTCCTGATACAATTTTCTCTTTTGGTGTGCCACTCTGGGAGTTTTTATAAACGTGTATCTAGGACACAGCTTTTGGTTTCAAGCAAAAAAAGGGATCACATTGTAGATGTTGACTGGAAATTGCTTTTTACACTAATGAGTCTCCGCTATCTTTCCCTGAGAGTATGTAACCAGTGATGTGGTGGAACCAGCTCATACCAGCTTACAAAAACAAGCTGTGTGCATTTCTTTCCTACCCTGCATTAAGTGATGTTCAATGGCATCAAGTTGTTATCTTGAAACCTGCCATCGTGGGAGCATTTACATCATGTAAATTGGCAAATGCTGAAAATCAAGATCCCCCTCCCCTGAAAGCTGGTTATTAAACACTTACCTAGGCTGTACCTTGCATATAGTTGTTCTTATCCTCTTAAGAGCATAACAGTTCATGGCATTTATGTTCCATAATTTGTTTAATCATCCATAGGGTATTTCTTAAATTTGTGCTCCCTCTAGGAAAATCTACAGAGCTATTTGATTCACTATGAAGCAGAGCAAACAAGTAGGAGAGGAAGCAATTTAAATCCATAGCCAATGAGGCATTAATGACAGCGGCAGCTCAATTAGAACATGGGTTCCTATTGAGGTTGAAAAGTGAGCATAAATTGGGACATTTCAATGTGCTGCAAAGGGGAAAAAAGATTTGCTTTAAAAAGTGTTCATCCCATACAGATAGCTCCTTCTAGAATATGGAACCATGATATCACAGTCCTATGTTTACAATTCATTTGTCAGTTTTCATTTTAAGAAACCCCTGTGACTCAAAGAAGCAAACTGTGGAGATCAAGGTGGATGGGGAGGATCTTTGAGATGAGCAGAGAAAATTTACTCAGAAATGGAACAAGCTGTCTCTACCAAAAACAGTTGGAATGTGACTCAGCAGAGGGAGAAAACACAGGTCATGTGGAAGAGCCAGAAATGGAAAGCAGTACGGCAATTCTTGTTCACTGCACTGCCTCACGTTGCACGCCGCTGTGGAAGTGTAGCCTCGCTTACTGAATGCTGTCATGGTGTCCGGTGCTTGGGTTGTATGGTAAAATAGCTTTTGTGCCAAGAGACTATTAGAAAAAAGCCAAGAAATTGTTAAGTCTTACCCATAGTCTCCCTTTCAGCAATGCATTGACAGTCACACCTGTAAAAAGCTGGCCAGTAAGCTGGCGCTAACTGGCCAGCAAATTTTGATTTTTAGATGAGAAAATTGTATTTACAGAAAAACCCATGAGGATTAACCAAATTTCATCAACATTATTTTGTTAGTAATAATTGACATTACCAAAGTGGTTTAAGATGTCTTATCACTTGTTATATAAGACACATTAAAATGTAAATGTAGTTTTCATGCCATCTTATCCTTTAGTTTTCTTTTATATTCCAATTTGTAGCAAATCTAAAATTAAGGCAGTGTACATGGACTAGATTTGCTTGTAAATTATGCTGCCTTTTACATCAGATATGACGTCAATTTTAAGGCCATCTGCAAATTAAGTGACCTTTCCATTATAATTCCTAAATTCCATTATAATTCCTAAATTTAATTTAATTTGGTGCTTACCAAATGGAACTAGAAATGCATAAGAGAAGCTCATAAGTTTTAAAAGGAAAATATTACACTAACAATATCATAAATGGACCAGGGATTTCCAAAGAAGTTTGCAGACATACATTAAATGTTGTATAATGATTAAGTCTAGAATATTGTTTACATATTGTTTATTGTTTAGACCACACACTCTAAAACCTAGTGAGGGCCACGCTGGTGGTGCAAGGGGTTAAGATACAACCTATGAATCTATCAGCAGCCACTGCAGCACGAGTTCAATCCTCGGCCAGGAAGCTACCCACATGGCACAGAAGACCTCTCCTGTCTCACCCGTTGCTCTCCTCAGCAGTGTATTTCAGTCAATACACCTGTTCTGTTCCCCACTCTGGCTCTGGTGAATCCTCTCACACACCCCACACCTCTGGGCTGTACCCCAGTTCTTATATGTATAAATAAATAAATCTTAAAAAAAAATTAAAACCTACTGCTGCCATCACTGCTGCTGTGAAATTGTGAGTCCAGATCTTGCAGTCCCAGGTACGACAACTCCACTCAGGGAGCAGTTGGACAGAGTTGGTGAGAAGTTGGAATTAGCTACCAGGATGTTGAGCATATTCTGTCCAGACTATGCCTCGTCAAGCTAGTTTCCATGTTAAATGCGTCTTTGAAGCACTGATCTCGTGCTTTCTAGCAGTTTCTACTGCAGTATCATTTTGTTCTTGATGTATGTTGCCAGGCCACCCAAGGAAATGTGAAATTCTAGTCTCAGAAGTTCTCCCCTTACAAATCTCTACCAAACTTTAAAAATTATCCCCTGAGGGGTTTACTAGTCTGGCCTAGACTTTATTCAGTTATTGAAGACATTAAAAATATAAGTGGTTGGGCCTCCCTGGTGGTGCAAGGGGTTAAGCACCGCACTATGAAGCAATCTGCAGCCACTGCAGCATGAGTTCCATCCCCAGCCGGCCAGGGAGCAACACACATGGTGCAGCAGACCTCTCCTGTCCTGCCTGCTGCTCCCCTCAGCAGTGTATTTCAGTAGATCTGCCTGTTCTGCTCCCCACTCTGTCTGCCTTAAAATATATAAGCTTTACATAAGTGCAAATGATATATATGTGATCTTAAAGATTGTGTTACAAATGACGAACAAAATCATAACTGACTGTATTAAGCAAATATACTTGTTGCAAAATATTACATCCATAGAATGTCTTTGTTAACATGAAATTGAAATAGATTAGGAATTAATAAATTGGTAAATGTATAGTCAACCCTTTCCCAACCGTTGTCATGGAAATTTCTCTTTTTTTTTTAAAGATTTATTTATTTATTTATTTATACAAGCACTGGGTACAGGCAGAAGCACGGGAGGGTGAGAGAATTCACCAGAGCCAGAGCGGGGAGCAGAGCAGGCAGACTGATGAAATACACTGCTGAGGGGAGCAGCGGGCGGCAGGAGAGGTCTGCGCGCCATGTGGGACCCTCGCCCGGTGGCCAGGGAGCAGCCGAGAATCAAACCAGCGCTGCAGAGGCTGCGGGCAGCTTCGCAACCCAGTGCTCAACCGCTGCGCCACCGGGGAGGCCCGGAAATTTCTCCTTTCAATATTAAGTTCAGCAAATTTTCTGTTGTTTGCAAACAAGGAGCCTGGCCTGATTGTACTAACTACACCGGGAAGGAAGAGGGGAGGAGGGGGCAGCCCTGCCCTTTTCGAGATCTCAGGTAAGTGGACTAGTACCAGGCTCACCTGAGAGATGGAGAAATGAAGAGGCTGAAGATCTCTTCTCTGCTCTGCTCCAGTTGGCCTTGGCCTGCACTGGAACCTCTGCTTCTTGTCCAAACTTTAACAGCTGGTCCTGGTTCCAGTGTGATGAAATCTGCCATCCTTCCTGAGGGAGGCCTGCTCAGTGAGTCCTAACCATTCCTAGGTCAACCTTCACATTAAAGGCAAGGCAATCTTGGCTCCTTAATAAGAGCACTGAAGGGCCTCCCCTGCTGGCGCAGCGGTTGAGCGCTGGGCTGCAAAGCTGCCCACAGCCTCTGCAGCGCCGGTTTGATCCCCGGCAGCTGGCGAGGGTCCCACATGGCACGACAGACCTCTCCTGTCGCACCCGCTGCTCCCCTCAGCTGTGTATTTCGTCAGTCTGCCTGTTCTGTTCCCCACTCTGGCTCTGGTGGATTCTCTCATCCTCCCACACTTCTAACTGTACCCAGTGCTTGTATAAATAAAAAAATAAATCTATTAAAAAAAAAATAAGACCACTGAACACCAAGCCCCTGGGAATGAAAGCCAGAGCTCTCCTTTGGTAGCCATGGGATGGGCAAATGTGGACGGGTGTTGGCAAGGTCTGTGTAAGACGTGTTGGATAGCGAATTTCATAAAGCTTCCTGGAGACACCTGACTTGGTGCCTTTACATTTGTTGTTCAACAAGTTCACACTGAGAAAGCCACTGGATCACAACCTCACCTTCCACCAACTGGAGGCGTACATGATATGTCTACACACAGGTAACTGAGGCAAACCATGAAACTGCAGACCCCAACACATCCAGAGTCTAGACTCATTCATCCATGCAGATGGACATTCAAAAAATATTTATTGACTACCTGGCATTATTTGCCAGGCACTATTCCAGGCCTGTTTTCATGGAGCATATTCTATTTTTATGGGAACAGAGTGAGTATAAAGAAGAGCTTAGATTTCTCTGCAATGAAGGGTGCATTGGGCACTTTCTGTGGACTTGGCCTTCCACTGCACACCATTGATAGGATTCTCTGATTCTAGTGAGGCCTACCTGCCATGATGTTCCTGAAACACCTCTTACAGTCTTTTTAACCCTTCCATTTAGATAGTCACATCATCGCACACTTGTTTAACTTTTAACCATAGAGCAGAAGCCAACAGGCCACAGATGGACCCTTCGCTTTCATTCTCTCCAGCCTATCTCGTGGTGAGATAGAAGGAGATGCTTGGCTAAACCCCATCCCATACCCAAACACAGTAAGCTGACTTGACGGGATCTGGTCATAAGCACGAAGTGCATGGTGTCCTTGGCAGATGCATGTCAGGTTGACATTTCTCCCTTCACGGGCAGTGGAGCGGGGGACATTCACGAGCACTGCTGGTCTCACTGAGGTGCTCATCACCGTCGCTCTGATTCTCACAGTGACTTCAGCTGTGGAGTTTATCTGGAGCAGTTCTTTTGAGGTCTTCTCGTATACACACCACCTTTTAAATATCTGCTTCATTGCCTTAGGGATCTATGGCATGGGGTAAGGTCTTCAATCTTCCATTCTCATGCCCCAGCACCTTGCATAATTCTTTTGCCCCAAACTGTCCTTCTTTGTCTGTTGCAGTGGAATAGTCTGGGGTCAAACAGAAAAGTGCATGAGAGGGAGTCATCCTCACAGGTGTACAGAGCCTTTTGAGAAGTGGGGTGATCATGACTCCCATTGCAAGCATCCCCAATTTGAAGGGGTCCCTGCTGAGGTAAGAGCCCTATGGACAAGGACAGACTCCTCTTAGGAGCTGTTGTTATTACTTTACTCTTTTTTAAAAAAAGATTTATTTATTTATGCATACAAGAGCTGGGGTACAGGCCAGAGATGGGGTGTACCCCATCTTCAAAGGTGTGTATGAGAGAGGATTCATCAGAGACAAAGCAGGGAACAGAACAAGCAGACTGACAGAAATACACTGCTGAGGGGAGCAGTGGGCGAGTCAGGAGAGGTCCGCTGCAGCACGTGGGTTGCTCCCTGGCCAGCAGGGGATCGAACTTGTGCTGCAGAGGCTGCGGACTGCCTCTGTGCAGTGCTTAACTCCTGGCACCATTAGGGAGGTTCCTACTATTTTACTCTTATTATTATTACTGTTATCACTATTATTACCTCATCCATCCCTGGAGGATTTATACGTAAGGCTTCTAGCTTCATGGAGCTCCAGTATCACCTGATCAGACCAGGGAATTAGCAGTATTAATAATTAATTATCACTAATTATCAGGATTGCTTGAAGAGGAAGGATTAGTATTTATTGTATGTTGTGAGACCCTCTTCAAAGGTAATAATGAGAACCCACAGTACCTAGTAACAGTGTTTGCCATGTTCCAGGCTTGCTGCATAACACCAGTTAGCTCCCTTACACATGGCAATGACCTGTGAGGTAGATACTTCTTTTGTTTCCATTCTGAGATGAAAGGACTGGTATTCATGGAGATTAAGTAAACTGTCAAGCCCTCAAAATCAGTAACTAGTGGAACTGGAGTAAAAACCCAGGCCTTTGGGTTTGAAAGAGCGTACTCTTGAACACCGTAACATCCCTAAGTTGAGCTGTGAAACCCCAATCAATTTTTGGAGGAGAAAAAAGCATTTTGAAGTATAATTGACAAATAAAATTATATGTATTTAAAGTGTACAACGTGATGATTAGATGTGCATATCCTTTGTGAAATGATTACTACAATCATGTTCATTAGCACAGCTATGGATATGGCTAACTTTTTTTCCCTTTCTTTTGCAATGAGACCACATATGACCTACTCTTAGGAAATGTCAAGTATGTTATATGGTATTACTAACCATAGTCAGGATGCTGTAAATTAGGTCCCCACATTCACTCATGTTATAACTGAGCACTTGTCCCCTTTGATCAGAATCTCCCCATTTCCTCCCCCTCACCAGCCCCTGGTTAATCACCTTCCTAATCTGTTTCTGTGAGTTCACCTTTTTTTTATTAAAAAGCGTTCTTGAATTTGGCTTTCTTTGGTGTAATAAGAAACTGGGTTTCAGAAAACTTGAGGTGTGTCTCTGGGTGATTATTATGGATATTATGGTTTGCATTTATTGGCTCATAAAATATGTTATATTGAGGAATAAAATGGAAGGAAAAGGTTAATTGTAGTGCCTCAAAGTGTTCTGAGCAAGATTAAAGTCTTTAAATCACATGCAGAATTAAGAATGACCCAGTTCAGTCTAGAAAAGGAAAAATATGTATTATTTGAATCTCCTAGAGTTAGAATTTCAAATCAGTGGGATAAAGGTTATTCATAACATTTTAGGGTAATAGGATAGCTAGTTAGGAAAACAAGCTGTATCTTTATTCCATACTTTATACTAACATATTGAGCAATGACATAAACATTAAAAAAAGAAAGAACTCATAAATGTACCCTGAGACCACATGGGAAATTTTTTTTCTAATACTGGAGTAGGAGAAGACCTCTCCAAATCAGATAAACAACATCAAAGCCAGAAAATGAAAGATAATAAATTTGAATATATGTATTCTCACTATATATATTGAAATTTGAATACATATATTCAAATTTATCTTTCCATACATCCATAGAAATATTACATACTTTGCAAAGCAAAAAGAAAAAAAACTCATCATAAGTAAAGACAAATTACTAGGTAGGAAAAATATTAACAACTCACAAAGCAAGAATTAATTTCCTAATATATAAATAATTTCTACAAATCAACAAGCAAAAGCCAAACAACCTGCTAAAAATAATGTGGAAGATAGGAACAGAATGATCACAAAAATGGAGATACATTTTAAATATAAAATATATCTAAATATAAACATATAAAACATAAAAATAAAAATATAAAATATGTCTAAATATAAATATGTCTAAATATAAAATGATGTCTAATGCGGTTCATAATGGAAAAATGCAAAATATAACTACACTAAGATTTTTTTTAACTTAACAGATTTGCAAAGATAAGAATTTTGCTCACTTATTATGTTTGCACTCTCATGCATTGATGCTGAGTGTGTAAATCTATACCACTGCTTATAAGGTTTACTTGGTAGTATTTTAGACTTATATAATGTTGTAAACCAATGTGCCTTCAATAAAAACTTTAAAAAAAGGAAAACTTTTACAGTGAATATGTAAAAGTTCATTGATTTTCAGAGGATTATTAGAACAACAACAAAAAAAACAGCCCAGAATTTACAAACAAAACCATTAAAATTCTACTTCCAGGAGTTTATTTTACAAGCAAGATAAGTTACGTGGATTTGATTATCCATTATTGCATTGTTTAATAGAAGAAAAGTTGGAAATAAGTGTCCATTATTAGGGGACTAGTTAAATTATGGTACTTTCCTACAATGAAAAGTCTGTGCAGTCATAAAAAGAGAGGCAGTTCAGGGTACTAATGTGGACCAGGGTACTAATGTGCATATACACAACAACCTTTTGTGGTTTAATGCAGTACTATTACTTAGATACATATTCCTCCAAAAGAATTCACAAAATGATGACACTGATTGCCTCTGGGTAGCTAGAGGACAAGGATGGGAGGGAGATCTATTTTTTTTTTTTGTAATCCCTTTTGTACTTTTGAATTTTGTGCCATGTACATGTACTATCTATTTTAAAATAATTTTAAGGTGACACGCCTAGCACATGTTAAAAGCACATTCCATTTGTAAAGTTAGAGGAACTTGTAAAGTATAACCACGCACCTTTGGGTATTATTTGATTAGTAGGTGTGAGGCTATAACACTATCTAAAGTGGTCAACTCCCTGTCTTACATTACACATCAATTTCTCTCTTTCCCCACATCTATTACTGGAGATAAGGTACATTTGACCTATTTGGGGGTATACTTAAGGGTCAGGGGGTTGCTTTGATTGGTCTCATAATACCCCAAAGGGGAGAACATCAGTTTTGTCAACTGTTTAAATGTGTTGATATTTTTTCTTCCATAAACATGAAAGAATATACTCTCTCCACATTCTCTCCAACTGAAAATCATAAAAATGATGCATATTGTGGGAAATTTAGAAAACATAGGAAAATATTTGGAAAAAAATAAAAATTTCAGAGTTTTACAACCTAGAAGGTATATTTTTTTCCTTAATCTATCATGGATGCTTTCTTCTGTTGGCAAATATTCTTCTGAAACATTTGTTTTGAAGAAGTTGTATGATATACCTTTTTTTCATAGTAAATAATAAGGCCATTTGTATGCTCATATGCTTTGCACACTTTATTTCCTTATATTCTTTATATTCTATATTTCTTTATATTTTCAAAAAGATTTATTTATTTATGCATACAAGAACTGGGGTACAGGCCAGAGGTACGGGGGGGTGAGAGAATTCATCAGAGACAGAGTGGGGAACAGAACAGGCAGAATGACTGAAATACACTGCTGAGGGGAGCAGCAGGCAAGACAGGAGAGGTCTGCTGCACTGTGAGGGTAGCTCCCCAGCAGGCCGGGGATCGAACTCGTGCTGCAGAGGCTGTGGATAGCTTCATAGTGCTGTGCTTAACCCCTTGCGCCAGTAGGGAGGCCTCTATATTCCATTTTCTAGAAGGAAAAATTTCTGGGTCAACAGAAAGAATGCTTTTAAGACTCTTGAGATGAGTTGCCATTATTGCCCTGGGAAGATGCTACCAATTTGCAGTCCCACCAGCTGCACATGTAAATGTGCTCATTTCTCTGCACTCCAATTAATGGTGCACATTATTGTTTAATGTTGCTTTCCCAACTGAGAAGCCAAATGCCATCTTGTTTTAATATTCATTTTTCTGATTACTTCTGAGGCCAAAAGTTTTTCCACATTGTTATGGGTGAGGGTGGGGGGTTTTCTTTTCTAAACTAAAAGGATTCTGCACAGTAAAAGAAACTATCACTAAAAGAAAGAGACACCCTGAAAGATGGGAGAAAATATTTGCACATCATACATCTGACAAGGAGGTAATATCTAAAATCTTCAAAGAATTCACACAACTCAACAAAAGTAAACACATGACCCAATTCAAAAATGGGCAGAAGAGCTAAATACACACTTCTTCAAAGAAGACATACAAGTAGCCAACAGATGCATGAAAAAAATGCTTACCATTACTTATCAGGGAAATGCAAATCAAAGCGACAGTGAGATACCATGTCACTCCAATGAGAATGACCGAGATCAAAAAACACCAGAAATAACAAGTATTGCTGTGGGTGTGGAGAAAAAGGAACCATTGTACACTGTCGGTGGAATGTAAGCTGGTCCACTCCCTGTTGAATACATTATGGTGGCCTCTCAGAACATTAAAAGCAGATCTACCATGTGATCCAACAATTTCACGCCAAGGTATATACCCCCAAAATGCATTAGCCTCACTACTTACAATAGCCAAGTTATGGAAATGACTTAAGTGCCTAAGGACAGATGAGTGGAGTAAGAAGATGTGGTTTATAAACACAATGGAATACTACTCGGCTACAACAAAAACATGAAATTTTGTCATTGTGACAACATGGATGTAATTGGAAGGGATTATGCTAAGTGCAATAAGGAGCAAAACAACTACCAGATGATTTCACTAATATGTGGAATGTAGAGAAACAAAATAAAGGAACAGAAAAAATTAACCCAAAGTAAACCCTAGAAATCTGACTTTAGAGTTGCGACTTCCTGAGGAGAAGGGGGGATGGGGGCTAGAGAGTAAAGGGGAGAGGGCGCCCGATGGACTGTGGTGGGAGATTATGGGTGCCCAGGCGGTGCATGTGGTGTGGCGACACACAGCTGACGAGGTGTAAACTTGTACCTCTGAATCATATACAGTGTTGTAAACCAGTGTTGGCTCAATAAAAAATAATGCATTAAAAAGACAAGTAGGGGGAAATCAGATTGTGAACAGCAGCTACAGCCATTGTGGCAAGATTAATGGATAAGAAAAGACCGTATTAGTATAGTGAGATTTCGATGATCCATTTGGCCTTTGCTCTAGGTTTTGAATGTTCTATCATTTTATAATAAGTGTTTATAAACAAGAGTTATCAGTTAACAAAAAAAAAATGTTGGCAAGATAGAAAGTATTTTGTGCACCTGAAAAAAGAGGTGATGGCCAAGCACCAGATTTTATTTATTTTTTTTTTCATTTTATTTTATTTTTTTTTTTATAAATTTTATTGTTATATTCCCCATACAATTGCAGCCCCCCATTCTGACCCCAATCCCTCCCCTCCCGCCCCCGCCCCCCTAAAAGTGTCTCTGGTTCATAGTTTTTTGTTGATTTTGATTTTCACTTTCTTATAGTTATTCATTTTCCTGGTCCCTTATTTAAGTTTTCTAGATTCCTGCTATGAGTGAGACCATCCGGTATTTTTCTTTTTCTTTTTGGCTTATTTCGCTGAGCATGATCCCTTCCAGCGCCATCCATGTTGCAGCAAATTGCATGTGTTTATCTTTTTTGAATGCTGAGTAATATTCCATGGTATATATGTACCACATCTTCTTGATCCAGTCATCTATTTTTGGGCATTTGGGTTGTTTCCAAAGCTTAGCTATTGTAAACAGTGCTGCTATAAACATAGGGGTGCAGGTGTTCTTTGGAATTGATGTTTCTGTGTCCTTTGGGTAAATACCTAGGAGTGGAATTGCTGGGTCATATGGAAGCTCTATGTTTAGTAGGTCCAGAAATCTCCACACAGCTTTCCACAGTGGTTGGACCAGTTTGCACTCCCACCAACAGTGCAGAAGAGTTCCTTTTTCTCCACACCCTCGCCAACATTTGTTGTTGCTAGTTTTTTTAATATGTGCCATTCTCACTGGTGTAAGATGGTATCTCATGGTAGTTTTGATTTGCATTTCCCTGATGACAAGTGATGTTGAACATTTTTTCATATGCCTGTTGGCCATTTGCATTTCCTCTTCAGAGAAGTTTCTTTTAAGCTCTTCTGCCCATTTTTTGACTGGATTATTTTCTTTGTTGTTGTTGAGTCTCATCAGCTCTTTGCAGATTTTTGTGATCAGTCCTTTATCATTAGTGTTGGGTGCAAAAATGTTCTCCCAGTTGGTGGGGTTTCTCTTTGTTTTTGTTATTGTCTCTTTTGCTGTGCAAAAGCTCTTTAATTTGATGTAGTCCCAGCTGTTTATCTTTGCCTTCACTATCACTGCTTTGGGTGATGTGTCTGTAAAGATGTCTTTGATGTGCAAATCACGTAGTGTTTCGCCTATATTTCCTTCTATATATTTTATGGTTTCAGGTCTTATGTCTAGTTCTTTAATCCATTTTGAGTTGATTTTTGTGTATGGTGTGAGGTGGTGGTCAAGCTTCATTCTTTTGCATGTAGCGACCCAGTTTTCCCAGCACCATTTATTGAACAAACTTTCTTTGCTCCAATGCATAGTCTTTGCTCCTTTGTCAAAGATAAGTTGACCATAAATCTGTGGGTTTATTTCTGGATTTTCTATTCGATTCCATTGGTCTGTATGTCTGTTCTTGTTCCAATACCATGCAGTTTTGATGATTATGGCTTTGTAGTATAGTTTGAAGTCTGGGAGTCTGATGCCTCCATTCCCTTCTTTTTTTTTCAGGAGAGCTTTGGCTATTCGGGGTTTTTTGTGATTCCATATGAATTTCATCAATAATTGTTCTATTTCTTTGAAGAATGACATTGAAATTTTGATTGGAATAGCATTGAATCTGTATATAAGCACCAGATTTTAAATGTTGTTACCAAGAGCTTTAGTCATGTCGTGTACTTTGCCTTTTTTGCTAGTTTTGTTTTTAATCATCTGCTTCTATATATGTTTTCTCTGTTGGTTTTCCAGATTAGATAAGAAGTCCTGGAAGACCATCTTAGAGTCTTAAAATGAATTTTTTATATAATTTTTATATGCAATTACCATGGGTTTTAAATCAGTGCTTAGCTCTTGCTTCCTGGTGAGACCTGTAAAATTTCAGGAAATGGCTTGCTGTTCAAGTAACAGCTTAGAAAATCAAATCATTGTCGTTTATGCCTTTCCATCTCCATCCTCAAGATGTGGTGGAATTAGTGGCTTAATAATGATACATATCAGAGAACTCAGTATTCATTGAATGAAGGAATGAACTGCCAGACAGATCAATTGTAAATGAGAGAATAATGTGTAGTCATTCTTTACTCCACCTCTGTGCAGTCTTGGGAGTGGATCCTTGCACCAGTCATTTTTTATATCTTTGGAAGGATCCTCCCATTCTATCGCTCCCAGCAGGTTGTGATTACCAAAGTAAAGAATATGCACTTCCTTTAGCTGTGATAAGTGTTCCATTCTTCCTGATTATAGAAATAAGTTGCCTTGCTGTCACTCTGAAGGGAGGAAAAAAGAACTGGGGGCTTGGGGGCAACATACTTCAATTTCTCTAAGTGCTGGGCAGAATTATGGGTTTGGCAGAAATCTTAAGCATAGGGCGGCAAGCAGGCAGCCTGGTTCAGATCTAGCCCACAGATAATTTGTTTCGCCCACACATTGATTGCTTAGAAGGTCAAATTTGTTGCTAAGATTTAAAAATCAGGATGGAGGCTTTCACATTTAAAAATGGCATTTCTGGCTTCCCCTGATGATTCAGGAAACCTGATACCCGCTGAGTCGCAGTTTGCAGTTTCACCATTATCTTGACTAAGTCACTGCTGCCCCCTTTAGAAAGGCCTTGTGCTTGCAGCTCACTGTCACTGCGCAAGCTTTACTCTCTCTATCTGCTTGCACCCGTCGCCATTTCAATCTGCCTCCTTTGCTCTCTATGCTTCATTCATAAGTTGTTATGCACCCATCCAAAGTTTTGGAATTGCAGATGAACAAGCATGGCTTCAGCATGGGAGGGGGACAATATATTTTTGTTACTTGCTGTAGTGCCAGGAAGGGTACAGGGCAGGATCTCTGTGATCCTAGCAGATGGGTAAAGGAGAGAGTCCTGGAGCCCTCAGTGGCTTTTTCAGCCTTTTATTCAGTTTACCAGGTACTGGGCAGGCAGGGGTGCTGGGGATGGGGGGCCAGGGGGCTGGCAGGCCTCCAAGCCCCTGGCAAATCTTCACTCTTCCTGGTTCTCTTTGGCTCTCTCTTTCACTCTGCTGGCATCCCTGTGACGCCGCCCTTGTAAGCACAGTCTCAGCCCAGGTGTATCCCACCTACGTATGCCCACACCCCACTCCAGGTGCCCGCATCAGACATGCATTCAGGACCACAGGGATCCATCATCTATCCTGATGGCGGGAGGGCAGAAAAGCCTGACACTTTACTTACCCTATACTTGCCCATCAGTCTCTTCCCTGGAGAGGCATCTCTCTCCTCTGACTTCTGCTCCAGAGGAAGACTTCTTTCCCATTCATATTCCAGCAGTGGGAGACTGGATGGAAACTCTCCTAAGGGCTTTTGAACAACAGCATTCACCATGTCCCAGGGGAGTCCTTGAAAGCAAGACAGACCCGGGTGCCAAGAGACAGAAGAGAGAAAGCAATTCCTTGTTGAACTTTCTAACTCTGGTACAATAGAAAAGGATTAAAACAAACAAGTGGATATCAGCTGTGGGAACAGCTACATTTCTGGGAGGATGTTTGGTGGCAGAGGTGAGACATCACTTGCCCACTGTCTTCCATCTTCTGCAAGTACGGCCATGGATGGTCCCTTGGCACTGTCTGGGGAGACTCCCAGTCTGAAGTGGCTGTGTTGCTTGGAGAGGGGATTGGGGTTACCCCCTTCACTTCTATCTTGAAGTCCATCTGTACACATTTGGGCACACAGATCACAACCTCAAAGCAGGAAGGCACACTCTCGCAAGCCACTTCATCTGGTCTCGACCTGACAGACCCATTGCTCTCACGGGCTTAGTATTTTACAGTTGATAGGAGAGTAAACCCTCCTGGAGTTGGGAGAATGGGGCATCATTTCTCTCTTCCAAGGCATCCACTTCTACACATTCACTATAAGAACAGGGTCTTTTTTTTCAATTTGGGGTTTAATATCATGAACCAAAGATGCCGATGTTGGATGTCTCTATCTGTAAGACAAGTTGTCAGAACATCCTTTATACTGAAGGCCCACTGCTCTGTGGAGGTGATTTTTTGGGTCACCCTTAGACGTGAACAACAAATATTGAGTATATTTACACAATCATGTCACCACAGTGACATTGTAAAGGGCGCTATTATTAATAAGGCTATGCGCTCTCTCCATTTTAAAATCAATTTTTATTGATTTACCATTCATTTACAAAGCTGTATAATTTCGGGAGTCCAGCTACACACCCCTGCCTATGCACAGGCTTACTCGCCCACCACCAAAGCTTGTGCCACTATACCATCACATCACCCTTCCCACTCCTTCCCTGCTTCCCTACCCATCTGTAGGGTAAGTAAAGTATCAGGCTTCTCTGCCCTCCCGCCATTAGGATAGATGATGGATCCCTGTGGTCCTGAATGCATGCCTGATGGCGGGCACCTGGAGTGGAGTGTGGGCATGCGTAGGTGGGTACACCTGGGCTGAGACTGGGCTTATAAGGGTGGCATCACGGGTTCACCAGCAGAGCACAAGAGAGAACCACCAGAAGAACAAGCAGGAGAAGCAGAGACCACGAGAGAAGGCCGGAGAGCCCAGAAAGAATGAAGACTTGCTGGGGGCCCGGGAGGCCTGCCAGCCTCCCGGGCCCCCAACACCCCTGCCTGCCGTGTACCTGGTAAACTCAAACACCTGAAATAGGCACCGGGGGCTCCAGGACTTCTTTACCCGGTCTGCTCGGATCCTGCTCTGTACCCTTCCTGCTGTTACACCACCTCAAGTAAGTGTATCTTCTTCTAGTTAGTTGAGTTTGCAAATTTAGGGTTTTAGAAAGGTAATGCAGAATGTTGGACACTCCTGGGAAAAGGTCTCAGGCAGAAATGATTTGTACCTTTCTTAGATGCTTGCTTTAAACTGAGAAAATTTCATCTGGGGATTTTGGCAAAATAAAGGTCATGATTTTCTAATTGAGAAGAACCTTTGCTGCTCTGGCAATCCCCCAAGCAACAATGTAAGGAGACTCAGGTATCACCTTGTAGAGGCAGGAATGACCACTGAGCAGGTTTTCTAGGATCCAGCAGACCGGGTAAAGGAGGAGTCAGAGTCCTCAGTGTTTTTTTTTTTTTTTTTTTTTTTTTTTGCAGGTCTTTTATTGGGATTACCAGGTACACAGCAGGCAGGGGTGCTGGGAGGCTGGTAGGCCTCCCAGCCCCCAGCAAGTCTTCATTCTATCTGGGCTCTCCGGCCTTCTCTCAGCTTCTGCTCGTTCTTGGCTTCTGCTGGCGTCCCCATGATGCCGCCCTTAAAAGCCCAGTCTCAGCCCAGGTGAATCCCATCTACTTATGCCCACACCCTACTCCAGGTGCCCGCCATCAGGCATGCATTCAGGACAAGGATCCATCATCTATCCTGATGGTGGAAGGGCAGAAAAGCCTGATACTTGTTTACCTTACCCTATACCTCTACTACAAAACATGCAGAGAATTCAAACAATTCAAATGCATAATTTGGGCCTTTAATGAACTTTAGTTAAAGTAATGAGGCTTTGGAGTGTATTATCTACTTAAGTGACTACCCGACCTTGGTGTTTCTGGAGGAGTTTGAGACACGTTAGAGTATATAGGAAAAGCTGATGGCATGTAATCAGCCATTCCAAGGGAAAGGAGATAAGCTGATTGTGTTAGATAAATCCCCAGAAAAAGTTGGCAAGTGAAGATCAATTCTACAAACATTGGTTATCTTTTATTTTTATATATATTTTATTTTATATAATTCTTACATCATTTTTCATTTTTGCATAATCTATGCATTTTCATTTCGGTTCTAGCCCCCATACAATTCCCAACCCCCCTCATTTTGACCCTAATCCCTCCTCTCCTCTCCCCCCACCCCTGTAGTGTTTCCCTGGTTCATAGTTGCTTGTTGATTTTGATTTTTTTCTTTTAGAAGCTGAGCACTAATTCTAGAAGCTTTGGAGGTTGGAGGAGAAATAGGATATGGTTATTGCCCTGAAGGAGTACACATTTTAATGAGATGCATACAATCAATTCAAAGCAGAACGATGCTCTCCATGATACAGGTATGTGGACACTGAGGGAAGAAAAGTCTATAGTCACATGGGGGTGATCAGGAAAAGCTTCATGAAGGCAGTGGTAAGAACACTTAGTGACTCAGATTCAGATGATCCTGGGTCCTAATGTTAAGTCTAACACTTTTTAGCTCTGGGACATTGACCTAGAAAACCGTGATCTTCAGATTCAAGATTCCTCATCTGTAAGATGGAGGTTATATCAGTGAATGCCTGGCTTTACTCGTTAATTATTGTGTCGAGTTGACATCGCTGAAGTTGTGAGCATGGGAGATTGCGAGGAGAGCAGTGGAGGATGAAGTATTAAGGAATGTTTACATTATGTGGGAAGGGAAAAGATGGACCAGAGAAGAAGGACAACATGAAGTGGTGCCACAAAAGGGAGGAAAAATGAGAGGCATGGTCAAAGGTGTTGGAGTAGCAGGGCCAGGAAGTACATACATAGCTTCAGGACAACCTAAGCATATTAATAGACAAAATGGGGTCCAGTAGACAGAGGTAAAATAAATATACAAAAGGGGGAGAGGACTAGGATGGGCATAATAAAAGAAGGCAAAGATAAGAGTTGACAAAGAAGTGGAGAAATGATGGGAAGGTTCCTTGTGGGTTGCTTCTGGGAGTGTAAAATGGGTGCAGCACTTTGGGAAAACTCTGGCAATTCCACAAAATGTTAAACGTACAGTTACCAGGTAGCCCAGCAATGTCACTCTTAAATATATAGCCTGGACAAATGAAAAAAATGTCCACACAAAACTTGCACATGAAAGTGTAAACAACCCAAGTGTCCATCAACAGATGCATAAACAAAATGTGATACAGCCACACAATGGACTATTATGCGCTTGTAAAAAAAGGAATGAAGTACTGATATGCAACATGAATGAGCCTTGAAAACATTGTATATGAAACCAGACACCATGTTCAAAATAGGCAACTCTAGAGACAGGAGATTTGATTGTCTAGGACTGGAGGGCAGCAGTTGGGAGGAAATGAGGAATGATTGCTAATTATGTGGCATGTCTTTGGGGATGATGAAAATGTTCTTGGGTTAGATAATGGCAATGGTTGCATGACTTTGGGCTGTAGAAAAAAGCACTAAATGGACATTTTCAAAAGGTGAATGTTATGGCATGTGAATTATAACTCAAGTGAAAAAGAGAAGGCACGAGAGGATCAAGAGGGTGAGAGCTAGAGGATAGTTTGATTGTCCTTGGCCAGAAGCACCATGTCTTCAGTGTGACATCTGAAGTGGGGGGAAGTGCACTGGATGACTTCAATGGCAGCTCACACATTTTGCTGTCAGGTATTTTTCAAATTGCTTTGACTTGACTTTTTTAAACTGCAGAACAGCCCTATGAGGGAGATACTATTTTTATTCCCATTTTGCAGGTGGGAAAAATGAAACACAGGTGAAGAGACATGCCTGAAGTCACACACGTGGGGCAAATATCAGAGCTGGGATTTGAACCTAAATGACCTGGCGCTTAACCAGTACACCGTACTACCCATTCTGATCATCTGTTCTGATAGGAGAATAAGGCTGAGTGATGTGGACTGGAGGCACATCTGGGGCTTACCAGTAGAAAAGGGGAGAACACTACCAAAAGGCATGAACAACTCCATTTTGACACAAGGTTGTTAGGCGTAGCGGAGGCCTAGCAGAGGTAGTGTCCCATTCTTATTTGATAAACAAAGCGGCCTTGGCTGCATTCTAGCCATACTACTGTTCTATTGCAGGTGTGTGGTGGGAGTCTTAGGCGGGCCTCAGACTTTGGCAAGGAATCTGCACAAACGCTGTCACTGTTATTCCAATCTGGATCCTACGAAAGTTCAGTTTTACTTCAAGAAAATTCCTGAAATACAGGCAGCAGGATGTTATTTTGTGCTTAGTCCCTTTTAGTATGTTCAGTAACTTACTTGGTCTGGTCAGGTTTGAGTAGCCATATATGGACAACGATATACCTCTTAAACCTTGACTCCCTGCACTTTTTTGAATTGAATTCAACTTGGTCGTCACTGAGTTTCAGAAACCTAAGAATGTCAGAAGTCACAATAATTGCAAAGTCTTCTGGAAAAATAATTGAAAATCCTGTATGGAAGGCCATGACTGCAGCAAAGCCTGGTAACAGAGGTGAGGACAGATGCTTTAACCCCAGGGGATTTTGTTGATTCCAAGTGTTAACTATATCCTGGACTTATGCTTTATAATCCCCCTCCCTCCCACCCTCAAAGAAGATTTCTAAGTAGGATATTTTTTTAAATACAAATTTATTGAATTAATGACAAAGCATATTAGCATAAATAGTAAAACAATGAACATAAGATTACCAAGAATTCCAATCCTATATAACATTGACTATGTACATTCTTACTGTTTTTAAACATGGTCTTATCCAGTGTGAACAGCAATTTATGCCTTACTTATTTTTGCTTGTCAAAAAATGAAGGATTTTCTTCTTTGCTTAATGAGTCTTGTTACTTTATCTGCACTTTCCATTTGGAAAAGAAAATCTTGAACGTATGTTAATTACAATTGAAAGTCAGCTACATTGTCATTAGCATGTATTATTTTATTGGAAATAATTGTGAAAACTTGAACTCCATGTTTACATGACCTAGTCAACAGGGGTTCTTTATCATCACTTTTATTAAAGTCTAGCTTTAAAAAAAGGTATTTAGACTTCTGATAACATTTTTTGGGCTCCCACCTACCTATTCAGTAAGGACTCATTCACCTAATGATGTTAAGTAAAATGCCTTTTCTCTTATCAAAATGCTTTTTATTTCTCCCATCCACCTGGACCTAGGGTATTCACAGTCACAGTCAATCAGTAAAAGGAAAGAAGACTGGGGACTCTTAAAAAGGTGTGGGGGGGACCCACACTTTATTGTGCCCAAAGACAATTCACCTCATTATAGATTTTTAAGAATGTTTCCACTGAATTAGCATTATAGCACCTATTTCTCTATCATTAAGTGACCAAGAATGAATAAATAGTTGTTTCTAATTATACAGAAACCTGTATGACTTCAAGGATTAGTAAGATAGATTTTTCTCAGTCACTATGCTGAACAAAATAAAGGTAGGTCCTGAACTCACGGTACTAACAGTGTTTGATTTATTAACTGGACATCAGTAAAAAAAAAAAAACTAGTGGTTATTTCCGTAGGAATAGATTGGGATACCCCTGCTATTGCCAATTTCCCAGATTTCAATCTATTTAAATTTAATAAGGCTTTAGGAAAATGAACAATAGAACCTTGATGATATGGTTCTTATTAGACAATTGCTGACCAAATGATAATTTGATCTTCTAAGACTGATTTGGAATCTTAGTGTCCCTTGAAACTTAGGAGTTCCTAATTAGAAAGACTTCACTCTCTAACTCAATGTCTAAATATTTTGATACTTCAAGATATGACTGCTGTTAAAAACAACATATCAAGGCCTAGGATATCCCTGGAAGTAGGCAGAAAAGGTAACGATAACAAATCCAATGCGTAATCAGTATCCAAGCCTGAATTGGGGATAAGCAGGATACCCAGAAAGCTCCTCAGCTTTATCGAGCAAGTTTTACTTTTTAGGTTGTAATATGAAGTATCTTATTCAGTACACTTCTGTTGTAAATGTTCATATATCAGAGTAGAAAATCCCTCAATTTCAATGTCTCTCATGAAGTTGATTATCTTTGCATTCTTTTGCTTGACACGTAAGCAATATGCTATTACATTCTCTAAGCCCATGGCAGGCTTTTAATTCACTTGACCATAATCCTAACCCAGGGGGTAGGATTCTGAGAATATAAATAGGCTCAAGAGTAGTTCCAGTAGAACTTTACTTATTAAGGCACCTCTTAACCTCTTGAGGTTGGCCTGATGAAGAGAAAACATATTCCTCCTTAATGTCATTATGAGAGAGAGAATACAAGGCTGGGAGAGCCATAGTTAGAGCTAGTGGCACTAATTATGTTCATACCTATCTGCAATGAAGCAGGCAGGGGCAGACCTAATGGGCAATCTGTGTTCTATATTTTGGTCCTCTTAAAATAAATGAGAATATGAAAGTTTTAGGGGTTTTTATGTTTTAATTTCCCAGAATAAATTTAGTTATAGGGTAGGGATGTAGGTTAGTGATTATCTAGAAGATAGGATGAATGTATTTTGTCCATCTGATTTCCGTTTTTATTTCATCTTGAAATGTGAAAAATTAGTGGCTTTTTTAAACTTTTAAGGTTGACTACCCAGACTGAAAAGTTTTAGACCAAATAAATGTCAACAGCCTCTAGTCTTATTGATACTCTCAAACCAGCATTAATATATCTGTCTTAACTCTGAAACATGCATGCGAACAGGCCTGCTAATTGACATAAAATGCATTTTGATATTTGGATTTTTCTAACCTAAACACACTGCTCTGTTAGGCTCCTGGCTTTGTTGGCCTTCTCACCATTTTACAGCTCATGCTATTTTCTCCCAGTAGACTCAGAAGTTCTAGCAAGTTCTCAAAGGGTGGATCTTATTCCTGTTGGAAGCAAACTAAGCAAAAACCAAGTTCCAGAAAACATTGCTTCTGAGAAATCCTCAAATATCATCAAGAATAAATGGTTAACTTAAAAGGAAAAATAGAACTATGGCAATATAATATTAAAGTACAATACTGCAGTAGGGTAGAAAACACATCTAAGGTTTCACCCTCAGTGTTCAGCTTTTTAAAAGCAAAAAGGTCATGTGTTATCAATTTGCAGTATACTAAAATTGTGTCCAAAGTTTATTTCAAGTCACAGAAAATATACAAACTAAGACAAAAGAATGAACTGATTTTGTTCTGAGAGAAGGTGATGGGAGTCCTCCACCTGGCACCAATTTGAATCGTTCAAGGGTTAGGATGCAGAAGTCATCTTTTTGCAATATTTCAACAAAGTTTTGGAATTAATTTCCAGACTTGTTGCCAGGTATTTTTGAAAACCTGTAGGGAAAAGTTGGGAGAAAGTCATTAGAAATGGAGATAAAATTCTCTTTTCCCCAAACATCAGGAAAAAAATTAGAAGACTGGGGGAGGGAGCTCTTAGGTGTCAGCACAGAGCACCAGGGGTAGATTCCAAGGTGTCCACCTCTTGCCTCTCTAAAGTAGTCACCCCTTACTGCAATATTCTAAACCTCAGCCCTAGATACAGTTGGGGCCATTTAACACTTTGTTATGGGGGGGGGGGTGAGTGGAGAACAGGGGATGTCCTATGCATTCATTATAGGATGCTTAGCAGCACCTGAATGCCAGTAGCACACTATACCCTCTAAAATTGTGACAACCAAAAATGTCTCCAGACATTTCCAAATGTCCTGCAGAGGGCGGAAACTGCAATTATCTAACGGTAATAGTATGTATATAAGCCTGCCAGTGATAGCAGAGATGGATTATAACTAGTAAGGTCACAGGATGGAGGGAAAGCCAATTTATGGCCACAGTATGCACAAATACATGTTAAAACCTTGCCTGTGTAAAACTGTACAGAACTACACACACACACACCCCTCCCTTAGTGTAGGCTTCAAAAATGGTGAAAATGGAATAAGGCCTATAGTCTACTTAATAGTAACATACCAATGTCAATTTCTTGGTTTTGTACTACAAACTAAAAAGGCAGTGTACAACAACTTCTCAAGATGGTATCATCTGTAAACCAATGATACCGCAATTAAAAAGATGTTATCATTTTAGGAGGCTGGGTGAAGGGTACATGAGGGTCTTTGTATTACTGGCTCAATTTCCTATGAGTTTATAATTATTTCAGAATAAAAGATTGAGCAACAAACCTTGCCCAGTGGTTAATGTGCAAGGCTTTGAAACGAACTATCTTATAAGCAAGAATACATAAGAAGATAAACTTATAAGTCACAGAATTTGGAAAACTAGGTGCTTAATTTTTTTCTTGTTGAATAAATGATAGCTAGATTAAGGAACACTTAATTTAAATATGTTAGGGCTAACTTCAGGAAAAAAAAAGAAAAAAGAATACATAATAAAAGAACTTTCAGGTATACTTCTACCTCCACTACCCCAATAATTTCTTTTTATTGTAGGGAATGCCTTTTCTGGTATGAATAAATTAGAGAAAGTAAAAAAGAGGAGTAGTTATTATCTAGCCCTCCGAATAGGTAGTTTATGCTTTTATTGAAAAAACAACACCTGGGTGTCTGGGCTGAAGAGTTATGCCAAAAGTCATACCAAAAGTCAAGCCAGCCATGCACCTAGGACAGCTTCCCATTAGAGTTCTGTCATTTGAAGTAAGTTGCACAAATATGATGCATATTTCCACTTTGGATGTTATGACAGTACAATTATGGACTGAAATATATTTAGTCAAGATTGCTAAATTAGTATAAACAAAGTTCACATCATTTGTTAATATATGGATGGGGATCTGTAATTCTGGTGGTATAAAAAATAGAAATTCAAAATGTGACATCCAGCTGATATAGGGAAAATGATTTTTATTTAAACCATTTTTAGAAAACAGAATTCCTTATGAAATACAAAGCTGTAAGGGGGGAAATTTTTTTAAAAAGAAACACCAAAACATGTAATCGAATTAGGTCACACAATTACTTAGGTTCTACCTGGCTGATGAGCAAGAAAAATCAGGGCAGCAGTGTACAGCACCCTCCAAAATGTATAGAGACTGATGGTGGACATTTACTATCTTAAATTATGTGCAGTAATAGTTTAACACCAAAAGAGTCAATATAAAAGAAATAATGGAAATGAAAATATTTACAAATTTTATTCAAATGCTTTGTATTTTCTCCATCTTAATATGACATTTTGGAAAAAAAAATAATATAAATGATTCTGGAAGGACACGCACCAAACTACATTTAGAGGTTATGTCTGGGGAATGAGACTGAGGAAGCAGAGCTGTTTACCCTGAACTTCCTACATTTCTGTATTTGATTAGTTTTTGTTAAAATGAGCATACATTGCTTTTGCCATCGGGGAAAAGATTGAAGATGATTACAAAACGATTTAACAACTGCACAAATGCTCTGCAGCCTTCTGGATCCTGATAAGGGCTGGCCACTTGAAGGGTGAAAAGTCTAGCCCAGAGGAGAGCAGGCCTCAGAGAGTACTGAGATCCAGAGAGCCTTGTCACTTAAGGCTGAAAGAATATACCCCAAATGCACATGGAGCTTGTCCCACTCTGGCGGGATAAATCTGCTCACCTTTCAGGGTGCTCCAGTGGATTTCTGTATCTGTTCCTTTAAGATCAGGATACTCTGCCTCTGCTCGGGAGGCAGCATGGCGATCTGGTCTGCAGTCAGCTGAAGAACCTGCATAATCAAAGCAGCCTGTGCAGAGGGGGGAAAAAAGGTAGTACGGTTTAATAATGGCAGCTGAAAAACACACTACCAGTTTCTGTCCAGGGGATATTTCACACAAGAAAACAGCAGGCTTCCTCAAAACAAAACCAAAAAAAAAAAAAAAAACCAAAAAAAAAAAAAAAAAAAAACCAAAAGCAGTTGGTTAGAAAAGGTACAATGAAAAGCACAAGTATAGCAATACCTAAGATCAAAAGATTTAAAGAAGATACCTCCGTGAACCCAATGTTCTTGAAGACTAAAATGCTATCTGTGAGCCCTGGGAAGTCTTCAGCTTTTAATTCTGTTCTGAAAGTCTCTCCTTTTCATAAGGTTTAGCTTTTCCATCACCATGAGGCTCCCCACAATGGTCAAATACAGAAATAGAAAGATATACTCGTGGGGAATCTATTCTTTTTAGGGATAAGGTAGAAAGGAGAAGAAGAAAGGGACAAACAAAAAAAAATCCCCACTATTGGCAGATGAGCACATATTTTCAGTTAAGAAAATCAAAAAAGAATTCAAAATTAGACTATAAAACATGACTCTGTAGGGACTTTGAAGACCCAAACCTCCCAGTAACTGTGAAGAAGACTTTAAAAGCTTTGTGCATATGGAGGCAGTAAGAGAGCCATGCTTACCTTCTCATGGTCCTGTGGAGTGACTTGGTTCTGCCCAGGACTAAAGCCACCAGGCTGGCCTCCACCCTGAATGTTTGCTCCTTGCATACCTGTTCCCTGCATGACTGGAACCTATGTGCACAAAAGATGAAGAAAGATGCTCAGAACTTTTCACATATAGGTAACCAGAATTCAGTAATAGCAATTAAAAAAAATTGATCTGATTATGGATGTGAGTTTAAGAAAAAAAAGCAAATAAAGGAATCTGAAGATCATTTCCTACTATAGCAACAGCAGAAGGCAGAGTTAGCCAGAGATCAACTAGCAAGTCAGACACATTTGCTTACGACAGATCTAGCATCATCAATAAATACCACACAGCACAACTGGACACCATCAAATCAAGCAAAATTCAGCCATATAAGCACAAGGAAAACTAACAGCATCCTGGAAATCAGTGCTCTGTGGAAACAAGTGAAAACCGAGGGATTCGAGATAACGTATGCTGGTCTACTGGGGAAGCTACACTCACAGGGACACCACCTACCTCTGTTCAATCAGACAAAGGAGGTTCATCCCAAAGGGCCCTACCTCACAAGTAAGGCAGAGATGATCATGATTGCAGAGGCAGAAAGGAAGGCCTCTGGGGAAAAGATTGCTATTAGCCCAACATTTGCTTTTTATAAAAAACTTTCCATAGAGAATACACAACAGATACTTTCTGCTAAATACAGACCAAGAAATATGATTGAAGTGAATTAAAAAAACAAAGTGCAATTATGTCATAACTTATTGGTAGTTAAGATCTTCTGTCAGTGAGGTCAATCTTTTGGGAGACTACCAAAACCCAAGGAAAAAGCCACAGAGCAACTAGAATAACTGTTAAAAGGTCCCTATGCTGGAGTTAAGTTCAACTCAGGCATTCACCCAGAGGTTAGGTACTCTTCTTAAAACACAAACTGTTAACAAACTTGTTACCTGCTTTCCCAGCAGATTAGAAGCAACAAAGCACAAAAGAAGTGTGGATAAAACGTTAGGAGCAGATACCATGATAGCAATGTGAAGAGTCAGGTGACAGTCTGATGGAGGAGACCAGAAACCAAAACAGGAGATAACTATGCTTTCAATTATAGCACATACAATAATGGGTGCACTTAATGATGATCTTGAATAATCAAAAACAATTACAATTATTTCCACATCCTGTTTAAGAAAGGAAGGAAGTATAATACACTATAAATTATTTTTCATCAAAATAGTTTAAAAGCTTGATAGGGTGGTTTTATTACCTGGAACATTTACTTACAAGCAATAACTAATTTCCCAAAGATACTCCATAAAGCATTGTATGCTCTGTAGAGATTGGTAGAATATTATCAGTTTCTGTTCTTATGAGTACTGCACCCACAGACTGATATCAAACTTGATGCTCTGTGACAGATTTGAAACATCTATGAGAATAACCTTTTTGAAGCTTCAGTCAATACTAATTTGAGGTACTGTAATGTGATTGAAGCACTCAATGGCCATGTTAAGTTTCTGAGCATGCCATTCTAGGCAGACAAGGAATATGAGTGACCCTATACCCAGATTTGCCAAGACAATCTCACTTTATACTTCTGTCCCAGGTACAAACAGAACTCACTTTTATTCTCAAATGTGTCTCTGTTTGTATGATAAAATTTTATAATCACCCTAGTAACAATAAACCTTGCACTGACAAGTTTCTAACTGGGTGGACTGGAGCTTATTTTAAAATCTAATTTAAAATTACAAATCAAGGATAGACTGTTAAAAAAAAGGCACAGAACAGTGAAGGGGGAGGGGAATAAGAATATACATTGACATTTGAAAAAGTAAGAATATGTATTAAAGATACATTAAAAATCTAATTAAATTGATTATAGGAGATGAGGGTGAGAGGGAAGATGGGTACTGTGCATCTTTTATACAACAATGAAGATACTTGATATATACTTTTATATAATATTTAAGTATTAATTTAAACAACTTTATAAAGGAGTAAGACATTTTCCAGAAATGGTCTTCCAACCGTTGTTTCCAGTATCTTCCTCCAGAGAATTATCCACAGCCATTACATAAACACATCAGGTAGTTATGTGTTGTCTGTCTCTCCAACTATAATAGAATGTAAGCAGAGACTTCATTTGTTCACACTGCTATATCCTCATTACCTGTAACTCTGTCAGGTACCTAGTAGGTGCTCAACAAATACTTGCTGACTGTCTGACTGAATGCACAAAAACAATTTATATTATGTGGCTACCAGAGAGGGCACAATAAAAATCAAGGCCCAGGAAACACATTTTTCAAAAAGCAAAACTTACCAAAATAGAACAGTTTACACATACTAGGAAAAAAGCACATTTAAATTTTGTATTAAAGAGGGAGAGGCAGATACCCAGACATAAACACAACACAGAGATAATGGGACAGAAATAGAGTGGAAAAAATAGTGGGTTCTATTCCTTGCTCTGCCACTTTTTAATTCTATTTGGACAAGTCACCTGAATTCTTGGGCCTATAAAATGAGAGAAGTAGATGGCTGACATATTCCATTCCAGCTCGCGTGAGTGCTCACACACTCTCTCTCATACACACTCACCACATGCACAGACTCTCATACGAGGAAAGTAAGGGGCACATAAGAATTTGGGAGAAGAAAGAAAGAATTACAATGAAGAAGACATATATAGGAAGATGGCAGGTGGAGGAGCTCAGGAAGGATACATACATACAACCAACTGGGGGTGAAGAGGAAGGTGTTGAAAACACACAAGCAACCATAGACACCACATACACATAACTGGAGGGAACCCAACAGAGAAAGAAGAGACAAGAATTCAGTTGCATGGGTCTTAAGGTGAAGCATTAGTAAATTGCCTTTTATATGCCACTACTTGCCTTCAGGCTACGTGATGAAAGTAAATTAAAATAGGTTTCTATTTTACCTAAATGACTATTAATAACTCTTCATAAGCTCTAACACAATGGTTCTTATGGTTGTGCATTAGAATCACCTGGGGGAATCTTTTCAAATTATCCATGCCTTGATTCCACTGGTGTGCTCTCTATCCCCTGAATGTTCAAGAGTTCTGCTCTGAATGAAAGAGTCCCCAAAATTAGGGGGCAAGGTTGCTCTTTCGGACTATAATACTGATGGCCAGAAAAATCAATACCCTAAGGGACTGAAAAACTAAAGGAAGGGAAATACTAATCTTTCCTCTCTAATAAGCTGAGAAAATAGCCCAAATCAAAAAGCAATAGTAGTCAGGGCTCAATAATCAATTCTTAAATAGATCAGTATGTCACATAGAAGCTATGAATGTGTTACACATACCTGTCTGGATCCCTGGGGGCCAACTGCCCCCATGTTAATTGGATTGGGACCCTGGATTCCACCAGGTATAGGCCCTCTAGGGCCAGGGACTGGGCCCCTAGGATCCATGCTTCTGGCTTCCATTCCTCTGACTTCCATAGCTCGGGCCTCCATCGCTCGAGCCTCCATCGCTCGGGCCTCCATTGCTCGGGCCTCCATTGCACGGGCCTCCAACCCTCTGGCATCTAGTCCTCTCGCTTCCATGGCTCGTGCCTCCATCCCTCGTGCATCCAGGCCTCGGGGATCTCTTCCGCCTATAAAGTAAGTTGCAAGAATACCACTGTGTATTGTGTAGCTACTCACCTTTACTGCCAAGAACCAAGAACCTTTACTGTCAAAGATAGGAATCTATTTCTCCAATCACATTTCCCCCCACCTACCTAAGACTGCTTTCTCCTCCCCACTTTCTCAGATTTGCAGATACACTTTAACAATGCTTGCCAGCCCTACTGCTCCAGCATTCTTTAGCCCAGATTAGAGACTAAGGCATCTGGATTCACCATCAGCCTACAAGTACCAACCAGCCTTACCTCTGCCATCCAAAGGTGGACCCCTCTGATCTAGCATGGGTCCTCTTGGCTCTGCCATCAGAGGCCTGGGCTCAGCTAATGGCCCTCCCCTCATCTCATGTGGGGGTGGGCCACGGCTGTCATGGCCAGGGACATGGTGCATGGGTGGACCCTGATGAGGTGGTCCCAGATAACCTCTAGATGTAGAGAAAAACATTTTATTTTCAAACAGAACAAAACAACAAAGTATCAACCAGAAGACTAGCAAGCAAAAATCAGACAAAGAACTTGTATTAAACATCACTCTATAAATGCTAACAAGAGAGTATCAAAGAAAAGCTATGGGATGTATATCCACGTATTCTAGAATTTCCTATTTGGTTGGGGCACTCATAATTTAGGAAGGATTAATGCCTATCCACTCAATACAATGATCACACAGTACAGTGCTTAAAAACATGGGTTCAAATCTAGGCTCCATCATTGATTAGCTGTACTACCTTGGACCATTACTTAGCTTCTCTGAGCCTCAGTTTCTTCATCTGGAAAATGGGTCTACTATTAGTATCTATTTCACAGGGTTGTGTGGATTTAACAAAATAATATTCATTAACAGGGCCTCCCCAGTGGCGCAGCGGTTGAGCGCTGGGTTGCGAAGCTGCCCGCAGCCTCTGCGGTGCCGGTTCGATCCCCGGCTGCTCCCCGGCCACGGGAGGAGGGTCCCACATGGCGTGCAGACCTCTCCTGCCGCCCGCTGCTCCCCTCAGCAGTGTGCTTCGGTCCTTCTGCCTGCTCTGCTCCCCGCTCTGGCTCTGGTGAATTCTCTCACCCTCCCGCGCTTCTGACTATACCCAGTGCATGTATAAACAAAACAAACAAACAAATAAATAAATAAAACATGCCTCTATAAAAAAAAATAATATTCATTAACAGAATGAAATAATGAATGAATGAAATAGTGGATGAAATGAAATGCTCTAAATATTCAGGCACAATCCCCATTAATGTCAATTATTACTAGTAGTATGACAACTACTACTACTTCCAATAACATAAGTTTTCCTTGTTTGGGTACTTGTTCTAAAATTTTCAATTTCCAAAGATGCAGTAGTCATGGTTACCTCAAAATTACATACTCAAGTACATAGTTCTGCCTTAGAAGTGCTTAGTCTTGGACAGCAGCCATGAACATTTATCTTCTGAAGTAGGCAAACAAGTACACAGATTTTACTCTCAAAGCAAGAGAAAATTCTGATTTCCCCCATCTTTCCCTTTGATGTTAGTGATTACCTTGGCTCTACCTCTCCAGTTACAGAAAGTAAAGTGCCTCCACGTGGGTCATTCGGAGCATCTCCTAACAGACCTCGAGGAGTGGGGACGTTGGCAGGCAAGGCCCCACGCTGCATAGCTGCTCTGGGGTCTTGCATCGGCACTGACAGGGAAACAAACGGGGAGTTACTGCTGTTAAAGACACATAAGGAAATAAGAAATGACTCTCTGTACCACTGAGAACATAGTTCAGACACCTTGGAGTGGGTGAAATGTCACCACAGCGGATTCCTCTTGCAGCTCAAGAACAGAAGCAGGGTGTAGACAGAATCTGTGCCATATCAGAGGTATGGATGGAATTATACAGAGAGCACACAGGAGAGCAATCTGCCAATGACTAGCACTGCAACCTGAAGAAACTTATGCTTCTGGTTTTCCTTATAATCAATCAGTTCGAAGACTGAGTCACAAAAGAGAGGTAGGGTGTTGGCACAGCTGAACCCTGCCATGGCTCTGCAAGAACCTGCTGTCCCCTCAGACTGCTGTTCCATCCAAGCCTCCTGACACCAGTAGGCAGGGAGTACAGCCTCAGACAGATGCCCATATCATCCATGTTCTGTGACCCGTGTGAAGAGGTCAATCTTATGGCCTTAACAGGAAAAAATTAAAGAGACAAAAACCAAAGACACTACTTTTTTGGGTTCCGAACGTGAGGATGACTGCCAAGCAGCCCTTGCACTCTCAACGTCCCACCCTGATCACCATAAGCACATGGAAACTGGCAGATACAATGGGTACCTTGAACTCGCTCAATTGATGCAGGCCCGGTGGGTCCCACGGGCGAGTGCTGTAGGGTTCCTAGGTAAGCAGTAATTTCAAAAGGAGAAAGAGCAGACACTTAAAAGAGCTTGCACACACAAGCAGAAACATATACATATTGGAGAGTTACACTTGTAAGTTAGCCAAGACTTCAAGAGTTTGAGCCAGGATACAAAATCTTCCAAAATTATATTCACTTCTTTGAAATCTGAAACTGCTTCATTTTGATGCGATAGCTCCCTCAGGTGAAACTTGTGGACCACTGATTTTACTTGTTAGGAATAAGCCAGCCATTTTCAGTTTTCACCTCTGCTACCATAATTTCCCCTAAACCTCCTTATGATACCATTAAATTAAAAAACACAAATTATAAAAAGGATAGTTTTGAATATCTAGTTAGACAAAGAACATAAACATATTTTCCTAAGCAAAAAATGCAAGAAATACTGAGGGAAGCATTGGACCTGGAAGATAAGACTTATTCTGTAGAGGCCCTTAACAGAAGTGAGGTAGTACTATTTTTGCCATATTTTAAAGCACAAAAATTTCTGCTATCAAAGATTATCAAATGGGGGAAGTAAAACTGAATGGATTTTAGACAAGGAGAGAATATATTATCCCTCAAGAAATACTCCACCATCTCCAAAGAAAAAATGCAGTGGCCAACAAGCATATGAAAAAATGTTCAACATCACTAATTATCAGAGCTATGCAAATCAAAACCAATGAGATACCACCTCACTTCAGTAAGAGTGGCCCACATTAACAAAACAGGAAACAACAAATGCTGGAGAGGATGTGGAAATTAAGGAATTCTCTTACACTGCTGGTGGGAATGTAAACTGGTCCAGCCACTATGGAAAGCTGTGTGGAGGTTCCTCAGAACACTAAAAATGGCTCTACCGTATGATCCAGTGATTCCACTCCCAGGAATCGTCCCGAAAAGACACAAAAAACACTATTTTGAAAGGAAACATGTACTCCAATGTTTCCTGCGGCACTATTTACCATAGTTGAGATATGGAAACAACCCAGATGACCCAAAACAGATGAACAGATCAAAAAGTTGTGGTATATTTATATAATGGAATATTACTCAGCAATCAAAAAAGACAAACTCATGCCATTTGCCGCAACATGGATGGAACTGGAGGGGATTATGCTAGCTGAAATTCGTCAGAACGAAAAAGATAAATACAGGATGGTCTCACTTTTATGTGGAATATAGAGAAACCAAACAAAAGGTCAAGAAAAAATTAAAACTAGTAAACTGACTGTAGAACCGAGGCATACAGTGAAGAGGGGATGTGGGGGGAATGGGAGGGATGAACACAAGGGAATATGGTGATGTCTTATGGATGATAAGGTGGTGGGAGATCTATGGGGACTACAACAATGTAAGAAAAATAATTAATAAAAAAAGAGAAATACTCTGCCACTGCAACTCTTTGATAACTAACAAATATCAGAACAATATCTAATAAAGATTAATGAGATGCCAGGTGTACCAATGCTAAACAAAAGTGGCAGAAAGCAAGAAGTATCTTCTTAAACATGTCACAGTCACTTTTCACCATTAGAAATGTGCAGAAGCAGCATGGATTCCAAGAAAAGACAGACAAATTGGGCCCAAATGAAAAGATTCTTGCTTCCTCTGCTAGCTACTGAAGAAAAATTATAAAACTCATTTCACTGTCTCTTTAGGAAGACATGCTTGATATACCTTCAAAATATAAATCATTTCCCTCATTAACTTCTTCCCAGAAAGGTAAAGATAACTACAGCAGGAAGGCCTGTCAGGTATGTACTAGACAGCTGGTCACTGACTGGGGGCCTGAGGAGAGGTATAAGCACTACTGAAACCTGAATCCTTTTTCACAATTACAGAACTACACTGTGGTACACAATGTACTGACAGCGGCCAAGGGGGTGGGCACAAAAGCACAAGCTGTTCAGATGAAGTATTTGGACAGGAGCTTGTCCTACTGTCAACCATCTGACAAGATTATTAGTTGTTGCTTCAGCAATCAAGCCCAGTGTACAAACCATAGAAAAAGCATAGCAGGTCCTTGAAAATTCTGTTTCCTTGTAACACTGATGACAAAAAAAAAAAAATTCCCAGTCAACACTGAATGAAGTGATGTTATCTGAGGACCTGGTTTCATCATATAAAGTCATATTTTTCCTAGACCCCACTGATGACATTAAGAGAGGACGTCCCTTCTAGTACACAGGTCTGTTGCTTAAATATTCTGCTTTTTAAGACAACAGATTTCACTTATAGGCCATATGCTAAGAAGAAATAACTTAACCTTCTCTATGTCCAAAGCAGTCTTCTCTGGCCACAAGGACCTAATGAAAAATAGAAGACACTAAGGAATATTTTTGGAAGTTAACAGAAGCAGTATGGATGGACAGAGTATCGATTTTGGAACCCAAGACCTCTAAATCTTAGCTCTGCTACTTACTAGTTGGAAGAGAAATGCACACATCAAGTCCAGTGCACATTACTCAGATATCAGTCTTTACTTACCATGTCCCTTTCAGTAAGTTAACACTCAGCTTCCATCTTTTACTGTAAAACTGGGGTGCTGCCATCCAACTCACTAGGCTGTTTATGAATGTTAAAGTGGCCCGCAGCATGCACAATTTTACTGTCACTTTATTCTATTTTCTCACCTCCTGACATTATTTTCAAGTAAAACACTGAATTTTCTTTTTCTTCAGACTCTAATAACATGGAGAAATAATGTGGAGATTTTGGAGTGGCTGCTGCTGTGGTATCTAGTTTACTGCCACAGTACAACATACATTTACCAGGAAGGCTTCACAGACCTTTCATTCCCTCCCAGCCCATCTTACATCTTACATGCTCGTTATTCAAATTCTGTACTCAGTCAACAGAGATCCATAGAGGGAGAGAGAATATGTCAACAAAATCATTAGACTATCAGGAAAAGACAATACAAATTAAACAGACATGAAGGGCCCATCTGCTTCATCATCCATTCTTATAGAGCTGGGCTCTGAATCACTAGATGGAAAGTCTAGATCAGTGCTGTCTAGAAGAATTTTCTGAAACGATGGGCATTTTCTTTATATATCTGCAATGTCAAGTATGGTATCCACTAGCCACATGTGGCTACTGAGCACTTGGAATGTGCTCAGTGTGAATGAGAAACTTCAGATTTTATCTAATTTTAATTTATTTAATATTCAAATAAGCACATGTGGCTAGTGGCTGCCACATTAGAGTGCAGATAGAGAACATTTCCAAGTCCAGTCCACATCAATCAGACATTAGTATTTATTTACCTTGTCCCCGCTCCATGGGCACTGGTCCACTTCCTGGCATTCCAACCTGGGCCGGCATTCCTCCTAGAGGATAAAGGGCAAGAGAGGAAAACAAATTAAGGCAGTGGGGAAAAACTATCAAAGTGGCTGAGTTGATAAATTTTCTGCCCCACCAACAGAAACTTACAAAGGAACTACTGAACAATGCAACTAGACAGAAGATGGAGTTTCTTAGGATAAATTAAGGCTTTGTGACAGAAAAGTGAGTTAAATAAGAATACTTCATCTCACTTGCTACTAAAATCTTGGCAAGAAGTCAATTGCACTTACCCACATTAAGCCTCCTCACAGGAGATAGCACACCGTTCCTGAGAAATTTTGCAAATGTGTGGGTAGACTGTTTTAGTTGTGAAGATTTGTAGGGGCATGGCTGGCATTTAATGAGAAGCTGACAGGGATACTACATGGCCTACAATGCAGAAGATAGTCCCACAAAATCAAAACTTACCCTGCCTTGCCACATTTTGAATGTCTCACTGAACATTCATATAAATGAAACCCTATCTACAGTCATCTGTATTTAGAACCCGTCTGTTTTATTTATAAACACGGTTACTTGCCCTTTTGTTTATATGTACGCTTTTTCAGAAATGCAACTATGAAGTAAATCATGGGTACTGTATGTTGTTAAGAACCTAGCCAAGAGTTTTCACCACTTTCAAAATCACATCACCAATGCCCACAGTCCTCGTGGTATCTGAGTAGCCAAAATAACATAAGCATTTTCTGTCTACAATTGTAACTTTTAGTCATGATAAAGGTATAAGCATTTGACTGTTAGATTGTTTTCTACTGGAGTTGTCCCTGAACACTTGCATAATAAAACATTCTTAATTATAAATAATTTTCTTTTACTTCTCTTTTACTCCATATTGTAGTTAGGGTGCTATAAATAGGTTTTTAAAATCATATTAAGTAGGTTGTATCACCTGTGCATTTCACTTCAGCACAGTACAGAGCCACTGCAAAATATCTTGTTATGAAAAACAACCACAGAGTCTAACAGTGTTGAAAACCCCTGGTCTACTCTTAACTTGCCGGGGTATAATGACTGCTATACAAATAACTATGTACCACAAGTCCTCATTTGGAACTTTCCACAGAGCAATTAGTCTCTTTCCCTCAAAGGAATAACATATGCTTAAGTGGGGAGAAATGATAAGCAGAACTGCTTGCAGTTCATTAATATTTACCCAAAATATCAAGTACACATCAAATTCTCTCATTCTACTTAACATGCCAAGCACCAAAGAGTCATGGATTAGGAACCAGAACCTGAGCTAGCCCTAAGAAATTGTGATTTTAAACAAGCGATTTTATAAAATAAACGTATCACCAGGCTTCCTCATTTGTAAAGAAGTTGATCTAAACCAGTGGTTCTAGCAATACGGTTCCCCAACCCAGCAGCATCTGCATCACCAGGCACTTGTTAGAACTGCAAGTTATCCGGCCCTACCTCAGACTTGATGAATTAGAAAGCCTAAGGGGTAGGGATGAGTAATGTTTTTTAATAAGGCTTAGGTGATTGTAAGCACACTAAAGTTTGAAAACCATGGGTCTACATGATTTTAAAGCTCTCTTCTAACCATAACATCCTATGATTTAGTCATAACACCCACCAAATCAGTACAAAGACTTAGGGTCTGAGGAAAGGAGTGGCAGAAGGAAGTATAAACAAAATTTCTCATAAACCATCACACATGGTACACGGGCTAGATTCCCAGAAGTGGAAATGGGGGATCAAAATACAGATGAATGTTTAATGTGGGACTATTTGCTTAAAAGGCTGAAGAAGGGCCTCCCCAGTGGCGCAGTGGGTTGAGCGGAGCGCTGTGAAGCTGTCTGCAGCTTCTGCAGCGCTGGTTCGATTCCCAGCCGGCCAGGGAGATTCCCACATGGCGTGGCAGACCTCTCCTGTCGCGCCCACTGTTCCTCTCAGCAGTGTATTTTGGTCATCTGCCTGTTCTGCTCCCCATTCTGCCTCTGGTGAATCCTCTCACCCTCCTGCACGTCTGGCCTGTAGCCCGGTTCTTGAATAAACAAAAAATAATCTTTAAAAAAAAAAGGCTGAAGAATCTACCTTTCCACCAGCAGTCTATGTGTCCACTTTCCCTGCCAATATTGTGGCATCCCTCTGTGAAACTTATGCTTGTGATGTGTTTAAAGAAAGTGAAATTTCACTGTTATTTCATGTGCAATTCCCTGAATGTTATCGTTGGGCATTTGGATTTGCTCTTTCATGAAATGCCTTTTCATTTCCTTTGCATCCTTTCCTACTAGGTTGTTCCCCCTTCTCATCAACTGTCAAAGAGATTTGTACAGGGTATCTCAAAAACCTAAGTGAAGTTTTAAGTTTTAATAAGTATAAATACAAGCTCACACACACACAAGAAAAAAAATCACTGGAAAATTTACTTATTAAAATTCCTATGCTGGGCCTCCCTGGTGGCACAGCTGGTTGAGCACTGCGCTATGAAGCTGTCCACAGCCACTGAAGCATGGGTTTGATCCCGGCCAGCCTGCGAGAATCCCACATGGCGTGGCAGACCTCTCCTTCCTCGCCGGCTGCTCCCCTCAGCAGTGTCTTCGGTCCGTCTGCCTGTTCTGCTCCCCGCTTTGTCTTTAGTGAATTCTCTCACCTTCCCACGCTTCTGACATGTACCCAGTTCTTTTATAAATAAATAAAATCTTTAAAAAAATAAATTCCTATGCTGCTTTCACTATTTCATGTATATTTTTAGGTAAAATGTACTTTTTTTTAAAAAGATTTATTTATTTATTTATTTTATTTATTTATTTATACAAGCACTGGGTACAGTCAGAAGTGCGGGAGGGTGAGAGAATTCACCAGAGCCAGAGCAGGGAGCAGAGCAGGCAGAAGGACCGAAGTACACTGCTGAGGGGAGCAGCGGGTGGCAGGAGAGGTCTGCACGCCATGCGGGACCCTCCTCCAGTGGCCGGGGAGCAGCCGGGGATCGAACCGGCGCTGCAGAGGCTGTGGGCAGCTTCGCAACCCAGCGCTCAACCACTGCGCCACCCAGGAGGCCCTAAAATGTACTTTTTGTTGTCTTTTATAAATTTTTTATTTCCTCTTAATTCAAGAATTATGTTCCTTAATTTTCCAAGTTTTTTTAGTCACCTTTATATTATTTCTCATTTTATTGGTTTAAAATAAAAAAATGTGGCCTGTAAAATCTCTATATTCTAAATTGTTTTGTATTTTATGCTTAGTACGTGGTCAACTTTAAAAACTTTTTTCTCCTAAAACTCCCCTTTTCCCTAAGCCCTTCATGGTTAAGAATACTTCATCTCACTTGCTACTAAAATCTTGGCAAGAAGTCAATGCACATTAAGCCTCCTTATAGGAGATAGCACCATTCCTGAGGAATTTTGTAAACGTGTGGGTAGATTTTTGGTTGTGAATGTTTAATTCTATTCAATGTTGATTTACAACATTGTGTATGATTCAGAGGTATAGGTCAATTTTTTTTAAAAGCTTCTATGGTCATGGGGGTGTGGGGAAAATGTATTCTTCTAGTCAAAAGAGATAACGTTCCCTCTAAATGTTAGTTCAAGCTTACTGATACCATTATTTCATTCCTCAATGTCATTAACTTGTATTTTGCCCACCAGCACAATAATTTTCAAAATGTGTTCCGCAGGTGACAGTGATCTACACACTGTATGACAATGTAAGTACAAAAATGGAGGACACTTAAAAAAACTTACATAGCAATTTAATACTGCTGTGACATCCAAGTGCATGACTAGTACACTTGTCTCACTAAACAGTGAGGTATAGAACAGTTTGGGTGTTTTTCAACTGCATGTTATGAGTTGCATGCTTGTCACATGTGGCAGGACCACCCTACAACTTGTGATATTTTAAGCTAAGTTAGGCACCTATAACTCAAAAAATGTATAAAATATAAACTCTATTATAATATTAAAAGATAATTCAACTATACCTCTAAAGGATAAATAAGGGCCTCTCCGGTGGCGCAGTGGTTGACGCTGGGCTGCGAAGTTGCCCGCAGCCTCTGCAGCGCCAGTTCGATCCCCGGCAGCCGGGCAAGGGTCCCACATGGCGCGCAGACCTCTCCTGCCACCCGCTGCTCCCCTCAACAGTGTACTTCGTCCATCTGCCTGCTCTGCTCTGCTCCCCGCTCTGGCTCTGGTGAATTCTCTCACCCTCCCGTGCTTCTGACTATACCCAGTGCTTGTATAAATAAATAAATAAATAAATAAATAAATCTTTTAATAAATAAATAAATAAAGGATAAATAAAAATTGAGTTTGCTGAAATTTTTTTAAAATTTTCTTCTTCTAATTCTTGTCAACTTAGCTTTCTAGACTGGTTTCTCTACAAAACAGATTTTAGATCCAAATGAACACCCATGAGTAGTACCATAGTCAATCTAAATGAGATTAGGTAAAGTAACAAAAAACAAGCTCATTGTCTAAAGACATTAAATACTGATATACATGGTAGGTTCATACAGGTCATTCATATGGGGAATAGTTACTGTTGAATGACAAAAACTACAAGTGTATAAGCAATACTCCATCCATTGCCTATAAAAACACTCTCAATGAACATACAGTTGTTAAAACTTTTTTTCCTTTTGTTGTTTGGTCTGAATATATTTTATGAAATGCAATTTTATGTCTATTAAATAAAATAATGTGATTATATATTTATGTGCTTTTTTCATGTATTTATAAACTAACAGTTCCTACCTTTAAATAGGAGAATTCAGTCCATTCACATTTAGTAGAATAGTAACTCTACTACACTTTATTCCATTCGTTTATTCTACCTTTATTATTACAATGCCATTTCCTTTTTTCCAAATTTGCTGACTTGGTCTAGTTTCCCTTCATTCCATTTTTCCCCTCATTAATTCAGAAGTTTTGTTTTTTTTTTTTTAAAGATTTATTTATTTATCCATACAAACACTGGGTACAGTCAGAAGTGTGGGAGGGTGAGAGGATTCACCAGAGTCAGAGCGGGGAATAGAACAGGCAGAATGACGAAACACACTGCTGAGGGGAGCAGCGGGCGGCAGGAGAGGTCTGCGCGCCATGTGGGACCCTCGCCTGAGGCTGGGGATCGAACCGGCATTGCAGAGGCTGTGGGCAGCTTCGCAGTCCAGCACGCAACCGCTGCGCCACCAGGGGAGGCCCTAATTGGAAAGTTTTATTGTACTTTTCCACTTTACCCTCCTTTTCCTTGCTTTAATCATCAGGCATAGAATTTGTATGTAAGAAGTTAACTATTTCCTCCACTTGGGGTATACGCTTCCTAATTATGTATTAATTCTATATCAACATCTCATCATCACACAGTGATTTAGCTATACCATGTCATTTGCTGTAACAAAACTTAGCAAAATACCAAAAATGATGATGACTCTAAGTGAAACATACCTCCAGGAGCTAAGGAACCAGGCCCAGGCCCTGTTACAGCAGCTGGTATCTGCCCTGGTGCTGGAACTCCAGGCTGCATAGAAGCTTGCATCAGAGGAGGCGCACCATTGACATGCAATCCACCCTGACCAAGAGAAAAACCAGAGTATATAATCATGTCTTTGTGGAGACTCAACACACAAAGTCTAGGACTTCAAAAATTATTTAAATTGACACCTCCAAAGTCTCCCAAATATGCTTTTCTTACAGCATGTTTTAATCCACATTGGCTTTATAATACACTTTGAAAAAAAGTTGCAAAGCACACAATGAGCCTGGTTATGCAGAACATGGTTAAGATGGGCCATATTCTAAAAGCAGAGATTGACAATTCTTAGCTCTGTGGCAAGGCCATAGGTAGCACTTATTGTTGACTTCATGGCTGGGACCCGGCAATAAGGTTTTAAAAAATGTGCTTTGAACCCGAGGAGAAAAAGGGATTAGGACTTTTATTTTTTTAAAAATTAACTGTTGTTAGTTTACATTTTTATGATGAAAGTTCTCTTATTTGACAAATCTTTTCTTATCCCTGTCCTCAGATATAATTCCGGTTTGGGAGGAGTATGTATTTATTTTTAATACATTGAAGTTCTAGAAGGAAAAGTAATGCTGTCCATAAGAACTTAAAGTCCCTTGGAACATAAAGAGCTTAATAAAGAATAAAAGTTATTAAAACAAAAAAACACATATAGTGTCAGAGGACACAACTAAAACTCCAAAGTAGAAAAGAGTAAACTGTATAGTGAGTTAGATAAAAGAAAACAGGATGTGAGATCAGACAAAACTAGGTTCAGGTCCTGGATTTACCATTTATAATTGTTTCTTTTGGATCCAGTTTACCCAGTTGAGCCTTAATTTATTTCCCTTCTATTTCTGAAAAAGTATGTATTGAATTAAAGCAGGGGCTAGCAAACTATGACCCATGGGCAAATCTGGATCACTGCCCACTTTCGTAAATAGATTTACTGGAAGTCAACCTTGTGCATTTACTTATATATTGTCTATGGCTGATTTCACATTCCAATGGCAGAGCTGAAACAGATCTGTCATAGGTACAGACCTCATGGCCTGCAAAGCCAGAAATTCTGACTATTTGCCAATTGTCAGAAACTGTCTGCAGATGCCTATACTATATATACCTTTGTATGTGTTCATCCAAATTATTTACCTCTGCTAATCTGATAGGTGAAAAATGATAGCTTATTGTACTTGCTGTTTAAATTTATCTTATTTTGAGGTTGAGCATTTTTTTGTATATTACATATTTGTATTTCTACCTCTGTGAACTATTTATGTTCACTGCACACTTCTTACTAGGTGAGTTGTAATTTTCTTTCTAATTCATGTCTTTATTATAAAAAATTCCAGATTGATAAATTGTATACAGAATAAAATAACTGCACAGCTTAGGAAATAAAATTATATTTATGATTATATTTTCCCATATGGTCATCCCCAATTGCATCCTGAATCCCCCACATAAGAATTCTTATAGATGTTTTCAAATTTTATGTAAATCATTACATAAATCTTTGCAATTCACTCAATACATTTTTGGGATATATGCAGACACAGATACGACATTTTGGGAATTCATTTTCACTTCTGTATGGTATTGTTTTTTGAGTAACCTGCGTTGAGACCATATATCCTAATTCATCTTTTCTGTGATACAGAATTGTTTTTGAAAGTCATTCATGTTGATACATGTAGTTTGTTTAACTGGTATAGAGTATTTCACTGAATAAACATACCACACTTTCCCCATTTTTCCACTGATAAACATTTCAGGACGCTTCCAATTTTTCACTGTTGTAACGTAGCAGCAAACATTTCTAAACTAAGGGTTCTTTATTAGGTAACCATCACAAGTATGACAAAAACTTTTTCCCAATTTTTCATTGATGTTTCTTTTTTTTTTCTCCATATAGTAAATTTTCAGTTTTCAAGTCAATCTTTTATGACTTCTGGTCTTTGTGTCATGTTTGATAAAAATGGATAACAAGAGTGTCAATCTCATATAATTGCTGTATTGAATGATAATGTACATGGAATAACAAAGTGCCAACTACCATGCCACACATGCACACACACAAAATTAACTCAAAAATAGGGCGCACAGAAAGGATCTCTTTGTTATACAAACTTGGAACCAAAACTGTATTCATTCAAATGTCATGTACTCTATAAACTGGAAATCACAATTATGATCTCCAGCTCCTGACCATTCTTCTTTTGACATATCCTCCTAAAATGAAAACGACATTCTAAGAGACATAAAAGAAATGTTATCAGAGAAAGCCCTACCAAAGACTGGGCTTGAGGGGCCTGAGGATTCTGCTGGTTCATTGCCACATTGGCTCCTGAGCCAGGCCCAGCACTGTGAACTGGTTGAGGGTTGCCTGCAATCAGCGTTGGGATATTTGTCTGGCGATGCAGAATTTTCTAAAAAATGAAAAAAATAAATCTATGAGCTGTCTGTTTTAACAAAGCAATCAGGTAGTTCCTACCCCACTCAAATTTAACCATAGCACATCTATAAAAGAACCAGAAGCACTCACCAGGGCAATCTCTGGATCCACAATTCTCATCACTACTTGTGCTTGTAGCAAAGCATAAGCCAGCTGAGGATTCTGAAGCAACATGTTCCGTGCTTCTTGGGGGCTATTCTGGACACAGAGCTGAGAAGATAAACAGATTCATCATCAGGCTCAATACTGATTACTTGAAAACTGATAGTGATTTAGAGCCAGTCCCATCTGAGAAATGTGATATTCAAGAGACTTTTAAAGCTATCATTGGTTTTGCATAGCACACAAAATCTCGGTCATGGCAGGCAAGAGAAGGAAGAGGCATTTCAAATACCATAATACCATCACTTAGGGGAAAAGCCACATTTTAATATCTACATCAGGTATCTGTGGGTCATAAAAACCCAGAGAGAATGTGTAGCTGTTTGTGCACAAAAATGGAAAGCTCTTTGCACAAAATGTAAAATACAGTGTACACACAGGGAATTTTGAAGGTATAAGAAATGGTGGTCTAAGCACACCTTCTATTTGAGCCCAGGGAATCATTTCCATTAACTTGATCAATTAACTCCTTGAAAATTTGATGTGATTTGATTTATTCATCCCTAAATTCATAACTTAATGCCTCCTCCCACCTTCATTTGTTTCATCAGTTCAAACATCTGCTCTGGTGGAAGACTGGCAACTGCTTTGCTAATGGACTCAGGGGCATCCTCAGGACTGATGGTCTCTCCATAAGGTGACTCAATGACAGGGGCACCAGTGCCAAGGCCTGATTGGGAAGAAAGTACAAAAAAGTTAAGGAGGCAAATAATGAGCTAAACCATCTCAAGTATAGCAGGTCCTCGAACAATGTCATTTTGTTCAACGTTGCAGTTTCCAAGAACCTTTCCAAGAACGTCAAGTGAGGACTTATTGTATCCATTTTCCAGGGCTGTAAGAACCAGTTGATAACTTTAAATTCTCTGAAGCTGAGAAATAAGTAATTTGAAAGTTTCTTATTTCTGTGGGGGAAAGTGTCCGAGTGTATTTTCCACTCCCAAGGAAAGCTAGGACCAGGCTTACACAGGAGGACATTGTTAACCTAATCAGGAAGTAGGCATACTAATTTCCTTTGACAAGTCATTTCAGAAGCAAAAGGCACAGAAAAAGATGCTAATTCTAAAATGGAATTCCAGGACCTCTTGCCTCATGAAAAAAGTCTTAAGAATGCTTTAGTACCCTACACTCCTCCACCAGCTACAGAAGATCTGGCAACAGTGGAAAATACTGGTAAACACAACTGGCATAGTTCACACTACTAATGGCCTGCTGAGCCTGGATTCATTTTCAACTGGAAATCAACTACTTACAAACTGAAAGACTTCTAAAGTCAACTTTACCCTGCTTCTCAAAGATATACTTCCCTAACACAGGTATCTCAAGTTGGTTAATTAAAGAAGCAATGTGGCTAACCATTTCAGCAGATGCTAAAACTTGTCATAAGTGGACAATCTTCAATGTTACATCTTTACTAACTCATGGTGCATACAACTTGGGTTTATACTCACTCTTCAGCTCTTCTTTGTTCTTTTCACTGGCAGCATTGTCCACTCGAAGTGCTCTCCCACTGAATTCACGGCCATTCAGGTTTCGCATGGCACTAAGTGCAGTCTCTTGGTCTTGGTATTCACAGAAGCCATAACCCTTTGGCTTTCCTGTCTCCCTATCATACACCAATCTGGAGAGTAGAACCAAGTATCAGACACAAAGTTACATACACACAGGGTTCTGTGAACACTGGCATACTCTAACTTGGTCCACTGTGAGACAAATAACGGTATCACTCTGCCTCACTGAAATTCTATTTTAAGTCATGTTTAAATAAAAAAAAAACACCTTATAGTAAAAATGGTTATGAGTGGTTTGGTATGCAAATTATCTCAACACAGCCATTACAAACAAGAAGGATGCATGTGAAAAGTCACTAGTAAAAACCTTGCATTAACATTAGGGCCAAATAGGTGGTGATTTTTAAGAAACTACCACCAAGAAGTGTAAGAGGCTCTCACCTGAAACTAACAACAGGTCCAACCTCAGAAAAGATGTCCTTTAACTGCTCTTCAGTAGCTTCATAAGGAATGTTTCCCACTAAGGAAGAAAATATTTAACATTAAAATTCTGAGTTCAAAACCTAGATCTTCCTAGTGAGAAAGTAAACAGTTCATTCTATCAACTCATATCAATAATGATGTAACAATTGGCTCAAAATAAGTGTTCCTCAACCACAGCACCATTAATACTCCCATAGACAAGATTTAAGTCTTGTCTGCTGAAGACCCGAACTACAAAAGAAATAAACCACTGAGCCTAAATAAAAATGATGTAGGCACCCCTAAATATTACTTTTCTGGTTGATCTGAAGAGTATTAGATTTACCTTAACTTTGGGGAAAATACTTTAACAGTAGAATTTACTCAAGGTCTGCAAAGTCTGTCTCTCTCTCTCTCCCTCTCTCTCACCCCAAAATTATAATTTTTAAAACCAGGTCACACATCTGTATTTCTATACATATACATACTCAATGGAGAATGACCATGAATGTAGTGGAGGAAGCTTACAAATTACTCCCAGCTGTTGTCATGTCCCTTTCAAAGGGTGCTTTAAAATCACCACACACACTTTAAAAACACAGCTTATTTCGGCTGAAAAGATGACACTGAATAGACTCAAGCCTCTTTAAAATTTCTTTGACAAGGTCTTAACCGTCCATTCATTTGTATTTATTTAGAATCCACCTTAAGACTCCAGGTGACCGTTACCACGATCGTCGAACTAAAACGTTACAGATAAAAATAGAGTACTACAAGTGCTTATGAGAGGGCGGGAAATGGTGACAGGGATGGTTATACCCTTAGCACACAATCTGTATTCCGGGATGGGGGCAAGAAGTAGTACCGGAGAGTTGCCACACGTCCTCACTTCTACATAATAATTGAAGCTCACGAAAGGAGAAACTCATAGACGCTGAACTCTAGCTTAACTTCCTCATCCACACCGTGGAAAGGCTGTGAGACCTCGGGAAGAGGGGTGCATCACTTTGCCCCCGAGTTCACCAGGTTGGCCGCCCCAGAGCAGAGGGAGGCAGAGTTGAACGCCCGCTCCATCACCGGCTCCCACGCGACTCGTGAGACACAAAAGGCGTTTCTCGCCGGACCCCGCCTCTTTCAGTCCCTCCCCGATGCTTGGCTCCACCGCGTTCTTCTCACCGAAAACAGATCGTAGAGACCGATCCACCGCAGGGTCTCTCACAGTCAAACCCGCCATCGCTCTTTTCCGGCGGCTTCCGGTGCGCCCCAGTACACTTCCGTGTGGCGCGTGAGCCCGGCGCCAACACGCTTCGTGACGACGCGTGAGCCGGAAGTGCCAGGGCCGGACGGACGCACGGCCCCGCCCCCGGCGTCCTTCCGTTAGTGGAGGCGCGCATTCGATTCCCGAGGGCCCTCTACCCCTGCATTTGGGGCCGCCGCCTGAAAATAACTCACTTCCCAGCCGGATTCGGGCGGGCCAGGCCGACTCGGAAGACTTTTAGTTGGAAGAATTCCTTATAGCTCATTCGCTTTTCGGCTAACGCAGAGAATCGTCGACCACAATAAAGATGGCGGCAGCGGCTTTATCGCGGTAACAGGGAAGTCGTTTGCCAACACCGGGACGCCTGCGTTTTAATTCCGCCCGGTTAAGGGAGGGCAATTCTTGGCCCCTCCCCAGCAGCGTGCAAGTTACCATTTTGCTTGAGCTGCGAGTGTGCGGAAAGAGTAGGAGCAGCCTAGGAAATAAGAGTGAGGGGTGGTCAATGTCAAGGTGCCAACATTGCTGAGAGATAGGGAGGTAAAAGGAGAACAGCCCCTGTCTACCCCCCTGTAGCCCCTCGGTTCCAGGTGCTTGGTGGTGGTGAGGGGGTGGCCTGGCCGAGGACCTTGCCGAGCAGGGTATCAGAAAATATCTTTGATCGGTGGTACACGACAGTCAGCTGAGGCACAGTTTGAACTTAACGTTTCTCCGACTCCAGAGACTGACAGCCAAACCGCTGTATCTAATGCCTTCCAGTATAAGTGAAACGATATGGATGAACATATTTGATTATCAATTTTTGGAAAAGAACTTAGAGCATGTGACAAGGTAACTGTGGGTCAGTGAATCTGTTATAGGACAGGGAGAGGGGCAGCCCAAACCCCGCAAACCTGCCTATTGTCTATTCTAAATGGGTTCTGCCATCCGCCGCATCAACACAAAACATATGAGACTTTAATGGGAAGGAACTTTAATAAAAACTAGGAAACAATATAGGTAAGGCAAAGAGTCTAGTTTCTAAATGAAGCACCCAAAGTTACCCGTCACCTCGTGGGTAAAAGTCCATCCAAATGGGATTGGCCCAGAGCAAGGCCCCAAAGCCTGCCACAAGTCTAAAGTATCTTCCAGTGAGGACCCACAGAAAAGAGTCAGAAACAACCAAACAAGCCCGGAAGGAAAAGAGCAAAATCAACATCAAGATAAAAGCTGCCATTGTCACCTCCCCATGGGTCTCACCCACATCTGTGTCACCCCGTCCACGACCAACGCAGCTTCTTCACGTGTCTCTAGGCTCCATCCTGCCTCCTTCCTCAGTCTCTTCTGCAGCTTCTCCTCTTCCTGCTCAGCTCCACCCTTCCTTGGGTGGGGCAGGGAACCTGGAACCTCCCCCTTTCCTGGGGACCACCCTGTTACAGTTCTTCATAATGAAACACCCAGGAATACCTTGATACACTAGGTAGGGCTCGTTTTGCTGCCATCAATCATCTGTAAAGAATGAACTGTTTATTCTATCACTTCATCAACCCGTTTTGCTCTACTGGTTATAAAAGAGGAGGTGTGAGCCAAGGGATGGTTTCTAAGCTTTTCTTTTTTTAATCGTTCGTTTCACTTATGTGCTAGTGACCGCTGCCTCAGTGCCTGTTGTCCATGAGAATCTTTTCCCATCACTGTGGCGCTCCCAGAGTGACAGCATTTCTTTTGCCTCCAGGTTATAGCAAAGTGAAGACGGAAGGTGGGACATCTGATGCTGTTGTAAGTGTTATTAATGAGCCTCAACAAGATATATGCAGTGTGAAGAGGTAGGGGGAAACTAAGGAGGATGCATTTCTACATAAATGGGATGAAATATACAGGATAAATGTTTCAGAGACTCTGAGTAGAAGAGAAAGAGTACATGGTGGAGAATTTAAGAATTTGGGAAGCCGCAATTAATATTTGTGAGTGTAGTGGCAGGATAGGCACAGGACAGGGTATCTATGATCCGGCAGACGGGTAAAGGAGGAGTCCTGGAGTCCTAGGTGGCTTTAACAGGCTTTTATTGAGCTTTACATGTAGTGTGGCAACCAGGTACACAGCAGGCGGGGGTGCCAGAAGGCCGGAAGTCCTCCAAGCCCCCAGCAAGTCTTCACTCTGGGCTTCTCTGGCTTCTTTCTCCCCTTATCTCTCCTGCTTCTCTCCTGCTTCTGCTTCTCTTGGTGACTCTGTCTATACTCCTCCCATGGCCCACAGAAGTAAACAACACAACAATGTAACAACTGCAGGTGCCCCATCAGGCAGGGTAATCCTAATGGTGGGAGGGCAGAAAAGCCTGAAAACCATTTACCCTATGCTGGGGCATTGGCAGAACATTATGTGGGAAAGTCCCAAATTCTTATCCAGTCTGGTTTATGACAGTAAAAATCTTGAATAAGGTATGAAGCAAGCAATGACTTCAAGATTGTGAGCGCACAAACACTCAGGGTTTTTCTCATGGCCATAGAAGTTAAAACTTCCAAGGCTAGGGTAACTAGTAAGTACATCATAGTTGACCTGTATTTAAAGCTCCTCAAAGAGTCATGGAATGAAATCCTTCAGTGGTCCTGCAGGGAATATCTGAAAATGCAGTAACTCCTGAACAGACATCATTGCTTGGTAAAGATTCCAGATGACACTGTAGCATTACCATGTTAGGAGAAACCCTCAGTGAGCAGTACTTGCAAAAGTTAAGGAAACTTGGGGCCCTCACAGCACCTGAATGCTCACACAGAGATCCTTGTCAGTATCTGAATCTAGGTACCAATTGACTAGCTTTCCAGAAAGAAGACATCCTTCCTAAGTTTTGTACTGCTAAATTATCAAACTGGTTCTGCAACAATGTGTATACTTTCTGGGAAAATTTGAGACTTCAGCCCTGAGGCTACCTTACAAATACTTTTCCAAGCCATCATAGCTGATTATTCTGATCTTTTGATTTCAGCATTTTCATTTTTTATTTCTTCCCTAACTACTTCTATTTCAATGCATGCTCAGTGAATCAGTTTATTTCCCTCATTCCTTTCCCAGAAACCTGTTTCTTCAAGGTCCTTCCGTGTTGTACCACATGTAAGAATTTCCTTTTTTTTTAAGCTTGATATAATAGACCATGTGTAAGAATTTCCTTCCTTTTTAAGGCTCAGTTTCTTTCCTTCCTTTTTAAGGTCAGTATATACCACATTTGTTTATTCATTCATCCATTGATGGACACTGGATTGCTTTCACCTTTTCCATTTTGTGAATAATGCTGCAGTGAACATGGGTGTGCAAATGTCGTTTGAGTCCCTGCTTTCATTTATTTTGGGTTTATACCCAGATGTGGAATTGCTGAATCATGTGATAATTCTGTGTTTAAAATTTTTGTGAGACCACCATACCATTTTCCACAGGGACTGTACCACTTTACATTCCCACCAGTGATGTACAAGGGCTCCCATTTCTCCGTATTCTCACCAGCATTTGTTATTTCCTGTGCTTTTTGGATAATAGCTACCCTGGTGGGTGTGAAATAGTAGTCTATTGTCGTTTCAACTTGCATATATTGGAAAAACCTACCCTTCTCTTCTGTGTCTCCTTACATTCAGACAAAACATGGAAAAACCTACCCTTCTCTTCTGTGTCTCCTTACATTCAGACAAAACACTTCATTTCTGATACTTCTGGTCCCTAAGTGTGTGTGTGTGTGTTTCCCCCTACAACAAGCAATTCTCTGTGACACCAGCTGGATGTCCTACATTTTAACTCAATTCTGTCTGCCTGGATATAGTATTGGATCCCACAGGTTCAGGGTTCAGTTCCATAAAACTGCCCCAGCCTCATTTTAGCCAGTCCTGAGTCCAGGTTATCACCTGTGCTTTTGACCAATTGACTATAAATCAGGTTCCAACAACCCCCCTCAGGTTGAATTAATTTGCTGCAATGACTCACAGATTTCAGGAAAGCAGTAATTTCATTTACCATTTTATTAAAGGATATGATAAAGAATGTAGATGAATAGCCAGATGAGGAAATACATAGGGTAAGGTCTGGGAGCGTCCTGAGGGCAGGAGCTTCTTTTCCTGTGGAGTTGGTTGGGGTATGTCACCATCCTGGTACATGGAAGTGTTGACTCACCTAGAAGACCTTCAGACCCCCCTAATTTTGGAATCTTTTCGGAGACTTCATATGGGTTTGATCAATCATTAACTCCATTTCCAACCCTTTTCCCCTCTCTAGATGATGGTGGGATTTGGCTGAAAATTCCAAGCTTCTGATCATTACTTAATCTTTCTGACCAGACCCCATACAGGAGTCCACTCAAGTCACCTCATGAGAACTGATGCTCCTAGCGCCCTTATCACTTAGCAAATTACAAGGGTTTTGGGAGCTCTGCCAGGAAATAGTGACAGACATATATGTGTGTATGTATGTTATATACATGTTAATATTTTTTCTATTTTCTCACACCTAATGGTTAGTGATGTTGAGCATCTTTTCATGTGCTTATAGATCTTAGTCTATCTTCTCTGGAGAAACATGAAGTCCTTCTATTTTTAAAATCATGTTTGGGATTTTTATATTGTTGATTTTTAGTTTTTAATGTTCTGGATATTAATTCCTTATCACATATATGATTTACACATTGTTTTTTCCATTTTGTGGGTTTTTCACTTTGTTACAGTGTTCTTTGATGCACAAAGGTTTTTAATTTTGATGGAATCTAACTTACCAATTTTTTCATTTGTTGCTTCTGCACTTGGTGTCATATCCAAGAAATATCTGCCAAATCCAGTGACATAAAACTTTATCCTGTGTTTTGTTTTTTTTTTTCCTAAGAGTTTTATAGGTTGAGCTCTTACATTTAGGATTTGGATCCAGTTTGAGTTCATTTGTGTATATGGTTTAAGTTAAGGATCTGGCTTCATTCTTTTACTTGTTTTTTCCAGGACCATTTGCTGAAAAGGTGTTCTTTCCCTATTGAATGGTCTTGGCAACCTCGTGAAAAGTCATTTGACCATATATATGAGGGTTGATTTCTAGGTTCTCTATTCTAGTCCGTTGATCTATATGTCTCCCTTTATGCCAGTATTACATTGTTTTGATTATTTTAGCTTTGTAGTAAGTTTTGAAATAAGAAAATATGAGACCTCCAATTTTGTTCTCCAGTTGTTGTGGCTATTCAGGAACCCTTGATATTCCATTTGAATTTTAGGATGGATTTTTCTATCTCTGAAAAAATGTCACTGGGATTTTAATAGGAATTGCATTGAATTTGTAGAGCACTTTTAGCCAATGTTAAATTTGCCAGCTCGTGAACTTGGGACAGCTTTCCATTTGTTTGTGTATTCGTTAATATCTTTCAGCAACATGTTCTAGTTTTCAGCATAAAATTGTTTCACCTCAGTTTGTTCCTGAGCATTTTATTTTAAAAAAATATGTGTGTGTTTTTATTGAGATACATTTAGCTCATACATTAGATTAATTTCAGGTAGATAATGTAATAATTTGATATTAATACATTTTATAGAACGATCATAACTCTAGTTAACATCCATCACCATACATACTCATAAATTCTTTTTTTGTATGATGAGACTTTTAAGACCTACTCTCTTAGCAACTTTAAAGTATACAATGCAGTGTTATTAACTGCTCACCATGCTGCACATTACATTCCCTGAACTTATTTATTTCATAACTGGAAGTTTATGCTTTTGGGCCATTTTCACCTATTTCACTCCTCTATTGTCTCTAGCAACCACCAATCTGTTCTCTGTATCTGTGAGGGCTTTATATTACTTTTCAGATTCCACATATAAGATCACATGGCATTTTTCTTTCTCTGAGTTATTTTGCTTAGCTTAGTGCCCTCAAGGTCCAGTCATGCTGTCACAAATGGTAAGATTTCATTCTTTTTTTTGTGGCACAATAACATTTCATTGTGTATGTTTGCCACGTTTATTTATCCATTTATCCATTGGGGGACACTTTGGTTGCTTCCATATCTTGACTGTTATAAATAATGCTGCAATGAACATGGGCCTGTATGTTTTTATGCACCCCCAGTTTGTGTTTCTAATCTGCTACCTTGCAGATGTCACTCAAAAAATAGTATTTTATTTATTTTATAAACGAGAATACTAAAATTCAGATAGTGATTTGTACAAGATTACTCAGTTAATAAAGATCGAAACTGGAACTCAACTCCAGTTCTTCTTTTTCCATGTTTTGTGATTTTTTTTTAAGAACCAATACCAATGAACATCCTTTATTGCAGTGTTAAGTTTATGGACATTGCATGGGGCCATTAATTTCTGGGGGAAATAAGTTTCCAGATTACAGAACTCAGACCCTTAGCCACTTTACATAATGTTGACCAAGAAGCACTAGAAAACTCATGAATCTTCAGCGTGCAAGGCAGTACTCGTCCTTGAGACTTCAAACTCTGCTGCTCCTGTAGCATGGATGGCCATGCTCTGGCAAAGCAGCCTGCAAAGACACTATTAGTTTCAGTTCCTAATTCAATCAATAGTCAGGTTTTGTGATTTTTAAAAAGCAGACCTTGTATTTTAGAACAATTTTAGATGTTACAGAAAGTTGCAAAGGTAGTAGAGAATTCCCATATACCCACCCCTCTGCCCTGCACAGTTATTAACTTTTTATAATACCTTTGTTATAACTGATGGACCAATACTAACACATTACTGTTAACTGAAGTCCATACTTCATTCCTATTTCCTTAGTTTTTACCTAATGTCTTTTTCTGTTCTAGGATCCTATCCAGGATACCACATTACATTGTTGTTATGTCTCCTTAAGTTCCTATTGAATGTCCCCATTTCTCAGAATTTCCTTGTTTTGATGACCTTGACAATACTGAAAAGTACTACTCAGGTATTTTGTATACTTACCTTCAGTTGGGATGTTAGATGCTTATCCTTATGATTAGAGGATGTTTGGAAGGAAAACTACACAGGTAAAATGCTACTCTCATCATATATCAGGCCTGGATCATCAGGCCAAAATAGTGTTTGCCAGGTTTCTCCTCTGTGAAGTTACTTTCTCCACTTTCTTTCTATACTCTATTTTAAGGACATCACTAAGTCCAACCCACATTCAAGAGGTGTTGGGGAGGATTAAAGTACTTCCTAGAGGGTGAGTATGTATGTAAATTATTAAGCATTATTCCATAGGAAGATTAGTTAGTTGCTCAAATTGTTGCAACTTTGACCACTGGAAACTCTTTTTACATTGTGATTTGGCATGGCCTTGTTATTTTTTGTTCATTTGTTTTGTTTTTCTTGTTTTGGGGTTTGTTTGCTTGTTTTTTGAGCACTTTCTCACTTTTTGGCACTAAAAGGTGCTCATTTTGTGTATTTCCTGCCACACACAGCCACTGGAGAATCAACCATTTCTCCAAACAACCCTGGTTCCATTTAATTAATCAAAATGTGTCCCAGAGTAAGAAAGATCTAGTACATTGTAGAGCCAATGGAAATCCATTTTTGGAGAGGGGTATGTGTAGGAAGTAGTTAAATAGGGCAAAAGAAAATGAGGAAGCTGAAAATGTTATAATCTAATTCTTTCCTGAATTATGGTTTACTATACATTTACAGCCAATTTAAGAGCATAAACTAAGTGTTAGTTATGTCATTCTAACTATGTCAATGAACTTCAACTTTCTCATTTGTAATGGAGATATTAACTTCATGGCATTGTTAGGATGAGGATTAAATGATATAGAACACATGCTTTACACAGTGCTTGGTACATATTAGCTGTGATTAGTTTCAGTTCTTTACTTGTCTGAGCTAACTTCTATTATGTCATGCACAACTGTGAGCCCTCACAACTTTTGTTTGATGCCTAGATTATCTAGTTTGTCTCTTGTTATATATTCCTTTCCTTGGGTATAATTTTGGTGTGACCTGTGCATATTCTCTTTTGTGATTGTCACCTGGAAGCTGGGAATGACATCACTGCCCTGAACAGGAGAAGCACTGGAGAATTCCTGTGCAGGTGATATTGGCTTGAAGTAGCCACTTCTTCCCCAGATCCCTATTCAGGTTCAGTCTACTCGAGTATTTTATCAGTCTTTTAATTCTAGGTCATAAGAAAAATATGTTGTTGGATTATGATGTATTCACATTAAAGTATGCTGTATACCGAATCTCTTTTTATTAACAGGATAAAAGTCCTTTATTATCCTTCTAGCAAATTTTGTGTCCCTTTGTCACGTGAGCTCTTTATAATGATTTATTTATAAAGAAGTTGTCTTCCTCTTGATCATGTGATTCTTCTCCCAAAAACCTTTCCTATTTCACTATGGATGAAGTCTAAAATCCTTCTGAGAGGCACACCTTCTAGAAGATTGCCCTTTCTTTGCCGGTGAGCCTTCTTCCATGGTTCCCATGGCTGACATGTTCTTTTCTCATAATTTCCTTCACTAGGTTGTCATTCAGATAACTTTTTAAATTACAGGGAGTAATTTAAGGTATGCTAATATCTCCTTGTCTATTGTTTCTGGGACACTTCTGTTTAATTATCATTTCCTAGCATGCACTGACCCTTAATATGTATATGGTGTAAACTCTCAAAAATAGTCAACATTTGATTATTTCTGTATATCTTTTAAGTATTTTATTAATGTTGTCCTCTCTCTAAAGGACACATATGTAAGTGCTCCAGTCAAGATATTACTAAAATACTAAAAAGTATTTGCCTTTTGATAATGAGTAGAAAGTCAAAATATTCCTTTAACAGGTCTTGAGATGGGAAAATCTTATATGATGGTGTTGCTGTCATTGCTAATTTCATTTTCTTCCCCCAGTTTTATTGGAAATTAATTGTCATACATCACTGTAGAAGTTTAAGGAGTATAGCATAATGGCTTGATTTACATATATTGTGGAACGATTACCACAGAAGTTTCAGCTAACACCCATCTTTTCATATAGGAACAATAAAAAGAAAAGAAAAAATTTTCCTTGTAATAAGAACTCTCAGGATTGTTCTAACAGCTTTTTTATTTATCATTAGCAGTGTTAGCTGTAGTCAACCTGCTGTACTTTACACCCCTATGACTTCCATATCTTATAACTGGAAGTTTGTGCCATTTGACTACCTTCTTTCTGAACCCCCCACCTCCCCCCGCCCCCCTGCAGTCACCCTCCACCTATGGAAACCAAAGGTCTGGTCTCTTTTTCCATGAGTTTGGTTTTTTGGTTGTTTTTTCCATTTAATTTTCTTTGTGCCTATTGTAGTTGAGACTGCTGAATGTGTCTGGAATTCTGGAATTATCCTATCAGCTGGTGCTTAGCTCTGAAGAAGGCTGGTTCATTGCCTGCCAAATGCTACATCAGGACCCTGGGAGCATTTGCAAATCCACCAAAATATGGAATCTGTCTCAGGGAAAATTTTCCAGCTTAATCAAAACAGTGAAATAAAGGGAAAAAAACACTGTCATTACCCTTAGCAAAGTATCAACAACCAATAGAATTATAAGGCTCCCAGGAATTCTATGAGGGAAACACTGGCTGTAGCCACTAACCCAGTGTGGCAAAGGTGGGTTCTAGCTGCGGAAACTTGCGTTACCATACTTCATTAGTAACTGCATATTTAACCAATAAAATTCTCTACTGCCCATTGGATCACATAGTCATGGATCTGAACTGTCACCAGATTCACTAGAGGAGGTGAATCCCGAGGTACAGGGCTCCTTGTGTAAGCGAGCATCCATAGTTGATGACAGTAATGTATTAGCTCAAGCCATAATGTAACCCCCTTGTCTCCTAGTGATCTGTTTTAGTTAGTTTGTTAGAAAAAACAGCTTTCTTGAGATATAATTCACATTTTTTTAATTTAAATTTTATTTTTATATTCCCCATACAATTGCAACCCCCTTATTTTGACCCCAATCCCTCCTCTTCCCGCCCCCCACCCCTCATAGAGAGTCTCTGGTTCATGGTTGTTTGTTGATTTTGATTTTTACTTTCTTATAGTTATTCTTTTTCCTGGTCCCTTATTTAAGTTTTCTAGATTCCTGCTATGAGTGAGACCATCCGGTATTTTTCTTTTTCTTTCTGGCTTATTTTGCTGAGCATGATCCCTTCCAGCTCCATCCATGTTGCTGCAAATTGCATGTGTTTATCTTTTTTGAATGCCGAGTAATATTCCATGGTGTATATGTACCACATCTTCTTGATCCAGTCATCTATTTTTGGGCATTTGGGTTGTTTCCAAATCTTAGCTATTGTAAATAGTGCTGCTATAAACATAGGGGTGCAGGTGCTCTTTGGAATTGATGTTTCTGTGTCCTTTGGGTAAATACCTAGGAGTGGAATTGCTGGATCCTATGGAAGCTCTATGTTTAGTAGGTCAAGAAATCTCCACACAGCTTTCCATAGTGGTTGGACCAGTTTGCACTCCCACCAGCAGTGCAGAAGAGTTCCTTTTTCTCCACAACCTCACCAACATTTGTTGTTGCTTGTTTTTTTAATATGTGCCATTCTCACTGGTGTGAGATGGTATCTCATGGTAGTTTTGATTTGCATTTCCTTGATTACAAGTGATGTTGAACATTTTTTCATGTCTGTTGGCCATTTGCATTTCCTCTTCAGAGAAATTTATTTTTAGCTCTTCTGCCCATTTTTTGACTAGATTATTTTGCTCTTTGTAGATTTTTGTGATCAGTCCTTTATCATTAGTGTTGTGTGCAAAAATTTTGTCCTAGTCGGTGGGGTTTCTCTTTGTTTTTGTTATTGTGTCTTTTGCTGTGCAGCAGCTCTTTAATTTGATGTAGTCCCAGCTGTTGATCTTTGCCTTCACTATCACTGCTTTGGGTGATGTGTCTGTAAAGATGTCTTTGATGTGCATATCATGTAGTGTTTCGCCTATATTTCCTTCTATGTATTTTATGGTTTTAGGTCTTATGTCTAGTTCTTTAATCCATTTTGAGTTGGTTTTTGTGCATGGTGTGAGGTAGTAGTCAAGCTTCATTCTTTTGCATGTAGCAACCCAGTTTTCCCAGCACAATTTATTGAACAAACTTTCTTTGCTCCAATGCATATTCTTTGCTCCTTTGTCAAAGATTAGTTGACCATAAATCTGTGGGTTTATTTCTGGATTTTCTGTTCAATTCCATTGATCTGTATGTCTGTTCTTGTTCCAATACCATGCAGTTTTGATGATTATGGCTTTGTAGTAAAGTTTGAAGTCTGCGAGTGTGATGCCTCCATTCCCTTCTTTTTTTTTTTCAGGAGATCTTTCGCTATTCAGGGTTTTTTGTGGTTCCATATGAATTTCATCAATTATTGGTCTATTTCTTTGAAGAATGACATTGAAATTTTGATTGGAATAGCATTGAATCTGTATATTGCTTTTGGTAGGATGGCCATTTTAATAATGTTTATTCTTCCAATCTGTCTGGGGCCGTGGCAGGCATTGCGCAACTTGAAATGCATATCGTTATCCAACCACCAATGAAAAGTGTACACGAGGGCAGTCAGCAAATAGGAAAGCATCACACCATCCAGAAAGAGGGAACAGGGAAAGTGCAGGCGTGGCAGAGGGTATATAAACAGGGTGCAGTAGGAAATAAAGGTTCTGCTTTGCAGCACATCAAAAAGAGTCAGCCTCTCATTTCATCCCCAGCCCCTCTTCCGTGCCTCTCAAATCCCGCTGGTTGGACAGGTGGCGCCCAACGTGGGGCACAGACACGAGGGTCTCGCTGAGGGACCAGTCTCCTGGTAAGCCGGCTGTGTTACAGGTAAGTTAGGGGAGACTGGGAGTCATGGGCAATAGTGTGCCCAAGGGGCAGCTGGCGCATGCCTTAGAAATCTTACTGCACAATTATGGCACCCCAGTTAAAGGACGAGCTGTACGGCTCTTAGTGGAAACGTTAAGTCAGACCAGTCTCTGGTTCCTGAAGCAGGACTGTGTGACGTTAGAAGGTTGGATTAAGGTTGGGGGAGATCTCCGGCTACACAGAGACCTGTATGGAAAAGACGTGGTTTCCCCAAACGTTGAAAGCTTGTGGCGGCTGATTAGAGATGCCTTACAAGCAGGCAGTGGGGAGGCATGCGCCGCGGCTACTGCTGCCCTTTGTTCGGCTAGAGAATCAGAGAACGATTCCGGCAGAGAACAGCTAGAACAAGGTCCTGAGGCAGCGAGACAGGTAGCTAGGGGGCCCCGAAGGCCCGGAAAGGCACTCCCATCCGATGATTCCTCCTCCGTATCGGCTTCGGAGAAGGAATCGGATATGGATGAGCCAAGGCCAACGCCCAAATCGGAGCTTGGGCAGCCGCCGCCATCTTATGCTCCACTTCCGTCACGGCCGCCGCCATTTGCCACGCCTAGTGCGCCTCTTGAGGAGCAGCCCTTGAGGGTGATGGGGCATGAGGGGCAGGATGCCGCGGGCATCCCAGAGCTTCTGAGAGCCATTAAGGACCTATTAACACCATCTTCCCACTATTACCCTGTACATGAAGTGGATGTCCAGGGTATATGCACACGAGTGCATCAACCCACTGATTTTGTAACAGGGTGGTCCCCAGGAAAGGGGGTGGTTCCCTTCCCCACCCAAGGGAGGGTGGAGCTGAGCAGGGAGAGGAGAAGCTGCAGAAGAGACTGAGGAAGGAATCAGGATGGAGCCAGAAGGAGACCTGGAGGAGGCGCATGGAGCTTAGAGACACGTGAAGAAACTGCGCTTGTCTTTTGATCGTGGACTGGGTGACACAGATGTGGGTGAGACCCATGGGGAGGTGACAATGAATGGCAGATTTTATCTTGATGTTGATTTTGCTCTTTTCCTTCCAGGCTTGGCTGGTTGTTTCTGACCCTTTTCTGTGGGTCCCCACTGGAAGATGCTTTAGACTTGTGGCACACTTTGGGGCCTTGCTCTGGGCCATTCCCATATGGATGGACTTTTACCCACGAGGGGATGGCTAACTTTGGGTGCTTCATTTAGAAACTAGACTCCTTGCCTTACCTGTATTGTTTCCTAGTATTATTAAAGTTCCTTCCCATTAAAGTCTCATATGTTTTGTGTTGATGCTGCGGATGGCAGAACCCATTTAGAATAGGCAGGTTTGCTGGGTTTGGGCTGCCCCTCTCCCTGTCCTATAACAATTTTAAGGACACAAAGACATTAAAGGAGAGTGTGTCACAATACGGTTTGCAAAGTCCTTTCACTCAATCCCTGTTAGATTCTTACACTGATAAAAACCCGACGCCTGATGATTGGAAAAATTAGTGTTGAGCGGCCATGTCCCCTGGAGATTATCTCATCTGGAAGCGGTCTTTTTTGAAATCTGCGAACGTACCGCTCGTCAAAATGCCATGGCAGGTTTTCCCGTACACAACAAAGACATGCTAGCTGGGGAGGGACAACATGCAGGAAGCGACCATCAAAAGGACTATGACCCCGCTGTGTTTGCTCAGGTTGCAGTAGCAGCCAAAGCAGCCTGGCGGGCTATAGGGGACCGGGGAGGAGCAGACATAAACCTGACATGCATAGTTCAGGGACCTTCCGAGCCTTTCGCTGATTTCGTGGCTCGGCTAATGACGGCAGCGGGCCGTGTTTTAGGTAACACAGAGGCATCCATTCCCTTAGTTAAACAGCTAGCATTTGAAAATGCAAATAAACAGTGCCAAGATGCAATTAGACCCTGGAAAAATAGAGCCAACATTGAGGATTATATACGATTGTGCAAGGACATCAGCGAAGCGTCAATCACGGGCAGTGTGATTGTGTCAGCCCTGCGAGGCTCCACCTTCTCCTGGGCCAAAAATGACAAATATCGTGCCTGCTTCGCCTGTGGGAAGGCAGGTCATTTTAAGGCACAATGCCCTGGGGCGGGCTACGATCCCTCCACCCAGTGTCCTGGGGTCACGGAAGCTACCGCCTGGTCCTTGCCCAAAATGCAGGAAGGGTTCCCATTGGGCAAATGAATGTCGCTTCAAGTTTGACAGCGAAGGCCGCCCCCTTCAACAGGGAAACGGCCGCGGGGGGCCGAAGCCCCGGACTCCCCAGCTGTACGTGGCAATACAGACCATGGCAGACATACAGAGCTTCCAGCCAAACTATTCTCTGACCTCCCTTGCGCCACCAAGCGCAGCGGAGGATACGACCTCTCTGTGACCACATACTCGGTACTGATGCCAACCATGGGAGTACAGCTTCTCCCAACAGGCGTATATGGCCCTTTGCCTGAAGGCGTAATAGGCCTAATTATTGGTCACTCTGCCAGCGCTTTAAAAGGTCTCTCGGTCATTCCGGGTTTAGTAGATCAGGATTATACAGGTGAAATTAAAGTCATGGCACAGGCCCTCCGTGGCGTAGTCGCCGTCCAAGAGGGGGACCGTGTCGCTCAAATTATTCCTTTGCCATTCATGCCGTCATCAGGGAAGTGCCTCCGACAGGTTAGGGGCTCCTCTGGCTTTGGGGCTTCAGGAGACAGCGTCATTAATCTGGCATTGTCCCTAGAGGATCGACCATCCATGGCACTAAAAATTCAGGGAAAAGACTTCATCGGTCTCATGGATACGGGTTCAGATACCTCGATCATAGCGTCTAAACATTGGCCATCGTCATGGCCTCTTCAGGAGGTCCACACCACCCTTCGGGGTCTGGGGTCCACAAAAAATCCTCAACGCAGCTCGGCAGTTCTGTCCTGGACTCATGAAGAGGGCCACTCTGGACAGTTTCAACCTTATGTTCTCCCAAATATCCCCATGAACTTGTGGGGAAGGGATGTCCTCAGTGCTGTGGGGGCGCTATTGGTGGCGGGGCCTCAGGTTATCCAGATGATGATTAATAGTGGATACGCCCCAGGGAAAGGTTTGGGGAAGTCAGAACAGGGCCCTACCTCTTTCGACCTCCGTTCGAACGTTAGGGCGGACAGGGACCGTTGAGGCCTAGGGATGGTCGCTCAGACACCTTTTTCTTAGTGGCCACTGAAACACCGCCTATACGGACCCCTTTATCCATTAGATGGAAAATGGACTGACCAGTCTGGGTCCCTCAGTGGCCACTTACAGATGAGAAATTGGAGGCAGCTCATTCACTGGTATATGAACAATTAGCAGCAGGGCATTTAATCCCCTCTACTTCCCCTTGGAACACCCCTATCTTTGTCATCAAGAAAAAAATCAGGGAAATGGTGCCTATTACAAGATCTTAGAGCAGTGAATGAGGCCATGGAATTGATGGGCCCAGTCCAACTGGGGGTCCCGGACCCCTCCGGTATCCCCAGGAAATATCACTTAGCTGTCTTGGATCTCAAAGACTGCTTTTTTACTATCCCTTTGCATCCATCAGACTCAGACAAATTTGCTTTCACGCTCCCAGCTAGGAATTTGGAGGCTCCCAGTCAACGATACCAATGGGTGTGCCTCCCCCAAGGCATGGCAAATAGCCCTACCCTCTGTCAGTTACATGTGAGTAACGCTTTGCATCCAGTCAGGCAATCCTTCCTAAAGGTTCGTGTGGTCCATTATATGGACGATATACTACTTGCCGTGCCCTCTGAACAAGTGTTGCAGGAAGTTCTCTTGGTCATACATACTCATCTTACTAAGGCAGGCCTTACAGTAGCTCCTGAAAAATTACAGATGTACCCACCTTTTCAGTATTTAGGACACATCTTTGAAAAGGATACGTATAGACCACAAAAACTACAATTGGCATGTGATAACCTGCGCATATTGCATGATTTTCAAGCATTATGTGGTGACCTCGCTTGGCTCCGGCCTTCTTTGGGAATCACCACAGGTGAAATGCAACCCCTGTTTGACCTGCTTAAGGGGGACCCAGATCCAGCTTCCCGACGAGACCTTATGCCCGCAGCTCATGCTGCTTTGCGGGCCATAGAAAAGGCTCTGCAGACAACTACCCTTTGGCACCTAGAGCCTGCGAAGCTTTATGACTTGCTCATTTTGGCCAGTCATCTCACTCCCACTGGTCTGTTCTGGCAAGATGGGCCTTTGTGTTGGATTCATCTTCCTGTTTCGCCCAAACGTGTTTTGACGCCATATTTTACAGCGATTCATCAGCTCATTATGGTAGCTTTAGATCTCGGTGCCTCAATCTATGGCACCCTGCCAGACAAGATTGTTATCCCTTACACCAAATGGCAATTAGAATGGCTCATCCGCCATGACATTGATTGGACTATCCTACACTGCACATTCTCAGGATCCTTTGACAGTCATTACCCTCGTCATCCCCTTATTCCATTCTTTCAAGCTCATCCCATCTGCTTCCCGAGGGTTATTTCCACCACTCCTATGCGGAGGCATGCACAGTCTTTACGGATGGTTCGTCCACAGGGATGGCAGCCGTGTTCTCATGGACTTATCGCACCCAAATCCCGACACCACATAAATCTGCGCAGCTGGTAGAGGCCGTGGACATTATCCACGCGCTGTGGCATTTTTCAGACACGCCTACGAACCTTTATACTGACAGTAAATATTTGGCCGTGTCAGTCCCGCTGTTAGAGACCGTGGCATGCATTTCCTCGCAGAGCTCCATTCAATCTCTACTCCACGAATTCAGCTTCTCATACGGGAGAGAGCTCACCCCCTTTTCATTGGGCACATTCGTAGCCATTTAACCATCCCTGGTCTGCTCACTGAAGGTAACCGTATTGCAGACTCTCTCACTCATTTCCACTGCCCTTCATTACAGAGCGCTCGTGAAGAGCACAACCACATGCATACCAATGCCCGCTCACTGGCCGTTCTTTACACTCTTACCAGAGCACAGGGGCGGGATATCATCCGCGCCTGTGAGCAGTGTGCTCCTTATACTCCTGCCCCCCAGAGTCAAAGAGGGGCAAACCCTCGTGGGCGCCTGCCAAATGATCTGTGGCAGATGGATATAACGCACTTTTCCGCTTTCGGCCGTTTGGCTTTCATCCATGTATCTGTTGACACCTTCTCCGGGTTCATTTTCGCCACGCTCCATGCTGGCGAGGCGACCAAGGATGTTATATCTCACTTGCTCGCTGCCTTTGCAGCCCTCGGCCGCCCTAGGGCTCTGAAGACCGACAATGGCCCTGGTTATACCAGCAAGGCTTTTGCTACCTTTTGCAGTCAGCATGCTATACAACATCGCACTGGCGTTCCTTACAATCCCCAGGGTCAGGCTATCGTGGAGCGCACCCACACCAACCTAAAGTCCATGCTTGAAAAACAAAAGGGGGAGTACCGATCCCCCACGGACAGATTAACCTTAGCGTTATTTACCCTAAATTTTTTAACGCTGGACTCTTCTTCCCGCTCGGCGGCAGATCGTCATTGGACGCCGGATGGCCGGCCTCCCTTACGTACTGCCAGGTGGAAAGACCCGCCAGGGGGATTGGCAACCGCCCGCGCCGGTGTTAACCCAAACACCAGGCAGTGTTTGTCTTTTCCCTAGGTCGGCTGACCGTCCCATCTGGTTACCGTCGCGTTTGGTCCGGTTTCTCTCCACCCCCCTGGTGAATCATGAAGATGCAGCCTGTGCACCCGCGGGTCCTGATGTTGCTCTTGATGACCCTGACCGTGACGGTGTCAGGGGAGATCCGCTGGGTGGTGACCCATCATCCGCCGTTCCTACTTCCAGTTCTCCGTCATAGCGGCGTGTTTCCCCAGATCTATGCCACAAATTTGTCCACCGGCCTTCCCTCTGTGCCTTTTGACGGCTCGGCGGCGAATATCACTGGGTTTTGGAATCTCACAGAAGCCCTCTGCTTTCAGACCATGCCGCCTCAGACAAACTGGACTGAGAACATGATGAACAATTTTACTTGTATAGCGCTGACTAATGTATCGGTGGGGAACTTTGAAGACAATAACTCCCAGGGGAACATGTCGGGGTTGACGGGCATCCTCAGGCCCTTCAAAGCTAAGAATCACACTGTGTGTGGCTCGAGTGTTCCCCCAGCAGAGCATTGCTGGGATTCTGATAGAGACACCACTTGGCTGGATGGGAGGGATTTGCGATGGCATCATTGTGTGCCTCGAGGAGCCAGTTCCTGACTCGGGAAGGACTGGTTTTCTGGGGACCCAGACCCCCAACACAAAACACGTTGCAGCCCCCTTATCCTTGGGCTTTCCGTGCCCCGGGTCAACATGCACCGAATGTGTGGGCCGGGTGGTACCTTTGTAACAACATTTCCTGCCTAAATTGGAAGCCTTTCCTCTTCACAGGGAAAAAGGCCAAGGCATTGAATGGCTCATACACAGCAAACAGCTCCTCTATCTTTGAAGAAACATTCAACGACACCTGTAACAAAATTCTCCCACTAGGGAGTGGACTTTGTGTCAAACCCCCTTACTACCTGATTAGCACTAAATCTTCGAACCTCTCAGAGGGCGAGCTTAATTGTTCGGCCGTCCCATGTCAACTTCAATCATGCTGGAACGCGTCACAAGGACAGTTGGTAGTAGTTATGAGGTTCCCCGGTATGCTGTTGTTGCCAGTCAACATCAGCAACCCGGCCACCCCAGTCATCATCCGACACAATGGGATTTTGGCATCACAGCAGCAATTGTTGCTGTGGCTGCCGCAGCCACGGCAGGAGCAGCCATAGCCCTATCTAACTCAGTGGCCAATGCAGAAACCATCAACGCTTTGTTCTCAGAGGTGGCAACTGCGCTAACTACCCAAAACGCACTTAATAATCATATCTACATAGGAATGCTAAATCTAAACCAACAGATAGCGTTAATCCAAGAAGAGCTTGATATGCTTATGCTAACTTCTCATATTGCAAGTATGCCTACGTACCAATACTCCTGTATCACACCAGTGGTTTTGCACAACTATTCAGCCGTAGCGCGAAACCTTAATGCCGTCCTGTGTGGCCCCTGGAAAAAGCAATTCCTCAACTATACCTTACAATTGACTAAACAAATTGTCACCATTAACTCCACGAAGGCTGTGGTGACACAGCCTGGAGCCTTCAAATTTTGGATCTCCAAAATCCTTTCCTTTGCAAAGGTCTGGAGTGGTTTTGGCCTCCTTGCTGCCGTGGTGATAGGCAGCCTGCTTTTGGCGGCGTATCCTTTTCTTCAACACTTCCACTGCCGCCGCGTTTTGTGCGTGGCCTTACGGCAAGCGCAACGAGCCCCGGGACAACAGGATCCAGTATGGATCAACATAGCCCTTAGCGCCCTGTGAGCCAAAGACGGGTAAGAGGGCATTACGGGCATACCAACCTAAGACAGCGCCGCTGTGAAGACACAGCTGTTGCGATGACGGGTAAGGATGATACTGTGAACGCCTCAACCTAAGACAGGCCAGGTTCGCACATAAATAAAGAAGGGGGAGATGTCCGGGGCTGCAGCAGGCATTGCGCAGCTTGAAATGCATATCATTATCCAACCACCAATGAAAAGTGTACATGAGGGCAGTCAGCAAATAGGAAAGCACCCCACCATCCAGAAAGAGGGAACAGGGAAAGTGCAGGCGTGGCACTATAAACAGGGTGTAGTAGGGTATATAAACAGGGTGCAGTAGGAAATAAAGGTTCCGCTTTGCAGCACATCAAAAAGAGTCAGCCTCTCATTTCATCCCCAGCCCACTGCTCTTCTGTGCCTCTCGAATCCCGCTGGTCGGGACACCAATCCATGAGCAGGGGATGTCTTTCCATTTCTTTGTGTATTCTTCTATTTCTTTTAACAGTGTTTTATAGTTTTCTTTGTCAAGGTCCTTTGCCTCTTTTGTTAGATTTATTCCCAAGTATTTGATTTTTTTTTGTTTCGATAGTAAAAGAGATGTTTTTTTTTTTTAATTTCTTCTTCTTCAGATTTATTGTTTGTGTATAGGAAGGATACTGATTTTTGCGTGTTGATTTTGTATCCTGCCACTTTACTGAACTGATTGATTAGTTGAGTTAGTTTTTCTGTGGAGTTTTTGGGGTTCTCTATGTATATTATCATATCATCTGCAAATAGTGATAGTTTGACTTCTTCTTTTCCTATTTGGATTCCTTGTTTGTCTTTCTCTTGTCTTATTGCTCTGGCTAGGACTTCCAGTATTATATAGAAAAGCAGGGTGAGAGTGGACATCCTTGTCTTGTCCCAGATCTTAATAGGAATGCTTTCAGCTTTTCGCCATTGAGAATGATACTGGCTGTTGGCTTGTCATATATGGCCTTTATGATGTTGCGGTATGTTCCTTGTATCCCAAGAATTTCAAGGGCTTTCATCATGAATGGGTGTTGCACTTTGTCGAAAGCTTTCTCGGCATCTATTGATATTATCATATGGTTTTTATACCAAACGTTCAGAAACAAATTAGTGCCTATCCTTCACAAACTTCAAAAAAATTGAGAAGGAAGGGATAATACCAAACATGTTCTATGAGGCCAAAATTACACTTATACCAAAACCAAACAAGGACAACACAAAAAAAGAAAACTACAGGCCAATCTCCCTAATGAACACTGATGCAAAAATCCTCAATAAAATTTCAGCTATCAGAATCCAGCAATGTATCCATAAGATAATTCACCACAACCAAGTAGGATTCATTCCAGGAACACAAGGATGGTTCAACATCCGAAAATCAATCAACGTTATCAAACACATCAACAAAAAGAAATATAATTCACATTTAAAACATACAATTTCAGTGGTTTTTAGTGTATTCACAGAGTTGTGGAACCATCACCATCCAATTTTAGAATAATTTCATCATCTCAAAAGAAACACTGTAACCTATTTCCCCATCCCCTAACTAATAAATATTTTGTCTCTATATATTTACCTATTCTGGGCATTTCATATGAATGGAATCATATTGTGATTCCATTGCCAATAGAAAATATGTATTGGTTTCTGCCACTGGTTTCTGGCACAGAAATCCTGAAATCCTTTTAATTTCCTAAGTAATAAAAGTACTGGGGCATCTAGATAAGAACCAGGCTGGGGCCCCACACCCCACGCTTCTTTTGATTTACAGATCTGGGTTGATTTAGAACCTAGGCCACTCCTTACCCCTCCCTGCTACCTCGCTGTTAGCTGGTCTACCAGGTAACTTCCAGATTCCTTATAGTCATCGTTGAGGGGCATTTTATAATAGTAAAACTGTGAGCAGAAAAAGTAAATACATTTACTGTTAATCCAGGGAAGTGGCCATTACCTACAACTTGCTTTTATAAACCAACCACCTAACTCGGGTCACAAGTACCAGAATGCCAAGACTCTGGTATTATGTTCCAAAGTTTTAAGGATCTTTCCTAAAACCCTTTTGTATATCACACTAGTTGAAACAAACCCCAATACCAGAGAGGTCTCTTGGGATACCCTGGAGAGTAAACAGCTACCTACAGAGAGGGCTCATAGCATCATCCAAAAATTTGCAGTGACTACACATAAAATCATCAAGAAATGGAAACAGATCAAAAGACTAAACAACTTTCTGAAAAATTTTGTGCAGCAGGAAAAGGGGAACTAATTTGGCAATGGCAGGTTTTACTTAGACCTGGCTGAACTGTTTATTCACAGCTGCCAATGTGCATCAATTGGCCAGTACCTCCAAAGACTCTCAAATCCATAACTTTCTAAAAGATCCTTATGTGATATATGCTCATTTCTTCCAGGACACCACAGCTTCTAAGCCCCCCAGCTTTTCTGTGAATGGAACAAAACTAAGAAACAGGTTTCAGGAGGCTTCATCCTGACTCTGAGGGAAGAGATGACAGGTTTGTCAACCTCTAGTGAGGAGGGAAAAGGAAAGGGAAAGCAAAGAGCCCCTAGAGTCACAGATAATCATATTAGGATTCTCCTTCTCCTCACTTGGGTATCTGTTGCCCGGCTCTGTTTCCATCCTTCCATCAGGGCTGATCACTGCTAAGGATCACTGAATGGAAGATGAAGGCGATCTTCTGCCCAAAATTGACATAATCTAATGAGTTTATTCTATAACCATGTTGATAAACTAGTAAAGTTTGAGTTTTATTTGATTTTTTATGCTTAAATTATTAAGGTTTTATTTTCTTTTTGAACCTAGAATACATAATCACACACTTATTATAAAGATGAAAGTATGCAAATAGAACGGACAAATATGAAAATTCCTGGTACTATCCAGATTTCCTTAATTATGGTATATTGCTCATTACACCATACTTTTGGACTTAATGTGATAATATTGAACTTAGGACTAGTTATCTTTTTTGTGTATGCTTGTTCAGTTTCAGAGAGGACTGTAATGGCCTCTTACAATGAATTTATTAGCTTTCAACCTTCTTCTGTATCCTGAGACTGTTTCTATACTATGCTGGTACTCCATTTCTTAACAGCAGTCATCCATAAAATGGTGAATTTTCTTTTAAGAGTAGATCATTTGCTGTACTTTCATTTCTTCTTTACCTATTGGCTTTTTCAAAGTTTCTAGCTATTCATAATCCAATTTTGTTCACTACTTTTATCTTTGAAAATCTTCCACTTATCTACATTTTTAAATATAATATTCTTAAATTTTATACAATGAAATCTTATTTTCAAATCCCTTATTTTCTCATATTTAATATTAGATTATCTTTTTATTTTTTTAAAAAATAAATTATTTTATTTTATATAATTCTTACATCATTTTTCATTTTTGCGTAATGTATGCATTTTCATTTTGGTTATATTCCCCATACAATTCCCACGCCCCTTTTCTGACCCTAATCCCTCTTCTCCTCCCCCACCCCCTACGGTAGTGTGTCTCCGGTCTATAGTTGCTTGTTGATTTTTATTTTTATTTTATTGCAATTAGTCTTTTTCCTGGTCTCTTATTTAGGTTTTCTAAATTCCTGCTTGTAGTGAGACCATCTGGTATTTTTCTTTTTCTTTCTGGCTTATTTCACTGAGCATGATCCCTTCCAGCTCCATCCATGTTGGAGAGAGCTGACATCTTAATATTGAATCTTGCAGTTCACGAATGTTGTGTCCCTTCTTTTGTTTAGATCACCTTTAATTTCTCTTGACCGTGTTTTGTAATTTTTAACATATAAATTTTGCACATATTGTATCTTTAAGTACTCCATTTTTTTTTAAATAATAAATTTTATTTTTATATTCCCCCATACAACTGCACATGCCCCATTCTGACCCCAATCCCTCCCCTCCCAGCCCCCACCCCCCAAAAAGTGTCTCTGGTTCATAGTTTTTTGTTGATTTTGATTTTCACTTTCTTATAGTTATTCATTTTCCTGATCCCTTATTTAAGTTTTCTAGATTCCTGTTATGAGTGAGACCATCCGGTATTTTTCTTTTTCTTTTTGGCTTATTTCGCTGAGCATGAGCCCTTCCAGCGCCATCCATGTTGCTGCAAATTGCATGTGTTTATCTTTTTTGAATGCTGAGTAATATTCCATGGTATATATGTACCACATCTTCTTGATCCAGTCATCTATTTTTGGACATTTGGGCTGTTTCCAAAGCTTAGCTATTGTAAACAGTGCTGCTATAAACATAGGTGTGCAGGTGCTCTTTGGAATTGATGTTTCTGTGTCCTTTGGGTAAATACCTAGGAGTGGAATTGCTGGATCATATGGAAGCTCTATGTTTAGTAGGTCAAGAAATCTCCACACAGCTCTCCATAGTGGTTGGACCAGTTTGCACTCCCACCAACAGTGCAGGAGAGTTCCTTTTTCTCCACATCCTCGCCAACATTTGTTGTTGCTAGTTTTTTTAATATGTGCCATTCTCACTGGTGTAAGATGAGATACCATGGTATCTCATGGTAGTTTTGATTTGCATTTCCCTGATTACAAGTGATGTTGAACATTTTAAGCGCCTGGGCGGGGAGCGCGCGCCCGCACCCCCGCGGCGCGCTCCCCGCGCGGTCTAGATTATCTTTTTATTGCATGTGCTACATTTTGGTTTTTGTCTTTAAATATTTTTTATTAATTTTTTAAATCATAATGATGTTTTTATTTTTTTTATTTTTTTTTTTTATAATTTTTTTTTTTTTATAGAGGCATGCTTTATTTATTTGTTTGCTGGTTTGTTTGTTTGTTTTGTTTATACATGCACTGGGTACAGTCAGAAGCACGGGAGGGTGAGAGAATTCACCAGAGCCAGAGCGGGGAGCAGAGCAGGCAGAAGGACCGAAGTACACTGCTGAGGGGAGCAGCGGGCGGCAGGAGAGGTCTGCACGCCATGTGGGACCCTCCTCTGGTGGCCGGGGAGCAGCCGGGGATCGAACCGGCACCACAGAGGCCGCGCGCAGCTTCGCAACCCAGCGCTCAACCGCTGCGCCACCAGGGAGGCCCCATAATGATGTTTTTAATGGAAATTATGGGATCTCTTTGAGTGTTTATTTCTATAAATATATGTTGTCTGTGTTGGTTTTCTCTACCTCCAGATGGTATTATTAAATTAATTTGGAAAAGGGCTCTGTTTAATTGGATAAATTAAGTATTCTCAAAATTTAGAGATATAAAAAGACCCCAATATTTTTCAAATTCATACAATCTGAGCTTTCTAAGGGTTAAGAGTTCCAGTTAATATGTGTGATAAGAACTATGTCTTGTGTTTCTTATATGTGGAGCTGTTTCCTTATTAGCTAATGGGGAGAAGATCTTTGGGGTGCAGAGAAAGATAAGACATGCTTGACAAAATTACAGAAGGGAAAGAAAAAAAAGGTTTCAAATGTAGAGATGTGTTTTTGTTAACAGAAAAGAAAGTAATTTGACTAAAGGGGCATTGCTTTTTTATTTTTAGGATTTATTTATTTTTATACAAGAGCTGGGGTACAGGCCAGAGGTGCGAGAGGGTGAGAGGACCTACCAGAGGCAGAGCAGGGAGCAGAACAGGCAGATCTACTGAAATACACTGCTGAGGGGAGCAGCGGGTGCAACAGGAGATGTCTGCTGTGTCATATGGGATTCTCGCCAGCCAGCAGGGATGGAATCCGCACTGCAGAGGCTGCAGACAGATTCACAGTGCAGTGCTCAACCTGCTGCGCCACTGGGGAGGCCCTTCTGGGGCATTATTTCTAAATGAAAAAGAGAATAAGGGACAAACTTAAATGAACACAAAAAGTTACAGAAGGTTTCTGCCTGCCATCTGTCTCAAAGGGACATTCACTTCAAAGAGTGTGAACTGAAACATGTGGCCAGCCATATGACTAGATAAGAAACTATCTCCCCCCCTTACCCCACCAAGGTTCCTTTGGTTTCAAAGATCCTGATTGAGTTAGGTAAGTGGTTAGTTGGGACTGATTTGGGTGTTTCCTTTTTCCTTCTTTTGTCTCTTTCTGCTCATTAAATTCCTACTATCATGATTTGAATACACCAATAAAGAGTAAGCCCACAAAACTTTAAAACCCCAAACTTCAGCCCCAATAAAAGCAGGACCCTGGGTTTCTGTATAGCTCTCTCTACTCATGACCTCACTGTGGTCCAGTTGTATTGTGTAATTTGCAGGTCTTGTGAGTAATAAAACTTTTCTCCAAGTTTCCTGATGGTTATTGTTGAAAGGCATCTTGCAATCATTAAGAACCCCAAGGAGGGCCTCCCTGGTGGCCTAGGGGTTAAGTCTCAGTGCTATCACTGCTGAGGATTGAGTTCCATCCCCAGTCAGGGAACTAACCCACATATGGTGCAGCAGGCCTCTCCTGGCGCGCCTGCTGCTCCCCTTAGCTGTGTATTTCAATAAATCTGCCTGTTCTGTTCCCCACTCTGTCTCTGGTGAATCCTCTCACCCCCTGCACCTCTGGCCTACACCCCAGTTCTTCTAGTCAAAAAAAAAAAAAAGATACATAAATAAAAAAATTAAAAAAGAACCCAAGGGACTGGTCCAGTCCTAATATCAATTCTCAGGCCAACACAAAACACTCATATTCCATGGGCTGTTTTTCACTTTGTTGAGTTTTTCATTTGCTGTGCAGAGCTTTTTAGTTTGGTGTAGTTCCACTTATTTATTTTTATTTATTTTTATTTTATTTATGCATACAAGAACTGGGATATAGGCTAGAGGTGCCGGGGGTGAGAGGATTCACCAGAGACAGAGTGGGGAACAAAACAGGCAGACTGACTGAAACACACTGCTGAGGGGAGCAGTGGGCGAGTCAGGAGATGTCTGCTGCGCCATGTTGGTTGCTCCCTGGCCAGGCAGGGATCAAACTCGTGCTGCAGAGGCTGCAGAAAGGTTCATGGGTTGCATCTTAATCCCTTGCACCACCAAGGAGGCCCCCACTTATATATTTTTAATTTTGTTGATTGTGCTTTAGGAGTCATATCCAAAAAATCATTGTCAAGCCCATGGCAAGGAGCTTTTTTCCCTATATATTCTTCTAGAAGTTTTATGGTTTCAGCTCTTATATTTAAGTCTTTAATTCACTTCAAGTTAATTTTTATGAGTGTTGTAAGACAGGGGTCTAATTTCATTCTTCTGTGTATGAATATCCAATTTTTCCAACACAATTTAATGATCAGAATGCCTTCTACCCAATGAGTATTTTTCATTCACTTGTCAAATATTAGTAAATGACAGGTTTATTTCTGGGGATCCTGAATGTTTTTCATTGTTCTATGTATCTGTTTGTATGCTGGTGACATGTTGTCTTTGATAACTATAGCTTTGTAATATAGCTTGAAGCCAGGAAAGGTGATGCCTCCTGCTTTGTTTTTTCTTGGAATTGCTTTGGATATTCAGGGTCTTTGGGGTTCCATACAGATTTTCAGATTGTTTTTTTCTACTTCTGTAAAAAATACCACTGGAATCTTGTTAAGGAATTCATTCAATCCATGGTAGTTTTAGGGAGTACATTTTAATAATACTAATTTTCCAATTATGAGCAAAGATCTCTTTCACTTAGTATTTTCTTCAATTTATTTCAAGAATGTTTGTAGTCTCCATTGTAGAGGTATTTCACATGTTTAAATGTATGCTTGAGTATTTTATTGTTTATGATGCTGTTGTAAACAGGATAATTTTTTATTTCTTTTTTTTCCCCACATGATTTGTTGTTAGTTTACAGAAATACTAGTGATTTTGCATCTTAAATTTGTGTCATTACTGAATTTGTTGATTAGCTTTAATTTTTTTGTGGTGGAGTCTTTAGGATTTTATATTTATAAGGTAATGTCACCTATAAATAGAGACAATTTTATTTCTTTGTTTCCAAATCCAATGTCTTTTATTTCTTTTTCTGGTCTGATTGCTCTGGCTAGGATTTCCAATTCTTTGTTAAATAGGAGGGGTGAGAGTTGGCACCCTTGTTTTGTTCCTGATCTTCAGAAAAAGCTTTAACCCCCCCCCACCATTAAGTATAATGTTAACTGTGGGCTTGTTATAAACGACCTTTATTATCTTGAGGTACAATCTTTATGTAATATATTGAGAGGTTTTGTCATGAATGAATGTTGAATTTTGTCAAATTCCTTTTCTTTATCTATTGACATGATCATATCATTTTCTTTCATTCTGTTAATGTAATATATCACATTTATTGATTTCTGTAATGTACATAGAAAACCCTAAGGGTTCCACTAAAAAGACATCAGAAAAAATAAATACACGGTGGCGCAGCGGTTGAGCACTGTGTTGCGAAGCTGCCCGAAGCCTCCGTGGCTACGGTTCGATCCCCAGCTGCTCTCCGGCCACCGGAGGAGGGTCCCGCATGGTGCGCAGACCTTTCCTGCCGCCCGCTGCTCCCCTCAGCAGTGTACTTCGGTCCTTCTGCCTGCTCTGCTCCCCGCTCTGGCTCTGGTGAATTCTCTCACCCTCCCGCGCTTCCGACTGTACCCAGTGCTTGTATAAATAAATAAATAAATCTTTTAAAAAATAAAATAAAATATACCATTCCTCTGTTTAAAAATAAATAAATAAATAAAATACACGGAATTGGCAGGCAAAAAAATCAATATGGAAAAGTCTGTTTTGTTCCCGTATGCAACCAATGGACTGGATGTTTCCACTAACCAGAGTTTAAGCCCATGGATTTTAAGAAAAGGAGTAAAGACCCAAGGGTAAGGCTCTCACTGGAAAAGCGAAGAGATCAATTTACGGTCCTGTCTCAGCTACAGTCTGCATCCAGAGCTGCATCTAGTGCTTAAAACTTGAGGCTGGTGTGAGACTATGTAAGACAGTTAGACAAAGGAGCTGTCCTAGGGCAGGGATCACTGTGGAACCCCACCATACAACTCAGGCACCCACGGCACAGTTTTCTTAAGTTCTTGAAGATTACTGGAGGTGATCATTTGGTGCCCTACTCTCCTGGCTCCTTTCTACCTATTGCCCCTTGCAATTTTAATTCTGAAACCAATATTATCTCGGTGCCAAAGTCACCAAATATGTCTCAAAAAACCCCTACAGAAAAATATTCCTTATGAATATAGATATAAACACCTTCCACAAAATGTTTTCTTCTATTTCTAGCTTACTGAGGCTTTTAAAAAATAGCGATTGAAAATCACATATGGGTGTTGAATTTTCTCAAGTGCTTTTTCAGTTTGAACTGATAGGTGAATTTTTTTCTTTAGCCTTTTAGTATAATTGACTACATTGATTTTTATATATTGAACAAACCTCATATAGTTGGAAGAAACTGGTCCTTATAGGTAAATATTTTTATACATCATTTTATTGAATATTTTAAAATCTAATTACAGAGGGATATTTGTAGATACTTTTTTTGTATATGTGGCATAATCATACAATGGAATATTACTCAATGATAAAAATTAATGAAGTATTGGTCCATGGCACAACACAGATGAATCTTGAAAATATGAGAAGCAAAACAAGTCAGTCTTAACAGCCACATATGATTCCATTCACATGAAATGTTCAGAATAGGGAAATGTATAGACAGAAGGTAGATTTGTAGTTCCTTCGGGGTTGGGAGGACTAATTGCCTTTGGAAGTAATCAAGAAACCCATTAAGAGATTCCTGTACCCCAGACCAGCATGAAGTCAACTATATCAAAGTCTGGTAGAAAAGTTCACGGTGCTAAACTCTTCCAAAAAATTGAGAAGGAAGGGACAATACCGAACACGTTCTATGAAGCCAACATTACACTAATACCAAAACCGAACAAGGACAACACAAAAAAGGAAAACTACAGGCCAATCTCCCTAATGAACACTGATGCAAAAATCCTCAATAAAATTTCAGCTATCAGAATCCAACAATGTATCCATAAGATAATTCACCACGACCAAGTAGGATTCATTCCAGGGACACAAGGATGGTTTAACATCTGAAAATCAATCAACGTTATCCAACACATCAACAAAAAGAAATATAAAAACCATATGATAATATCAATAGATGCTGAGAAAGCTTTCGACAAAGTGCAACACCCATTCATGATAAAAGCCCTTGAAATTCTTGGGATACAAGGAACATACCTCAACATCATAAAGGCCATCTATGACAAGCCAACAGCCAGTATCATTCTCAATGGTGAAAAGCTGAAAGCAATTCCATTAAGATCTGGAACAAGACAAGGATGTCCACTCTCACCACTGCTTTTCAATATAATACTGGAAGTCCTAGCCAGAGCAATAAGACAAGAGAAAGACATCCAAGGAATCCAAATAGGAAAAGAAGAAGTCAAACTATCACTATTTGCAGATGATATGATAATATACACAGAGAACCCCAAAAACTCCACAGAAAAACTAATTCAACTCATCAATCAGTTCAGTAAAGTGGCAGGATACAAAATCAACACGCAAAAGTCAGTAGCCTTCCTATACACAAACAATAAATCTGAAGAAGAAGAAATCAAAAAAACCATCCCTTTTTTTATTGAAACAAAAAAAATCAAATATTTGGGAATAAATCTAACAAAAGAGGTAAAGGACCTATACAAAGAAAACTATAAAACACTGTTAAAAGAAATAGAAGAAGACACAAAGAAATGGAAAGACATCCCCTGCTCATGGATTGGAAGAATAAACATTATTAAAACGGCCATCGTTCCAAAAGCAATATACAGATTCAATGCTATTCCAATCAAAATTTCAATGTCATTCTTCAAAGAAATAGAACAATTATTGATGAAATTCATATGGAATCACAAAAAACCCCGAATAGCCAAAGCTCTCCTGAAAAAAAAAAAAAAGGGAATGGAGGCATCACACTCCCAGACTTCAAACTATACTACAAAGCCATAATCATCAAAACTGCATGGTATTGGAACAAGAACAGACATACAGACCAATGGAATTGAATAGAAAATCCAGAAATAAACCCACAGATTTATGGTCAAATAATCTTTGACAAAGGAGCAAAGACTATGCATTGGAGCAAAGAAAGTTTGTTCAATAAATGGTGCTGGGAAAACTGGGTCGCTACATGCAAAAGAATGAAGCTTGACCACTACCTCCCACCATACATAAAAATCAACTCAAAATGGATTAAAGAACTAGACATAAGACCTGAAACCATAAAATATATAGAAGGAAATATAGGCGAAACACTACGTGATCTGCACATCAAAGACATCTTTACAGACACATCACCCAAAGCAGTGATAGTGAAGGCAAAGATAAACAGCTGGGACTACATCAAATTAAAGAGCTTCTGCACAGCAAAAGAGACAATAACAAAAACAAAGAGAAACCCCACCAACTGGGAGAACATTTTTGCACCCAACACTAATGATAAAGAACTGATCACAAAAATCTGCAAAGAGCTGATGAGACTCAACAACAACAAAGAAAATAATCCAGTCAAAAAATGGGCAGAAGAGCTAAAAAGAAACTTCTCTGAAGAGGAAATGCAAATGGCCAACAGGCATATGAAAAAATGTTCAACATCACTTGTAATCAGGGAAATGCAAATCAAAACTACCATGAGATACCATCTTACACCAGTGAGAATGGCACATATTAAAAAAACTAGCAACAACAAATGTTGGCGAGGTTGTGGAGAAAAAGGAACTCTCCTGCACTGTTGGTGGGAATGCAAACTGGTCCAACCACTGTGGAGAGCTGTGTGGAGATTTCTGGACCTACTAAACATAGAGCTTCCATATGATCCAGCAATTCCACTCCTAGGTATTTACCCAAAGGACACAGAAACATCAATTCCAAAGAACACCTGCACCCCTATGTTTATAGCAGCACTGTTTACAATAGCTAAGCTTTGGAAACAACCCAAATGCCCCAAAATAGATGACTGGATCAAGAAGATGTGGTACATATATATCATGGAATATTACTCAGCATTCAAAAAAGATAAACACATGCAATTTGCAGCAACATGGATGGCGCTGGGAGGGATCATGCTCAGCGAAATAAGCCAAAAAGAAAAAGAAAAATACCGGATGGTCTCACTCATAGCAGGAATCTAGAAAACTTAAATAAGGGACCAGGAAAATGAATAACTATAAGAAAGTGAAAATCAAAATCAACAAAAAACTATGAACCAGAGACACTTTTAGGGGGGTAGGGGCGGGAGGGGAGGGATTGGGGTCAGAATGGGGGGGCTGCAATTGTATGGGGAATATAAAAATAAAATTTATTATTTAAAAAAACAATTATTTCATATATAATGCTACATTGTTATATATTTCATAGATACGTCTATATTAATATTGGACCACTTACATATGTAAATAAATATTATATGCATATTTTGTACATAAAAAAAAAGTTCACGGTGCTAACTGGATCTCTTCCTAGTGTTATAGAGCAACCCCGATATTAAACGGGTTCCTGGCTGTGGGTCCTCACCCGCGTGCTTTAAAGGGACTTATGAATACTCTACTACAGACACACACAAAAGGTTAATAAAAGGTTTATTTACAAGAGAAAAGGAAATAAGGAAAATGTACAACTCAGGGAGAAAATAGGGAAATAAAGTCTTTAATGCGTCCTACCCGATCCGATGACCTGGAAACCCAAAGTCACTCTGCGAGCTGGCAGAGAGCCAAAAATGGGGGATCCCCAAAGCCCATGTGTCTGCCTTTTATATCCACCTGGCTGCTTAACCCCACCCTCAGGTCCCAGCCACCTTCCCTTTGGTGGTGATGGGATTTGGAGTTCCCAGTGTCTTTGGCTTTGACCTGGGGTGGGGGTGGAGTCCACAAAGCCTATATGGAATTAGCTTTGGGACATCCTTTTCCCCCTAACACTAGCATAGTGGGAGCAACTGAGAGAAAACTCCCAACTCCCTCCTACCTGGGGAGGGAAAGATAAGCCTAGAAAATACATACACATTCTGAATTTTCTGGGAGCTGCTGTAAAGACTGTTTTTTGTCTTGCCTGAACCTAATCTCTGCGAACTGGATACCAAATGAAGGGCCTCAAAACAAAGCTCAATATGCACCAGAATATACAGTATCACAAATTAACACAAGGTGGTGCTCCAGTGCTGTGGCTTTGTGCACTACCAGAGAGCCTGCAGTACAGCAGATAGACACTAGCAGAAACCCGGAGTAGAAAACCTCTTCAATCAGGATTACACCCACAAGCCCAGAAAAAGTTTTACAGATGTATACCCAGAAAAAGTTTTACAGATCTCAAAAATCTCTATCCAGGTGATTGAAGTCTACTGGCTACAAAGACTAGGAAAGGTGGCTAATTTCTCAAATGTCAAAATTGCAACAGAACATAACAATAAAACAGAGAAACATGACCCAAAGAAACAAAATGTTGTAGAAGTAATTCCAAAGGAAAAAAAAAAGAAAAACATATGTATGTGTTGCCAGAAAAATAATTCAAGATAACTGTCAAAAGGATGTTCAATGAGTTGAAAGAGGGCGCAGACGGGCAACTAAACAAAATCAGGAAAACAGTGCATGAAGTAAATTAGAATATCAACAAGGGATTAGTAATCATGAGGAGAGACAAAAGTCCATAAGCAAATAATACAATAAATGAACTGAAAAATAGAATTCACATGACCAGTCAGATGAAATCAATGAACTCAAAGAAGTAAATCAAAATTACTGAAGCAGAAAAGAAAAAAGAAAACAGAATGAAGAAAGTAAACAAAGCCTGAGGACACTATCAATATGGAAAAATACGCATTGTGGGAGTCACAGAAGGAGTAAAAAATAAAGAGGGACAGAAAGGCTATTTGAAGAAGTAGTATCTGAAAACTTCCCAAATCCTGGAAGAAAAGGACATAGAAATCCAAGAACTCAAGAACCTAAAAGTAGGATAACTATAAAGAGACCCACACCAAGACACATTTAATCAAAGTGTTAAAGTCAGACAAAAGGAGAATCTTGAAAGCAACAGGAGAAAAGCAACTCATCATGTACAAGTGAGTTCCTATTACATTTTCATTGGATTTCTGAGCAGAAATCTTGTAGGTTCGAAGCAAATAGGATAATATATTCAAAGTGCAGAAAGAAATAACAATTACAACAACAAAAGCCAGCCATCCAAGAATACTGTCCTTTAAAAATTAAGGAGAAATCGGGCCTCTCCTGGTGGCGCAGTGGTTGAGCCCTGTCTGTGAAGCTGCCCGCAGCCTCTGCAGTGCCAGTTCGATCCCTGGCTGCTGGAGAGGGTCCCACATGGCTCAACAGACCTCTCCTGCCGTGCCTACTGCTCCCCTCAGCAGTGTATTTCGTCATTCTGCCTGCTCTGCTCCCTGCCTCTGGCTCTGGTGAATTCTCTCACCCTCCCACGCTTCTGACTATATCCAGTGCTTGTATAAATAAATAAATAAATAAATCTTTTTAAAAAATTAAGGAGAAATTAAGACTTTCCTATATAAAAACTGATGGAATTTATCACCATTACACCTGTCCAAAAAGAAAGGCTAAAGGGAGTTCTTCAAGTTGGGCTAGAAGGATAATAAATTAATACAGAACCATATGAAAGTATAAAATGTGCTGGTAAAGGTGAATGTATAAATGAACATACTCAGTGTTGTAGTTAAGTGTGTAAATTGCTTTTAAAACTGGTATTCATTAAAAAACTTAAAAGTAGTTATAAATCTGTTAATGGATATAAAATATAAAAAGAGTTAATTTGTGTCATTTATAACATGAAGTTGGAAGGACATATAATAGGCTGTTTTAAATCAATAAAGACAAACAGTTATACCAAATGACACAGATGAATTTTAAAAACAATGATGAGTAAAAACTGCCAATACCCCAGCAATAATGCATAATGATGTATTTTATTAAATGCCAAAACTAGACAATATACTATTTCATCATAAATTTGTATGTGTTAAAACTAAAAAATTTACAATGATAAAAAGTTTAGTGATTATCTCTGGTGAGAAAATCAGGGTACCAGGTAAAGAAGGAGCATACAAATAGATATATTTAATGTTCTGTCCCTTGGATTAGTTGGTGGGACCAAAAGTGCTTATTGCAAAAATTTTTAAATAATTAAACAAAATAGGCCTATGCATGTAACATTATACAGCATCATTATACTAATTAATTTTATGATTAATCCAACTTTGTGTAGCTAATGTCCACAAAGTGAAATATAACACAGTACAAATTTAAAAATGGTTGTCTTAAGGTTGAGTTGTTAGCAAGGCAAAAATATGCTAGGTTCAGAAATTACTGTTGAAGAATCAATAAGCATGTAAGAAACACTCCCTCCCAATAAACCAATAAAGATTAGTTGATAATATATTCATCTGTTTATCTTGGAATCTCTGTTCTATTCCATTGGTCTAAGTGTTTGTTTTTTATGCCAGTAGCATTCTTTGTTGATTATTATATCTCTGAAATATGCTTTGAATTCAAGAAATGTGATGACTTCACCTTGTTCTTTCTCAAGACTGTGTGGGCCTCCCCTGGTGGCGCAGCGGTTGAGCACTGGGCTGCGAACCTGCCCACAGGCTCTGCAGCGCAGGTTCAATCCTCGGCCACCTCAAGGGTCCCACATGGAGTGCAGACCTCTCCTGCCCCACCGCCTGCTCCCCTCAGCAGTGTATTTCGGTCCATCTGCCTGTTCTGTTTCCCGCTCTGGCTCAGGTGAATTATCTCACCCTCCTGCGCTTCTGACTGTATCCAGTGCTTGTATTCATAAAATAAATAAATCTTTAAAAAAAAAAAGACTTTTGACCATTCAGGATAATTTATGATTCCATTCAAATATTAGGATTGTTTTTACTATTTCTGTGAAAAATCTTATTGAGAGTTTGATCAGGACTGAATTGAAACTCAGGATCATTTTGGATATGTGGCTGGCTTAGCAATATTAATCCTTTCAATCCATGAATCCAGAATATCCTTCCATTTTTGCTTTCCTCAATTCCTTTCATTAATAGCTGATAGATTCATTGTACAGATCTTTCACCTCTTTAAATTTATTCTGAAACATTTTATTTTTTATGCTATTATAAAATATTTTTTAAAGATTTATTTATTTATGCATTCAATAACTGGGGTACAGGCCAGAGGTGTGGGGAGTGAGAGGATTCACCAGAGACAGTGGGGAACAGAACAGACAGATTGACTGAAATACACTGCTGAGGGGAGCAGCAGGCAAGACAGGAGAGATCTGCTGCGCCACGTGGGTAGCTCCCTGGCCAGGGATTGAACTGGCTGCAGATAGCTTAGTCGGTTGCGTCTTAAGCCCTTGTGCCACCAGGGAGGCTCTGTAAAAGATTTTTTAGATTGAAGTAATATTGTATTATAACATTATATAAGTTTCAGGTGTGTTTCATTGAAAATCAGCACATGTATATACTACATTAAGTTCAGTACTAAGAATCTAATTCTATTCTTCACCATACGGCTATTCTCATTTATTCAATTTACCCATGCACCCCCTCCCTTCCTTTCTGATAGCCACTAATTAGCCTTATTGTTTTAAAGTAGCTTTTATTTTATTAGTTCATAAGTTTGATTGCTTTCTCAATTTCTCTTTCTGATAGTCCATTGTTAGTGTATAGAAATGCAACTTTACTTTGTATATTAATTTTATGTTCTGAAACTTTACTGAATTAATTTATTAGTTTTTAACAGTATTTTTCTTATGATGAGAGCAGACTGCAATACCTACAGCAACCTTAAAACATATACAGAAGTGTATTTGACAAAACACCAGACATAAATCAAAATGAAGTTTTAAACACAGCTTCAAGCAGGCAACATGAAGGGAAGATAATGGAAACAGAAACAAGAAACAGAAAAATAATAAAATGACACATTCCCTAACATATCAATAAAACCTTCAAATGTAAATGATTTAAATACACCAAACAGACATTATCAGATAAGTTAAACAAATCTGACCCAATTACATGAAAGAAACCCCTATGATAGGTAAGTAGAATGGAAAATATATATATATACAATCAAACAATCAAAAAATAGCAGATGAAGAACACTTCAAAGCAAATTACCAGTCTAGAGAAGGATATTACATAATAATAAAAAGGTCAATTCATCAAGGAAATAATATAAATTTAATGTGTAAGCACCAAACAATAGAATTGCAATATTCATGAAGCAAACACTGATAGAAGTAAAAGGAGAAAGACACAAATCATTAATTATATTTAGGAATGCCATCAACCGTTTTTGGAACTGCTGGACAGGATATCATTGAAGATATAGAAGAACTGAACAACACCATTAACCAGCATTTTGATGAAATAGACCCTCTAATTGGTCCTTATTGAACACTCCACCCACAATAGCAGAATATGTGTATTTTCAAATGCACATGGGAAATTTATTGAGATAGGCTATATCTGGAGCCATAAGATGAACCCCTGCAAATTTAAGTATGCTGTCTCACAGTACCAGAATCATGCTAGAAATAAATAACAGAAGATAACAAGACAAATCTTCAAACACTTAAACAGCACAATTCTGAGTAATTAATATGTCATAGGAAAAAAATCTCAAGGGAAATAAGAAAATATTTTGAACTGAATGAAAACAACTTATTAAAATGTGTGTTATGCAGGTAAAGCAATGAAAGGAGAATTTACAGTTTTAAATGTTTGTATTGTAAAAAAGTAAATGCCTGAAATCAATAAGCTTCTACCTTAAGAAACGAGAAAAACAAGAACAAAATAAACCAAACACAAGAAAAATGCAGGAAATAATAAAGATAAAAGCAGAAGTAAATGAAATTCAGCATCAAAATTAATGGATTAATTAAAGAAACCAAAACCGGCAAAGAAAAAAAGAGACAAGACACAAATTTCCAATATCAGAAGTGAAAGAGTGGCTATTACTAGTGTCTCTCAACTGTAAAAAAGAGAACAATGGACTTCTATGAACAACACTACACATATACGTTCAACAAGTTAGAAGAATTGGACCAATTCCTTAAAAATCACAAATTACCCAAACTTACCCAAGACCAAATAACCTGAATAGCCAATAATTTTAAAATAAAATTATGGTTGAAAATATTCCAAATCTCCAGGCCCAGATGGTTTAACTGGCTAGTGGTAGCAAGCATTTGAAGAGGCAGTAACACCAGTTCTACACAAATTCTTCTAGAAAATAGAAGAGGAAAGAGAAAATCCCACCTCCTTGTATAAGGACAGTACTACCCTGATACCAAAGCCATATAAAAACAGTACAAAAAGAGATAACTACATATCAATATACACATGAACATAGATATGAAAATACTATACAGGGCCTCCCCGGTGGCGCAGCGGTTGAGCGCTGGGTTGCGAAGCTGCCCTCGGCCTCTGCGGCGCCGGTTCGATCCCCGGCTGCTCCCCGGCCACCGGAGGAGGGTCCCACATGGCGTGCAGACCTCTCCTGCCGCCCGCTGCTCCCCTCAGCAGTGTACTTCGGTCCTTCTGCCTGCTCTGCTCCCCGCTCTGGCTCTGGTGAATTCTCTCACCCTCCCGCGCTTCTGACTGTACCCAGTGCATGTATAAACAAACAAACAAAAAAAAAAACAAACAAACCAGCAAACAAATAAATAAAAAGCATGCCTCTATTAAAAAAATAAATTAATTAAAAAAAAAATAAAAAAAAAAAGAAAATACTATACAGTACCCTGTGCTCCTCCCGCCCTCCCTCTGATCCCTCTCCCTCCTCCTCGCCTGCAGGATATCTCTGATTTATAATTGTCTGTTTTTGTTTTGTATTACTATTTTTTACACTGATGTCTTATTTGGTTCCCTTATATTCCTGCTATAAGTGAAACGATCAGATACTTTTCTTTTTCCTTCTCACTTATTTCACTGAGCATAATTCCTTCTAGTTCCATCCACGTTGCTGTGAATGGCATGAGTTTATCTTTTTTGATTGCTGAATAATATTCCATTGTGTATATATGCCACATCTTCTCGATTCAGTCATCTGTTTTGTGGTGATGGTGCACGGGTGCTTTGGTGAAGGAAATTCTATGGGGACTACACCTGGGGGGTAGAAGCAAACATTGTTTTAAAATGAACAATGATGTAGAAAAAGAAAATACTACACAAAAATATGCCAAATTCCATCTAGTAATATATGAAAATAATAACACCACAATCAAGGTATTTTTTATATATTTTTTTGAATTTTCAACAAGGTACCATTGTTTTGTTTTGTTTTTTAGCAGTACAGATTTCTCTCCTGTGGTCTCTCCTGTGGTCACCATAGCTCTCCCACCACTAAAGTCCCCCATAGTCCTCCACCACAGTCCATTTGTGCTCTTCCCCCACTTCATTTCCACACTTCTCCCTCTGCCTCTTCATCCCCTTTCCCTCCTGAATGCATCAGATCTATGGTCAGCTTTCAAGGGTTGGTTTTAAAGTTTATATTTGTCTGATCCTTTGTTTGGTTTTTCTATATTCCATATACAAGTGACATCATCCTGTATTTATTTTTCTCCTTCAGCTCATTTCACTTAGGATAATCTTTAACAGCGCCATCCATGTTGCCTCAAATGGCATAAGTTTATCTTTTTTGATCACCAAGAAGTACACCATTGTGTATATATACCACATGTTCTAATCAAGGATTTATTAAGGGAATGCAGTATGGTTCAATATTCAATCAATCACTGTCGCCCATTGTACCACAGGCTTAAGAGGGAAAAAGAATCAAGCAACATAGAGAAAGCATTTCACTAAATTCAATATACTTCCATGATAAAAGCATGTAGCAAACCAGGAAAATAAAGTATATTAATCTGCTAGGTCTGTCATACCAAAACAGCAGAAATTAATATTCTCACAATTCTCAAAGCCTGGAGTTCAAGATAAAGATCAGCAGGTGTGATTTCTCCTGAGGACTCTCTCCATGACTTGCAGATGGTTGTGCTCTTGCCTCTTTCACATGACCTTTTATCTCTATGTGCACATCCCTCGTGTCTCTTATGACCTCATTTAATCTCAATTACTTTTTAAAAACTGTATCTCCAAATAATCACATTGGGTGTTAGGGCTTCAACATACAAATTTGGAGCAGGAGGGAGGGAGTGGAGACACAATTTTGTTTACAACACAAGGAAACTTTCTTAACGTGATGAATGACATTACACTAAGATTAACATTATATTTAAAGGTGAAAGACTGGGTGATAAGGGTAGAAACAGATAAGAATGTCCACTCTCACAATTCTAGTGCAAATTATAGTGGAAGTTCCTCTTAGCTATGCAATAAAGCCAGAACAAGAAATAAAAGGCTATCTGGTCCTTCTATTGCTTCCTGTCACCACCTTGCCAAGAAGTTTGGCCCAACTAGAAATGTCCCCTCCAGTGTCACCAGCCAGTGGAGCTTTTTCTGGTTCATATTATTTCTGGCCTCCATCTTTATTACTGTGGGACACAAGGCAGCATCTGCAAATGTCCTGAAAGTCCAACTCATTCATGTTAATGTCCTGCACCCTATCCTGAACTAGATATCCTGGGCACCTTACCCTTGTCCCACTTGGACAAGTGAGGCCCCCAAAATCAAACATCTGGCATTTCAAAGACTTCTTTTTCGGTATGTCTTTACTCAACAGGAAGTGTCTTTACTCAACAGGAAGTATCTTTCCTCACTGGAAATAACTTCAACAGCAACCCCCTCTATTTCAATTCCAACTGGTGTGTGCATGTTAGAAACTGTTCCACTACCCATTAGTATGATGGAAAAGTCTTTTACTTTGGAATATCTTCCAATCATAGTGATGATTCTCTATAAACTTGGTATAACTGCTCTATTTCACCTTATCATCCTTCCTTTGAGAAGTATGAAAACACCAGGACATATCGTTGAGTGAGGGATATGGAGAAACCGTGCCAATCATGCCTGACAGAATACTGAGGGTTCCAACTGATTTTTGGAAAAGATGAAAACTTGTCAAGTCCTTCTTTTTTGGTTGTTGAGGTCATAAGCCACATATCTTTCAGACACCTTAAGGAATTTCATAAGTTGTAGTCCTTAAGGAACATCACTTGGTTCCTTAACTCCAGGTCCCTTCTAGCCTCTGTGGTCCTGTGTGGCCTACAACATCTGGATGGACATCAAGTAATGGAATGATATCTAAACCTTAAACACCCACCAACCCTATGTCCCAATTCTTGTGGTTTTTCAGTAGAAAAACTACCAGAAATCTTTTGCTTCTACTTCATATTTGGATAAACAGTTCAGCCACAATTTGAATGCTTTGCATGATCTTCAGCTGGTTAGCAGCACGATAGTTGTATTTACCTTGGATTACAATGGACTCAACTGAAGCGTGGAGAATGGGCCTAACAGCAATTTTGACAACACTACTCTTGTGCCCCCTGATATTCTGTGATCCAGGAATGATGGCTTTGTATCTGGAGACAGGTGCAGAACTTTTCCTATACACATACCCTTTTGATTCTGTCTCAGAATTAATGGAGTCAGGTAGGCAAGTCATAGAGCTCATGGAATTCTTGTTTCTCCTGTGCCCATTGGACATGGGAGACTACACATTCTGCCTTGCCGTCCCTTCCCCTTCATTTCACCTTGAGCAGTACAAAGAATGCCAGAAACTACTGAAGCATTTTCAATTCTATGGTTGGAAGACTACTCATACATTCATGGCAATCCCTATGAGTGAGTTGCTTACAGCCAGTACACCCGAACCACAAATTTCAGTGTAATTCTAACTAGCGGAATTTAAAAAATATAAATTCTAACTAGCAGAATTTAAAAAATATAAAGATCATGGACTATTCCATATACAGAATAGGCTATACATATAATATATAGCATATGCTATACATGTAATATGTGATTTTGACCTTGATAGACTTCTGGATAGTCTTTTGGACATTGTGCGGGGGAACTGTGTTTTGTAGATTCTGACTCATTTCTAGATCATAACATATAAAATTTCTCCAAAGAGAGTTTTGCAGAACTCTATCACTGAAGCCATCAGTTTTGTCTGCTACAAAAGGCAAGTATAAGTATGCATTCCCCTTTGGCTGGTGAGGAAAGGAATTAGAACTGGTTATATTGTGATTGACCGTAATGAAGGCAACCAGATGTCAGGCAATAAAAACATGCATAAACAATTTGGCTTAAGAATGTATAAAAACCAAACCTTTTCACTTAGACTTCATGGTTTAAAATTGGTAATATGGACCGGGGCTGGCCTCAACTTTTTTCCTTTCAATTTGGACAATCAGTGCTCATTTATGGAGTGAATAGGTGCAAAATGAACAGACTGCAATTATTCCATAATGCAGTTGTCATATTACATCATATATCAAGCCATTATGTCATATATCAAGGCCATAAAAGACAAACATAATTCTAAATTTGAGAAATACTTTAGTTATTTGTAAATTCAGTGCATTTCAAAAAATAGCCACCAGCAAGATAGTGGAATAGGACTTTTTAGCACTCATCCTCCCACAGAAACACAGACTCTACAGCCTATACCAGGCCACTTTTCCTGGTAGATGCCTTTCTTACCCTGATGTGGCTATGATACCCCATGCTTGACTGCCATCTAGTATGGACACTCTCATAACTGTACTTGAGTGCCAGCACCCCATGCCACATCCCCGCTGTGCGCAACCTCTCTCTTCATTATTTGGACTTTGACACTACATGCGAGACTGTCCCTGTGCATGATGTCCTGTTTAAGTGTCCCCCATACCTGCTTAGGCTCCCAAAACCCATGCCATGCTTTCTTATCCCCATTCAGGCCCTAACACCCAGCCATCTCTTGCTGTGGCCCTACCTAATAGTTTTCAGACAGAATTCTTTCAAAATGGTAGGGAAGTGGAAGATACATTTTTTAAATGTGAAAAGTGAAAGTGTCCTCTGTGTCTTCCCAGGAGGTATGGGTAGAGATAGCTAAGAATTTTGCAAGTAGATCCATTCCATTATATCCATTTCCCTGAACCTTTGGACTACTTCTTTTATAGGCTGTCAAAAAAGTTCAGGCATTTTGACTTTGAAGACTGCAGGTTGTCATTGAGTTCAGGTTTTGATTAACAGGCCATTACAGTATACCTTAGTGCTGAGTCAACACTTTAAATTGCTAATTCTGGGCCTTCCCTGGTGGCGCAGGTGCAGAAGCTGTGTGCAGCCTCTGCAGCTCAGGTTTGATCCCGGCCAGTGAGGGAGAATCCCACATGGTGGGGCAGACCTCTCCCCTCTTGCCCACTGCTCCCCTCAGCAGTGTATTTCAGGCAGTCTGCCTGTTCTGTTCCCTGCTCTGTCTCTGGTGAATCCGCACGCCCATGCATCTGGCCTGTACCCTAGTTGTTGTATACATGAATAAATAAATCTTTTAAATAAATAAATAAATAAAATTCTGATGAGTACACCTATATCAATGAATTCAGCCCAATGACTTTTACATTTCCTTGCCCTTGATGAACACCTTTAGAACTCATTTCCATATGTGCTTCCTGTTCCTCTACAGTGCAGACTGGTGAGATCTTATGAGTGTTTTGGGGTAGAGGCTTTCTCTTTTGGATCAGGCCTTGTACTGTTATAGAGCAGGGTGAGGGGCACCCTGGGACCCCCAAACCTGCCTGCTCTGAATGGGTTTTGTCATCCGCCACATTAAGACAAAACATACTCTAGTGAGTAAGACCTTCAATAGAAAATAACTTTAATACAATTAGCATGTAATAAAGATAAGAGAAAGAATATAGCCAAAATAGATTCCAAATGAAGCACCCAAAGTTACCCAACCCCACGTGGGTAAATGCCCAGCCAAATGGATTGGCCCAAAAAAAAGCAGGGGCACTGAGGCTTGAAAGCTTGCCACATGTGTAAGGCACCTTCTAGTGGGCACCCTTAGGGGCAGTAGGGACTAGGCAAGTCTGGAAGGAATAGAGTAAAATCAAAATCCAAGATAAAGCCTGCCATTCTCAGACTCCCCTTGGGTCTCTCACCCATGTCTCTGTCTCTTTCAAGTGTCTCCTACCATGTCCAAGTCCCTGGGACAAGTCCAAGGCTGAGAAGCAAGCACAGCTCCTTCGCTTGTCTCTCTGCTCCATGTGCCTCCTCCACGTCTTTTTCTTGATCTCCTACCTTCCTCTCCCAGTCTTCTCTAGCTTCTCCTCCTTGCTAAACTCTACCCTCCCTTGGGTGGGGCAGGGAACCTGGAACCTCCCCTTTCTATGGATAACACCCTGTTACAGTATCTCTCCAACTTCTATTATATTGTGACCTAACTCTCCTTATGGACATGGAGCAGATGGAGGGGAGGCAGTATTGCCAAGTTTCCACCAAGTGGAGACTGTAAAAGCTATGCATGTATGTTAATCAATTATCTCTTTTTCTCACTTCCCTTTCCTTGCTTTCTTGATGAAGAATACTGGTGGTAACTAATGTTATAATTGTGGATCCTTGTAGGAGTATAATTTAATCAATAGCATCTCATGACAATGCTATGTTGGCTCACGGAATTTTGTGTCTCCTGTGGGTTGGAGATGAGCATGCTTCTTTTTCAGAAAGGACAGGAAAGACTTGTGAGTGAAAAAGGGGTCCACAGTGCTGATTATTCTTTGTCCCTTATCACCATCCAACTTTTACCCTTCTTACGCTGCCCTGGGTCTGTATCCCTACAGACTGTATGTTCTAGACTCCCTTGACTGATGCCTTGTAGTTCGGCGTAGTAAGGTGTTAGAAAAGGTAAGAGATCAAGTAGTGGGAGGAGAGGTGGGGCCAGGGTATTCCCTCTTCCCCCACTCCTTCCCTTTGGCTCTGCATCTCTGGCAGTAGCTTCATCCCTGCACAGAGCAGCTACTGGGGTGCTCCCCCATGATTCTGGCTCTCACTGGATTCTGGCCACTCTTTTTCTTCCTTTTGTTATAGAGTAACCCCGATATTAAACGGGTTTTTGGCTGTGGGTCCTCACCCGCGCGCTTTAAAGGGACTTATGAATACTCTACTACAGACACACACAAAAGGGTTAATAAAAGGTTTATTTACCAGAGGAAAGGAAATAAGGAAAATGTACAACTCAGGGAGAAAATAGGGAAATAAAGTCTTTAATGCGTCCTACCAGATCCGACGACCTGGAAACCCAAAGTCACTCCCAGAGCTGGCCGGACGCTCCGAGCTGGCCGAGAGCCCAAAAATGGAGAGCCCCCCAAAGCCCACGTGTCTGTCTTTTGTATCCACCTGGCTGCTTAACCCCACCCTCAGGTCCCAGCCACCTTCCCTTTGGTGGTGATGGGATTTGGAGTTCCCAGTGTCTTTGGCTTTGACCTGGGGTGGGGGTGGAGTCCACAAAGCCTGTATGGAATTTGCTTTGGGCACCCCCACCCCAGGTCAAAGCCAAAGACACTGGAAACTCCAAATCCCATCACCACCAAAGGGAAGGTGGCTGGGACCTGAGGGTGGGGTTAGAGTCCACAAAGCCTGTATGTAATTTGCTTTGGGACCGCCTTTTCCCCCTAACACTTTGACCCCTTTGGCTTTAGGGGTGGTAATGGTTTCCCACTCAAACTTCATTATCCCTTGCATTATCCCTTCCTGTAACCCTGAGCACTCACTCTAACTAGTCCTTTTGTAACAGGGTGGTCCCCAGGAAAGGGGGAGGTTCCAGGTTTCCTGCTCTACCCAAAAGGAGCGTGGAGCTGAGCAGGGAGAGAAGAAGCTGCAGAGGAGACTGAGGAAGGAAGCAGGATGGAGCCAGAAGGAGACCTGGAGGAGGCACATGGGGCCAAGAGACACGTGAAGAAACTACACTTGCCTTTTGGTCGTGGACTGGGCGACACAGATGTGGGTGACAGACCCATGGGGAGGTGACAATGGTGGTTTTTGTCTTGATTTTGATTTTGCTCTTTTCCCTCCAAACTTGTCTGGTTGTTTCTGATCCTTTTCTGTGGGTCCCCACTGGAAGATGCTTTGGACTTATGAGGGTTTGAGGCCTTGCTCTGGGCCAATCCTACTTGGGTGGACTTTTACCCACAAGGGAACGGGTAACTTTGGGTGCTTGATTTAGAAACTATATTCTTTGCCTTGCCTGTATTGTTTCCAAATTGTATTAAAATGCCCTCCCATTAAAGTCTCATATGTTTTGTGTTGATGTGGTGGATGGCAGAACCTATTTAGAGCAGACAGGTTTGCGGGGTCTGGGGTGCCCCTCTGCCTGCCCTGTAACACTTCACAAACTTTTTTCTTCTGAACCAGGAGTAAATGATTTTCCTGCTGAGGCCCTGCAGATGAAGTTTGTTCATATCTTTATCTTTTGTCTTATCATCATGATCTTCCAAGAACAATAAAGCTGGAAGTGGAAAACTCCCCATTTGGGTGTTTTTCTGTACACTTTCTGGGCTGTTCTACAGTGTTCAGAGATAGAGCACCAGGGAAATAAAAATGACTCATCTCAGAAGGTTACCTTTAAAAAAGTTTTTTAAATCTCCATAATACATTGTCATGATGGAAAATTTAGGATATTCAGAAAATAAAATTCTCCCATAATACCACTCCACTGAAATAGCCACAGTGACTATCTTGATGAATATCCCTTTAAACTTAATTGTACACTTCTTTAAAACACAATGAGGCAAATGATCCCTTTGAACATTTCTGAAGCCATGCCAGCTTGATTCTTCGGCTTTTGGAATTTCCACAACTGCCCTCATTTATTGCAGTGTGTACAAAGCAGGAGTAATTGCAGAGAAAAAAAGCACAGCAAAGGGGGAAGCAGACCTGGGTTGTTTCAGAGTCCAGCCCCTTTCTGGACTGTCATTTGAAGCTCTGGATGGACCCCACCCACACTAAGTAAGTCCTGCTGGACTGGGCTGGGCTTGTGTGTTCTCTGGGAGGGGCTGTCTTCTTAAGTTCTCACACTCAGAGGAATCTAAGCCAGAAACATGGGTAAATAAGCCACAACTGCACAGCTGGTAGTCCTGCTTGAAGCTGGTTTGGACTACATGGAAACCTCTAGAGCCTTAAGGCAGCCCAGAAAGAGAAGAAACAATTCCCTACAGCCCTTTAAATGTTAATCCCAAATTGACTGCAGAAATGCAAATGTATTCCCACAGGGCAGAATCTAATCTTATTGTAGGTAATAATCCTGGGAACTGGAGCTTATTTTCTAGATGCCAAGGTCATTTTTTTCCCTAAGAATTTGAAGAGCCCAAATTTCTGCTATTTGATTCATGTCCCTCCTCAAAAGAAATGACACTATTATGAAACAGTAGAACAGCTTGCCCGTGTCTCTTATATTTGCTTTTTCATTGCCCAGTGTTATGCTGACCCCAAACAATCAACTCTTTTGTCAAGTATATAAAGAAAGTTTATAAAATCAATTTATCAAATCAAGTTTACAAATTAGGCTCAAAAACTGCAGAGGGGGGATCTGCACAGGCAGAAATGTACAGAGGGGAGACTGCTCTGAACTAACTGATTGGTGCCAAGGCACAGGTTTTCTTCCTAGGGACAGTCCCATTGTTATAGGGCAGCCCCGATGCAAAACGGGGTGCCTGACTGTGGGTCCTCACCTGCGCGCTTAAAAGGACATCAATACTCTGCTGCAGGCACACGCGAAAGATTAATTAAAGGTTTATTTACAAGGGAAGGGCAAATGAGAAAATGTACAGCTCAGGGAGAAGAGTGGGAGACAAAGTTTTAAATGCATCCTACCAGATCCGCTGATCAGGAATCCCAAATGGCACTCTGAGAGCTGGCCGCAAGCCAGGAGCCGTGAAGCCAGGAGGCGAGCGACAGAGCGAGAGACCCCAAGGCCCACCTGTTTGGTTTTTATACCCAACCTGGCTGCTTAACTCCACCCTCAGGTCCCAGCCACCTTCCCTTTGGTGGTGACGGGATTTGTCTTTCTCAATGTCTTGATGGCTTTGGTCTGGAGTGGGGGTGGGGTCCACAAAGCCTGTATGGGATTAGCTGGGGAAATCCCTTTCCTCCTAACACCATCAGAGATTATTTGTCTCACTGCTTCAGAGCAACTTGAAGCATCAACTTCCTAATAGTTTCTTTCTCTGGGTGGTTATCAGAAGCAACAGAAGGATGGAATTTGGATATCATCCCTCTTGCTTGTTCTTTCTTTCTTGTTCTATTATTCTTTAAGTCCCTAGTTTCACTCTGAAAGGATTCTGTGGCATGTCTGCTTCTTTGACGACCTAAAGAAAGAGAAACCATCTGAAAAATTTGTCACAGGAAATCATAAAAAAATAGTGCTTTTCACTTTAACACTGCTGGTCAAATACCTTTGCTTTGGAAATCTTGCTGTACCGTCTCAGTTCATGCTGAAGTGAGAGAGTTCTAAGTTTACGAGCTTCAAATAGAATGGTATCTGGAAGGGTGGACTCTCAGTAAACTTGTTTGTTTGCTTAAAATGGGTGTCTGGACTCAACAAATTTGCTGAAGCTTCCTAGGAACTACCTGCACATCTGATCACAGTTTATTTTTGCCAGGTTTCATTCCCATCGACTTGTGCCACACATTAAGAATAGCCTCGAGATTATCAAGCCAGAGTACAAGAAGAACCCCAAGGAGAATTTTAAGAGAAGGAAGTAGGGATTAAACCCAGATGAAGGGAATGTGCCAATAACCCCTCCTTGTAAGTCTGAAGTGAGAAATTTTGAACTGCATTATCAAAAAGGAATGGCAACAGGAAGATAGATGAAGATGTGACCACAAGTTCCTTGAAAATGAAGCTTGTGATATTGAAGCAGGGCTATAAGGGTGCTATAGCCATCCAAGAACAGTGCCTAATAGAGGATAGGTCACTGTGTGTTCTTCACCTGTGTGCACAATCACAAGACCACTCAGACTCGGGAAACAACAACAGTGGGGTTTATTTAACAAACAGAGGAAAGAAAGAGTTATTAAGGCCACAAGTGGCAGGCTATCTCACCTTAGATAATGCCCACAGTTTCCAGGAATCCCAAACAAAAGTTCACTCCTCCAAGATGGCGCTGTTCTGCCAATGAGTGCCTGGAACAGGTGGAGCTTGCTGCAGCAGCCCTCAACAACAGTCTGAAGGTCTAGATCAACAGCACCGCAGGCTGGAACAAACAACAGCAAAGGCAGCAGCACCAAAAGGCAGTGCCTCATCATCTGATAAACAGCTTTTTGAGACACCAGGCCCAGATCCTTTGGTGCTTTTTCCAGGTGAATGCAGAGACAAGACTCAAGGTAGGCCCGGCCTCCTGGTCCCCTGCAAAACTCTTCATGTCCCTTGACACACATGGTGCAGCAGACCTCTCCTGTGTTGCCCGCTGCCCACCTCAGCAGTGTATTTCAGCAGATCCACCTGTTCTACTCCCCACTCTGTCTCTGGTGAATCCTCTCACCCCTCCCCGCACCTGTGGCCTACACCTCAGTTCTTGTATGCATAAATAAAATGAAAATAAATTTTATTATTTTTTAAAGATTTATGTATTTATGCATACAAGAACCAGGGTACAGGCCAGATCCGTGGGAGGGTGAGAGGATTCACCAGAGACAGAGCGGGTACAGAACAGGCAGACTGACTGAAATACACTGCTGAGGGGAGCAGCGGGCGAGACAGGAGACATCTGCCTCGCCATGTGGGATTCTTGCTGGCTGACCGGGATGGAACCCGCTCTGCAGAGGCTGCAGACAGCTTCATAGTGCTGCACTCAACCGCCTGCGCCACCAGGGGATACCCTAAATAAAAATAAATTTAAAAAAATCTCTTCAGCTCTCTCTTCAGAGGTCAGCTACTAGAAGCTTCTTTCTTCTTTTCAAGGCAGGTACAGAGTATGACATGTCTAGGCCGGGGATCGGCATCTCTGGGATCTGGGAGTCACTCTTGCACTTCCTCATATGCACTTATAGGGCCCCCCACCATAGATACCTCCTTTTTGGGCCATTTAACCTGGCTGGACCCCAGGGAAGGGCTGCCCACAGGCAGCAACTTTTGGCATGGGCAGTAAACCCACCGCATTTTTCTAACGGTGCCTGCTGCTTAGGCGGCTCTCAGAAAATGGCCAGTCTTGCCCGTGGTCCACACTGCTGGGCCCTGGTTACAATACTAGAGTAGATCCTCCTCTAGTGGGGGAAAGGTTAGTAATGCAGGCTGTGGTGTGGGACCGTCAGTTCATATGCTGCAGGGTCAGCACAAACTATTCCTTTGCATTGTGACAAGTGTTGGTGATTGAGTAATTGAGACATTTTCAAGTGGACACAAGCCTGTGAGAATGACCACCATTCCTATAAAGCATTATATATGGCGCTGCAGCAGTCCTCAGTGATGTTCTTAGTAATGACAGAAAAGTTATACAACCACGATTTCCTAGGTATTTGCTCCTGCAATTGTCACTCCCTATAATTGAATGACTTGTTTAGTAACGATATAAAAAATTCATTAAAAAGATCTCCTGTGATGGGCGTATTGAGATTGTTTCCCACTCCACAGAAGAGGGGGAGGGGAGCACTAATGAGAAACCCAAGAGACAGAACGGGTGTCAGCACTTTCTGAAAGAGGGAAAGGAAAACTGAATCCTAGGGGCCTTGGCTTGGGAGTATGTCCGGGTCTGAAAAGAGACTCTGAAGTTGCACATTAGAAAGGTCTTTATGTGGGATGCATCACATCTGTCATGGTCTAGCGTTACCATCATCAAACTTTATCATTTTGCAGGTGAGAAGCCAAGGAATAATGAGGTAAATGCCACAGTCATTTTTAAGCACGCATGATGAATTTAGTTAGTCCATATCTTTTGACTCCTAGTCCATGCATGAATCTGTTGGACTTCAATATGCAAATGTACCAGAGAAAGTTGGAGCTTATTCAAGTGTGAAGTATCAAGCAAATGGTTAACTGGACTTAAGAGTAGATACCAAAATATTTTTCTCTTTTATAAGTTTCAGGGATGCCAACACAATGTTGAAAGTATTAGAAGTTGACATCTTCCTTGAGAACTTAGCTTTCATGTGTCTTGAGCACTGGGGCACCCTGGCATAGTGCAGTAGAAAGGCCCTGGAGTGAAGAACTTATTTGTTCACTTAGTATTAATGTGTTACCTAACTTAGCCAAGCTACATTTTCCTCATCTGTAAAATGAAAGGAGATAATAACAGTGTCTAATTTAAAATGTAATTGTGAGGATTAAAAGAGATAATGCACATAAAACACTTTATACAGTGTTCGGCAATAGAAATTGTTCAACAAATGCTCCTTTTCCTTTCCTTTTTCACTTGCACAAGAGCTTGTCTAACATACTTAACTTGGATAAAAAACAATGGCTCTGAAATCTTTTCTGAATTTAAAGTCCTGTGGACCAATTATAGATGGACCATCTCTCTGAAAGTGAGCATTTAGCCAAATATGGCTTTTAGCATGTGTTCAAATTTGCTTTTGCTCATCTAGCAAGACTAAGTGACGCCCCAGTCCACAAGAACTTTATCTTTATGACTCCTTTTTTCCTCCTCAACATTATCTTATGCTACAGAAGGCAGCACTGAATTTCTCAGGCAGCTCTATAATTCAGCATAGAAGATCTAAGGCTAGAAAGTAGACCATGGTTGACTTTGCTTGCCCTAGGTCCCCTGGGTCGGGGTCTATTAACCTTGACACTATTAACACTTTCAGCAACATACTCCTGTGCAATGCAGGATCTTTAGTCTCATCCCTGACTGCTGCTGGCTAGATGCCACTAGCGCCCCTTGCCTTAGTTGTGACAACCAAAACTTCTCCTAGACTCTGCCAGATGAAATGTCTCCTGAGGAGGGAGGCAATATTTTTCCCAGTTGAGAAAGAGACCTAGGGGAAACAAATCAGCTAGCTATTTGGTGCACAAACACACTATGTGCATAAACCCATGAGTTCCTAATGACTGCAAATTTAAAGGGCAAAGGGGTGTGGAAAAAGAAGGGTTCAGGCACAGGAACTTTTGGATTTTGAATGAGAACTTATTTCATATGCTCATATTTTAGTGGGAGAGGCAACCACTTGAATGATGAAATGCTATATAATTTGAGGGCTATGCCAGAAACATACAAAGCCTCAGGGAAGCAGGAGGGAGAGGGATCAAAATGGCAGGGACTGGCCTCCCCTGGAGGCGCAGGCGGTTGAGCACAGCGCTGTGAAGCTGTCAGCAGTCTCTGCAGCTCTGGTTTGGTTTGATCCCAGCCGGCAGTCGAGGGTCCCACATGGCGAAGTAGACCTCTCCTGTCTCCCCTGCTGCTCCCCTCCGCAGTGTATTTCTTCAGTCTGCTGTTCTGTTCCCCGCTCTGTCTCTGGTGAATCCTCTCACCCTCCTGCGCATCTGGCCTGTAGCCTGATTCTTATATGCATGAAGAAATAAATCTTAAAAAAAAATTGGCAGGGACTATGGTAATGGGACATGGGTTAATTGGTGGTGGGAATTTCATGGGGACTACACCTGAGAGGAGAAAGCAAACATTGTACAAAAATGAAGGATGATGTAAAATATATATAAACAAAAAATAAATATTAAAAAATTAAAAACAAAAACAAAAAGAAATCTACAAAGAGTGCTCTGGGACAATGGGAGCACGGAGGAGAGGCACCTTCATTAGGTGCAGAGAAGACTTTTTAGAAGAGATCACATTGAGCAGAAGGATGAGTAATGGTTAGAATGGAGAAGACAAATAAAGGATGGAAGAGACCTGAGAGGATTTGAGGTTTGGAGGGAAATGCAAATCATTTATCTTGGCTGAGAGAAAAGTGCCCAAGAACAAGGAGTGGGGAAAGAGAAGATGTATGAGATAGGAAGCAGATCATGAAAACTCTTCAGAGTCACATAAAACACTCAATTCTGAGAACTATCAAGAGTTTCTCTGTGAGACTGTTTGGCTATAGGGGAGATTACTTTAGCAGCACTGTGGAAAGTAGGTTGGAAATAGGGTGACCAGTCAGGAGGCTACGGCTTTAGTCTAGGTGAGAGATGATTATGGCCTGAGTTAGGGTAGTAGCAGTGGGAAGGAATTCAAAATCTGTTTAGGCAAGGACAACATGATCTGGGGACTGGTTAGATATGGGGACAGTTTCTGGCTTGTGCTGTTGGGCAGATCACGCTGCTATTGACTAGAATGGAAACCATTTCATTATGGAGGTTTGGAAGGAAGACTAAGTTTGGAAAAGGTGAATTTCTTTTCTTCACTGAGGAAGCACATCTGGTAGGCATTTAATACTTGAGTCTGATCATAAATGGTTAATTGAGATCCAAAGACTGAATGACTCCTTCATGGGACTCAATAAACTCCAAGAATGTCCTCAACTACTTCTCTTTCACGTATAAGTGGTTTAAAATAACTAAATAAATTGATGCCCTTTGCAAAAAAATATACATGAGTCTGAAGATCAGGAGAAAATTTAAGGTAAAGATACAAGACTGGTGGGTGTCATAATGAGGAATTTTATCATAGAAAATGTTGAGATCATCCAAGAAAAATGTATATGTTAAAAAGACATAACAAGGCCTCCCCGGTGGCGCAGCGGTTGGGCGCTGGGTTGCGAAGCTGCCTGCAGCCTCGGCAGCACTGGTTCGGTTCGATACCCACCTGCTCCCCGGCCACTGGAGGAGGGTCCCACATGGTGCACAGAACTCTCTTGCCGCCCGCTGCTCCCCTCAGCAGTGTACTTCAGTCTACCTGCTCTGCTCCCCGCTCTGGCTCTGGTGAATTCTCTTACCCTCCCATTCTTCTGACTGTACCCAGTGCTTGTATAAATAAATAAATAAATAAATAAATAATAAATCTTTAAAAAAAAAAAAAAGACATAATAGCCAGGGCTATTCCCATGGCTGACTTTTCACTTCACTTGTATCACCTCCTCTGAGCGATTTTCCTTGACTAGCATATATAAAATTTTGCTCCATCACTCTTTACCTTGCCTTTTTTTTTTAAAGATTTATGTGTGCATACAAGAACTGGGGTACAGGCCAGAGGTGTGGTGGGTGAGAGGATTCACCAGAGACAGAGTGGGGAGCAGAACAGGCAGACTGACTGAAATACACTGCTGAGGGGAGCAGTGGGAGAGTCAGGAGAGGTCTGCTGCACCATGTGGGTAGCTCCCTGGCTGGGGATTGAACTCGTGCGTCAGTGGCTGCAATAGCTTCATAGGTTGCGTCTTAACCCTTTGTGCCACTAGGGAGGCCCACCCTGCTTTTTTTTGATAACACATCACTCACTATCTGTTATTATGTTACATTTATAATCCATTAGCATTTTGTTTACTTGCAGATATTTACAACAATTTAAATCACTGGCTTTAAAAAGCTCCATTTTTCAAAATCAAAATTTCCACCTCACTTTCAGTTAGAAGCTTCTCATCTAACCCCCAACCTCCAGTACAAGTTGACTTTGGAAATTGTTCATTTCTCCCCTACTTGCTCTACTGCTTCTGGATCCTCCAGGCTTGAGGAGTGGGGCCAGTAGGAAGAGGAACTCTTTTTTAAAAAAACTTTATCATTTTTTACTGAGGTAATATTGGTTTACAACACTGCATATGATTTAAGGGTACAGACCCATAACTTGGAAGGAGTCTTAAAGAGATGGTGAGCAGCTTAATTGGTGTTATTGTAATTTGGCCATCAGCACCCTTTGGAGGTATATGCCCCCAATGCTGATTTATTTTGTCATGTATTTTTGTGGTTTCTTCAGAGACCCCTTTACTCCCTACACCCTAGTGGGGGTCCTTACTTGTACCATTCCCTGCCGAGAACAATGTATGCTCTGTCTTCCCCCTTGGCTCTTGGGCACACAACTTTCTTCTCATTGGCTTTTCATTCTTCTGCTGGAGTTTTCAGTTACACTAGTTTTGAGTACCTAGGCCATAGAAAATTTAGTCCCTTGGATGTACAGTAATATTACTATGTGTGTTTGCTATTAATGCCATTGATTATTTTTCTTACACTTAGAATCTAAGCTCCCTGCATGCAAGATATTTTTTCCCTTGGTCTACTGCTGCATTTTCAGCTTCTAAAAGCCATTCATATAACAGTTATTAGAAAATATCAGTGCCCTCAGACTTACTCTAAATAAATTAATGTGACATTTAAGCCTTAAATGTTAAGATGTGGATAGAGAAAGTGAGGTCTGAGAAGGTTAAGAAAGACAACTAGAGAGATGGGAAAACCAGGAGGCTGTTATGTTCCAGAAACCACAGGAGAGGAGATTTTAATAAACAAGGAGTGGATAACAGTGTCAGACATTGCTAGAGTGTCAAAGGAAAATAAAACTAAAATACGGTCATGGCATTTTGTAGTAAGGAGCCTCTATTTTTTTGCTTTACTATCCTGATAAGTGATGATTTTCTTTCTCCCCAAGATGCTTTTGTTAGAATGAACGATCACACAGAATAAACCTTTGAATAGATCTTGAAACTTTTCAGTCCTGCCCTTGCAACCTCCAAAGAGCAAACCAGTCCTGCAATTACTGAAGTTTTAGTCATAACCACAAAGGACCCATCCTCAATGCAATTAAGTATATTTTCCTCTGAGCTGGACTCTCCTCTTAAATCAAACAACAAAACCTGTTGTTGACATCTGCATCCTGCTCTGTGCCAGTTCCCTTCCTGAGAATATCCATCTCTCTTCTCCCACCCACCTTCTTCCTTTTCAAAAGTATAGATTCTATAAAGAACTACTAACACTCAATAATAAATGACACATAACCCAATCTAAAAACAGACAAAGGATCTGAATAGAATCCTTCAAAGAAGATTTATACATGACTAATAAGTACATAAAATTATGGTCAAGGTCATTGGTTATTAGGGGTATGCCCATGAAAACTATAATGAAATACCACTTTATACCCACTGGAAAACCTATAATTTAAGAAAGCAATAATAACAAATGTTACTGAGGATGTGGAAAAATTGGGGCCCTCATTATTGCTGATAGGAATGTAAAATTAAAAGCATAGACATAGACATAGATTAGACATAGAGTTGCCATATGACCCAGCAATTCTACTCCTAGATATGTACACAAAAGAACTGAAAATATATGAAAATAAATTTGAAAAATATACACAAGAGATTTGAAAACAAAACAAAATGTTATGCATGAATATTCATATTAGCATTATTTATAATAGTCAAAGTATGGAAACAACCCAAATGTCCATCAACTGAGGAATGGATATGCAAAACGTGGCATATTCCTGCAGTGGAATATTATTCAACCATGAAAAATAACGAAGATGATTTGAGTTATGTTACCAATAATGATGGAATACAGAATTACAGAATTCCTTGAATCGCTGTAATTGGCTTCTGCATAAAATCCGTAACACGACTCACAAGTCCTCTACAGTTCTAAAACCTGCCCATCTGTTATGGGTTTAATTACATCCCCCCCCCTTCTCCTGCCAAATTCATCTGTTGAATTCCTAACCCCCAGTACTTCAGAAATTGTCCTAATTTGGAAATACTATCATTGCAGATATAATAAATTAAGATGAGGTCATTAGGTCAGGCTCTAATGCAATATGACCGGTGACTTTATAAAAGGGAAATTTGGACATAAGACACGTGCATAAGGAGAATGTCACTTGAAGACATAAGCAGTAGGCAGAGATTGTGGTGAAGTTTCTACAAACCAAGAAATGCCAATGATGGCCAACAACCACCCAAAGCAGGACAGGGCATGAAACAGATTTTTCCTCACAGTCCTTCAAAGAACTAACCCTGCAGTTACCTTGATCTTAGACTTCTGGTCTCCAGAACTGTGAGAATAAATTTCTGGTGTTTAAGTCATTCTGTTTGTGGTATTTTGTTTTAGCAGCCTCAACAAACATCATCTTTCTAGATTCATCTGTGGTCACTTTCCCTTACACTTTATGCTCTAGCAAGTCCAACTTCCTTGTACTTCCTTTGCATTGACCTAAGTTTTTTGTTGTTGCTTAAGCTGTTCTAGCTAGAGTGTCTTTTTGATCTGGCAAATTCTTGTGCACTTTCCCCCCTAAGATCCAGAGAAATTATTTTTTTTTTCAGGAACCCTTCATCGACTCACACTCCCAACTAGGCTGGGAGTGGCTTTCCAAGATGATCCCACATATCCTGTGCCTCTCCCGTTTTTGCACTTTCCACACTGTATTAAATTATGCATTTATCAGGTGTACATGCCTCCCCTTTCCCCACCCTGCACAATAAACTTTGAATGAAAGGACTTTTTTTCAGTGTTTATTCATTTTCTTGCTTCCTAGACCACCTATTAAAGTGCTCCACATATAACTCAATATGTCTTGACCAGTGTTCTGGGGGGCATTTGGCAATATTTGGACATATTTTTTAGTGGTTGCTACTGGCATCTAGTGTGTAGGAGCCAGAGGTGTTGCTAAACATCCTGCAATGCACAGGATAACCCTCTGTTTTCCTGCCTAACTTGTCAATAGTGCAGAGACTGAGAAGCCTCGTTGTTTACTGAATGAGGAAATGATTCTACTTTCTACACCTTATGATCATTTTGCCACTAAATTTGTTTTATCAGAAAGTCTGCTGTTTCTTTTTTGGTTTTTGTTTACAAAATTAAAGTATTATCAAACAAGAAATGAAAAAGACTTTGACAGTTGAAAAGTACCTGATCAACAAGAGAAAAGATACAATATATTCATGCCTGGAATTCTCTATGGCTGTGAAAATGGATGCATTTACAGCTACCTAGATCAGGAAGGACACATCTCACAAGCATAATATTGGGTGAGGAAAGTAAATTGCAGTAGGTACATATGGGGTGATACTACTTATGTAAAGTACTATATATTGTTTAGCAAGAGAGTCATATATGGAAATGATTAAGATCAAATATGGGATAGTAAAAACTTTAGGATGGAGGGGTATACAGAGGGCATCTATTGTATTAGCAAGGCCTTATTTTTTATTTCTTTTATTTTTTAAGATTTATTTATGCACACAAGAACTGGGGTATAGGCCAGAGATGTGGGGGGTGAGAGGATTCACCAGAGACAGAGTGGGGAGCAGAACAGGCAGATTGACGGAAATACACTGCTGAGTGTATTTCACTGCTGAGGGGAGCAGTGGGCAAGACAGGAGAGATCTGCTACACCATGTGGGTCAGTTCCCTGGCCTGCCAGGTATCAAACTCGTGCTGCAGTGGCTGTGGATAGCTTCATAGTGCTGTACTTAACTCCTTGCACCACTAGGGAGGCCTAGCACGGTCTTATTTCTTAAGCAGGCTAGTGGGCATATCCTTGTTATGTTATTCTCCATATGAGTTTTTTTGGAAATATTTAATACTTTTTAAAAGTAGTAATTGCTCAATACTTTGGCATCTGTTACCTGGGCCTGAGGAAAATCTTCATCTTACTCAATGTGGAAATAGTAAATAACTCATTGAATGCAATCGTTTGCTATGGATAATAATTCATAAATTCCTGTTTACATTGTTGCACAAGATAGTGACTGGGTTGCTTGCACTGGCCCCCTCACAACATTTGGTATAAGCATTTGAGCTCAGAATCCTTGTGACAAGGACCATCAAACAGAAATGGACAACAGTTTGCAAAGCATCTGTCTAAACAGGCCTTTGGATAACTTTTTTGTGGTTCATTGTTTATGTTTGTCTCTCTCTATGGATTTGCAGCTGATTCAGGGAGACTGTCTTAGAGTCAGCTCCTCACACCTTCTTTAAGAGATGGACCTTGGAGAGAGAGCAACTTAACGCAGAAAGAAGGAAAATTCTTAAATAATGCCTGGAACTTTTGCTGAGGAGCAACAGGATTGGATTAAATATTTTCTGACGTCACTTCTGATTGAGAATATGTCAGTTGTTGCCAAAGTACCACCTGCAAAGAAGGAGTGGCAAAGTGCTTGCCACATGCCAGGTTATATTCAAAGCCTAGGCTTAGCAGAGTGGCCTCAGGACGTAATGGGTATAGCTAGGTTGAACAAAAATATTTCCTTTTTTGAAGTGACTTCTTCACACTGCAGGCTGTGGGTAGGTATTGCATGGCAAAAGTATGAAAGAAAACTGGAAGGAGCTTTGAAGCTGAATTTTACAATTTTATCTGTCAGAATTAGAGTGATATTTTTCCCCTTTTAAAGATTTTTCAAACATCTTTTATATTATCAAAGCCATACATTCTCATTATAAGAAAGTGAAAAATTCATTTAGTTGTACCACCTAGAATATAGCCCCTGTTAATTTTGCATATTTCTTTCTGGTTGTTTTTTATGCAGATTCTCCTATTTTGACCAATTGTTATGATCATATTCTATATTAAATACATCCCATTTTCAATTATTATTAGAGCATAAGCATTTTACTGTCATTATTAAACTATATGTAAATACCCAGTGTATGACTGTAGTATACTTAACCATCGAACCATTGAATTTTATTTTTAATATTTCATTATTGTATGGTATTAACATCACTGTATAAAAAAGTTTGTAATGTCTGTTTCCTTAGGACACATTCATTCACTCATTATAGAGACACTAGTGAGAACCTACTATGTGTCAAGTAATATGCTAGATGCTAAGTTTCCGCCTTGTGTGGCATATTGTCATTTACTGAGATAAACATTGGAAGAGGAACACATCTAAGCATAAAGACGATGGGCTCAGTTCTGGATGTGCTGAGTTTGAAAGGCCTGTGAGACATCCAGTAGAGACGTCAAGAAAGCAGAAGTCAGTGAAGAAATCTGGATAGAGCTATAGAATTACAGCAGTGGCCAGGGAGATGGCTATTAAAACCAGTGAGTAAAGAGATTATTTAGGGAAGGAGTATATGTAGTGGAAACTTGAGAATGTCTGACTTTCAGTGGTTAAATAGAAGTGGAATCTACAAAGGAGACTAAGGAGAGAGCAAAGGAACAGGATAAAAAGCAAAAGAGTGTGGTGTCATAGATGTCACAGGAAGTGTTTCAAGGAGGAGGAAATGGTTAACAGCTTAACATAGGGGAGAGGTCAAGCAAGATAAAAACTGAAAAAAATGCATGTTTATTGACAAAGAGCTCATTAGTTGAGTATCTTGTTGAGCACAGTTTTAGGGAGTGTTGGGGAAGGAAACGGATTTGCTGAGAAGTAAGGGAATGGAGATTGCAAATGTAGCTGTAAAGCATATTTTCAATTAATTGTTCATAAAAGGGAGGTGGAGAGACACCTAGTGTGTAAGGAGGATTTTTTTAAATGGCAGAGACTTGAGCTTTTTCTGTTGCTGATGACTGATGAGAGGAACTTGAGCATGCATGAGGGCTGATGGGAAGGAAAGAGGGAAATGGAGAGAGAAATGTACAGTCACCGAGCAGATAGAAACATTTTCTAGTCTATTGATATATATTACTCACATGCTTTCTCACAGTACTTTTAACCAACATACACACCTACTAGCAATTATGACAGAGCTTGATTGATGGCCACTGTGTCATGTGTTATGTATTATAAACACTGTGTTATGTATTATAAAGACAAACAGAAACCTCTGCCAAAGGTTTAAAATAATCTCATTTTTTTCGTATGGTGGAATTTTATTTATTTTTATGTTATAACTTGTATTAAATACTTAATAAAACTTACAAATAACATTTTGTCAACAAGGCATTTCTGTTTTTATAATTCTATATATTTTTTATGGAGGTAACTGGTTTACACCACCCTGTATGATTTAGGAGTAAAGGTTCATACCTCTTCAGATGTAAGAATCTCATTATTTTTCTAATTTGCTCTCCTTTGATTAGTTTCAACCAGTTGTATCTTCACGTGTGTGTAAATTTAGTCTATATTCTTTGCTCAAAATGTTCCTATTTTAGACAGACGGTTTTATTTGCCATAAAAGGCCAAAAGGCAAAGGATTAGAATAGTATCACATTTTATCTTCCCAAATTATATGGTCTAGAGTGTTCCTTTTCTTAGAAGTACAGGACAGTGTGACAACTTTTGGCTCCGCTGAGAGTAAAAGACAGGTGATTTATCATCTGAGAAAGTGACCACAAAGGGAAGTAAAAGGGGGAGGGGGGCATGTCTAGTTTTAGACCTCTATCCTCAGCCTTCAAGCTCCCTTACCGAACCTGGGAAGGCATCCCTCTAGCAAATTGAGGCATTGATTCCCAGAGCTCCACTTCGGGTACTCCCCCCCCCCCGCCCCCTACAGAGACCGGAGCTCTGTGCGTCCCCTTTAAGAGTCCAGCTCCTCCCCCACTTAGGGAAAGTTGCAGCTTTTTCCGCCTCCCGGGAGGGTGAGAAGGGCCGGCAGCCGGAGCCGAGCCGGGTGACGGTCTTCCCGGAGTCGGAGACCCTCCCCTCGATCCGGCACTGGGACGTCTCGCCCTCTCGCGGCACCTGTTGCAGGTGACAGGTAGGACCGCGAGCAGGGGCCGCCCCTTCGCCCTCTGTCCCGGGCTCTCCCCGGACCCCCAGAGCGTTTTTGCCGCCTAAGTGCCCTCACCCCCAACTCAGGGACCTGTGCCCTGCCCTCCCACCCCCCTACCCCCAGTCTTTCCTTCCCCCTAGCTGACGGTCTGTCCGTCTGTCCTGCCACCTTTCTGGAGCGCACCCCCCAAGTTCGGACTTCTGTCTCCCCGGGGCGGCCCCTCCCCGCCAGCGTGCTTTGCCCCGGGCCACTTCGAGCCTCTTTCCCGGTCCAGCCGTCGCTCCGGCTGGCGGCAGTGCCCTCTCTGGGCTCTGCCTCCCCCCCGGGTGCCCTCGTGCTGGGTGGCCCGGCTCTTCCCGCCTGCCTGCTGGAATTGGGGCCACTCCCGAGCGCGGGCCCTGGGGGCGGGGTGGCGGGGAGCTGCTAGCGGGAACTGCGCCCTCGCCCGCGCCCTCGGAGGCGTCTGGTCACTTTGCCCTCGGTTCCTCTCCCAGCGCTCGGCTCTCGCGCGGGGTCTCCGCCGGGCACTGCCGCGCTACCTCGCACCTCGCGGCGTCGGCTTCTCTGAGCTCGGCTGGTCCACCGCAGGTAACGGCTGGAGGCCCGACGGCCGGAGTCCTGCCTCAGTGGGCTCCCCTTGCGCTTGGGGTAGGGGACCCGGCTGTGTGCCCTGGAGCTGAACGGATTTATCTTGCCACCCTTCAAGCAGGCTGTGGGCATTTGCTCCTGGAGAGGGTCTCCAGAGCCCTCAGAAGGGACACCGAACGCCCCAGTCCTCTGTGAACCTTTGGAAGGGGGCTGAGCAGTGTTTTGCAGACCTTAACGTTGAATGAGATGATTGGGGTTTTGGTGGCGAAGTCTTTTGGTTAGAATCCTGGTGGCTTGAACAAATGATCTATTTCTCATGAACTAATTTCCACCCCCCTCAGTTCCCTGCTTCTTCAGGACCAGAAAAGCTATGCAGAATACTGCTGTGGGCAGGATTGACCCTAGACCTTGTACTTTTGTGACAAAAATTAGTCTTCAGTATCTTCATGACCTATTTTAACTGGCTTCCTTTCTGCTCTTTTCAGCTTCCCACCCTTCATAAATTCATTAATATGAAGGTGTTAATGACCTAATGTGTTTACCCTGCTGGTTTGCAGAGAGAACAATGTTTCATGCAAAGAGTTAAGGCCCTGAGGAAGGTTTTGTGTTTTGTGTTTTTTTTTTTTTTTTTTGGTTGTAGTTGTACTTGCTTTTGGGTTTTTGGTTGTGTTTTTAGCACCTGCTGTAAATCCTAGTAGAAAAAGATCACCAACTTGTCTTATGAGACTTTTTCTGGCAGGGGATGACCATTTCAGCTAACACAATTTCAGGGGCCTCTCTTTAGGTCAGAGCAGTAAAATGGAGCTTGGAGGCCTGTTCTGGGACTGCTGGTCCATAACTGTATGTAGCATTCTGGTTGATACACTCTGAGATTTTCCCTAGAAAGGCAACTACTAATGATGGTTGTTAGAATCCATTGAACCAGGCCCAGTGATAAGTTCTTTGCATAATTATCTCATAATCCTCCCTTTACTAAGCAGACCACTTAAGTTATAACCATGTTGTGATGAAAAGAAGATGGAGAGCTGAGATGCTTTGCCCCAAACCACCCAACTGATGAGGGGCAGAGCTGGGCCATTTGACTAGAGAACGTATGTCCCCATCACTTGTCACACCACCTCTGCTGTCTTATATGTTAGGAACACTAAATAGCCACACATTAGGGACTGAGTTATTAAAATTCTTCCTTCCCAGCTGAGGCATAAGTTTTCGTCTTTGACTCCACCTCAGATACACTGTAGAGACTTTGGACCCCTTGTTTCTCCTACTTCACTTCCAACATGGAGCCAGTTGCCACCTTGTCGCTATAAGCACACTCCCCTAAGTGTATTAGACTGAACGAAACCTCCAGGGCTCTCAGTAATGAGAGTGTAACCCTGCCTTCTAGAGATGTGCTCCTGACTTAACTTCTTCCTTTCCTGCTGGTGAGGGGAGAAATGAGGACCTGGTAAGTGATAAGGGTGTCCCAACAAACAGGCCAGTGTGTGCTTGCTTTCTCATGGGATGGATGGAGTACCATAGGCAGGGACAGTCCCGGAGAAGATGTGCTCCCTGATTCCATCTCTGGGCCCTTGTTCAAACTGTTCCTTTTGTTGTTTTTTCCTGAAAAGCTAACTTGCTACACATACCCACTCCCCTGCTTTTAATTCCTATTCACCTCTCAAGATTTAGTTCTAAAGTCAGCAGCTGCTTTGGGGCACCCTTACTCAACTCAGGATTCCCAAGCAGAATTACCAGTTGTCCTGGGTCCTAAAGCACCTTTACACCCCAGGAAAGCCCTTAACACCTCCCCTAGTTGTTTTTTCCACCCGGAAAGCTGTCACTTTTTTAAGGGTGAGCTCTGGATGTGGGGCTTCCTTTGTCTTTACTATGAGAGATTTAACAAATGTTTGTGCTAGGAACTGTGGAAACCGTGCCTTCAAAGACCTGAGGTCTGGTGATGGTGGGATTAACGTAGGGAAGACATCTTCCTGAGGCTCTTGAAATTTGACACCTAGGCCTTTGTACTTGAACATCACCTTATCAGTGAGGCCTTCCCTAATGACCCTATTGAAATCTGCAACCCCTTCTCTGAACCTTTAGGTGTGTTCCTTCTCTTCCTCCTTGCTCTAGCATAACATATTGTTTATTCCTATTTCTTTCTCATTGTCTGTCCCTCGTCCCCCTCTATGTTAGTTCCACAGGCACAAATATTTCTGTTTTATTTACGAGTGGGCGCCAGCATCCATAGCAGAGCCAGGCCCATCATGAGTGCTTCCTAATATTTTTTACATGAATTAAGCAATGATATTACTCTTCTAGGAATTGGCACTCTTTTCATGCTTACCTGTACCCAGAACTACACGTACCCAGTCTGTTGCCCTACAAACCATAAGGCTGCCCTAAGCCCAATTCTCTAACACATTTCCTTCTTCTGAGTTTTGTCTTGCATCTCAAGACATCCCTGATGACAACTTTGACCTAGTTCAAAGTGCTTCTTCTGTCTTTATTTAAGGCATGAGTCTCTGGATGGAATCCTGTAAAGTTGAAAGTGGAAATGCAAAGATGCTATACTTCCAGGAGGCACAGAGCAGTGCTGCGCTGACAGGAGGAGGAGTGTGACTTGTCAGATGTCTTGAGACCTTTCAGTCATTCACTGAGCTCTGTAAGAAAATGAAGAAGGTTGCTATGGAATAGGAAAGTGAACAGCCCCCCAAAATAAAAGATGCCACAAATTAAGCTTCTGGCCTCGAGTTACCCATAGCCTTTTAAGCAAGAGATGGCTAATTAGAGTATGAATTTTATGGGAAAGCCATTGTTGAGTGCTACTTAGATAGTGCCCGACTACTTTTATGATAGGAGGATTATGCACTATGAAGAAATCACTATGTAACATGGAAAAAAAAGGGTACTGTTTTGTTTAAATGTGTTTAAAAATATGCAGAGAAAAAAATGCTAGAACTCCTTAAGAGAGAGGTTTGAAAGGAGCTTGACCTTTGATACAGTGGTAAATATCTGATTCTCCACCATCGGATATATGTTGACATCTTTGAAACACAAAATGTACAACAAAATCTTCCTATAAGCACTCATCCAGCTCAGTAGCTTTGAACACTGTCTATCGAGCGGTACACTCATCATGCTCAAACTTCTGTCCCTGGTGGCAGCCTCATACACCCACTGGCCTGTCCCACTTCTCTACTTGGATGTCAAATAGACATCTCAAACATAGCATGGCCAAATCAGGACTCCTGATTCATCTCACCTCCCTGGCCTCCCCCATCAGTAAAATGGCACCACCATTCATTTAATAGCTCAAACTGAGAACCCTTTTTCTTTCCTTTCCCTCACCCACTGACATCAAGTTTATCAGCAAGCCCTGTGAACCTGATCTTCCAACTGTGTCATCTATCCTGCCACATGTCTCCTCTGCCTGTCACCTCAGTTCATGCCACCACAAGGCCACAATAAACATCTTTGTGCAATGTGCATGGATGGAGACTTTATACATACATTGTGCATATATGTGTGTATCTATACATACATGCATGCATAAATACATGCAAATATTTCAGTGGGATAGCTCTCTAGTAGAATTGTTGAGTCAAAGGATATGTACATTGGAAAATGTGAATTGGCACCACCAAAGTTACATCCAGGGTATTTACACCCTCACCACTGAGAGTGCTTTTCTATATGCTCTTGTTGAGGTCTTTTTAATTTTTGCTGACAATCTTTTTTAATTTTTCCTAATCCAATAGGTGAAAAGTAGTGTCTGATTTAACTTGCCTTTTCTGAATAAAAGTGAACCTGAGTCCCTTTGCATATGTGTTCACTATTTGTATTTTACCTGAGACTTGCTCTTTACTATCTCTGTATGCTTTTCTGTTGGGTTATAGACTTAATTGACTTAATTTGCTTGTTAAGAACAGCATATTTATTAGGGATAGTTACCCATTGCCTGTATTATAGCACAAGGCCTTTTTTTCCTCTGGTCTGTCATATGTCATAACTTTATTCATGGTGTGTACCCCTCATGTAATCAGATAAAACACACCATAAAGCATTTAAAAAACACGTTCATTAGATTTGGCAATTAGGACGCCAGTGACGGCATCATGCAACAGGAGGAGAGAAGGCGGGTTATGGAGGGCTGAGGAGTGAACACTGAGAAGGGCTGAGAACGGAATATGGCCTATACAATGAAGAAACCTGGCTATGGGGGGAAGGAAAGAGACTTTCTCGTAGACAGTAGGCCACAAAGGACAAGAAAAGCTTGTTAATTTTTATTTTAAACACAGGAGCGAGATGAGTGCATTATGCTTAGATGGCGTGGAGCTCAGTGATGCAAAGCTCTAGAATAAGGGTGGCGAGAAGATTGGCCATAGAGAAGGGGAGGTAGCTCTTGCATTGAGACAGGAAGGAAAGGGGATAGGATTCATGAAGCTGTGGGGAAGGAAGGAACTGTGGAAGGACAGGATTTTGAAGGAGGTTCTGCCTGACAAGGCAGGTTGGAAGAGCATTTGAGAGGCACAAACAGAGGAGTTCCTTAGGGGCATATGGTCCAGATGACCACATGATCGTGAGTGGAGAAAGGCTTGGGTAACTTGAATTTGCCTCTGCCCCAAGTCACAGAACCATGTATCCTCTGCAGCAGCACTCATCAGCCCAGGCATAGAAACACAGTGTGGGGAAGCAGCGGGCGGCATGGGGAATTTTTCAGAATGACTGTGACAAATATAAGAGGGCAGAAAACTGGACAATCCTGGCAGAATAGTTGAAATGATGGTCCACTGTGGCCTTTATAGCTGTGACTATCTAAACCTTCCTTGAATTCAAGTAATTCTTGAAAGATGGACAATTACCATGGCATCTGTACTGTTTTGGTTTGTTGCTCTATCAATTCAGGCATTAGAATAGTTTTAGTGTCAGTGTCTTAAAACTATTGCTTTGCAACTTACCAGAAAGCATGAGTTGATTTACTGTCAGTTTCTAAGTTAAGTGCTGGAGATATAGTGGAGAGGAAAATAGACAATGACCTTTTTATGTGGGATTTTTTTTTTTTTTTAGCAAGGGAGGTATGTGCTGAACAGTGGATCATGTAATCAGTGATTTAATTGGAATTGTGATAAATTCTAGGAAATTCGGTGTTTTAGAAGTCAAATTGTCACATTGCTTTGTCCAACAGGTTTTGCCAATTTACATTTGCTTAAGTGTGAGAGTAAATGAGGTATTATATCCGCTTTTAAAAAATCAAATATTGGGCCTCCCCGGTGATGCAGCGGTTGAGCGCTGGGTTGCGAAGCTGCCTGCAGCCTCTGCAGCAGCTGCTCCCCCGGCCACCGGACGAGGGTACCACATGATGCGCAGACCTCTCCTGCTGCCCGCTGCTCCCCTCAGCAGTGTACTTCAGTCTGCCTGCTCTGCTCCCCGCTCTGGCTCTGGTGAATTCTCTCACCCTCCCGCGCTTCTGACTGTACCCAGTGCTTGTATAAATAAATAAAAATAAATCTTTAAAAAACATCAAATACTGACTTTTTAATATTTTACTGAATTGATAGGTAAGCATGAAAATACCTTTCTTACCAGTAAGGGTGAAACTTTTTTTTTCACATCTATTGGCCATTTGATCTTTCTCCTTCAAAAATTTTCTGTTTGTGTTCTTTGCTTTGTTTTTAGTAGATATTTCTTTCTATAATTGAAACCGTTAGCCACCATTCTCTTTTTCCTCCCTTGCCTCTGGAAACTAAAACATATTTGATCAAGTGTCTCTGGCCATTCCCTTTTGATTTCCTCTAACTCTTTTTTTTTTTTTTTACTACTTTGGAAATGTCAGTGTGCTTAAGGATATCACTGAATTTTTATTACTTGACCAGTAAAAGGTAATGTATAAGTCTTCTCTTTTCCTCTCTTCATCCCCTTCCTCAGAGGATGACAATGTTGAATTTGTATATCTTTTTGGATGATTTCCATGCTTATATAAAATATTTCCTTCTTTCTGTCCTTCCATCCATCCAACCAGTCTACACTTATATGTTAAAAATGCAAATGGAATCCTAATATATTTTGCAATTTTTTTCTTAATATCTGTGGTAAGTGTTCAATGTCCGTATATAAGAACAAACTTTTCCTTTTTAATAGCTGCATAATATTTCATTATATGCATGTACCATACTTTATTTAATCAGCTCCCAATCAATTTTTTGTGATTTTTTTGCTGGTTCAGGCATGAAGGATCCTTATGGTATACATTGGTATATCTACTTGAATATCAGTAGGGTATATTTTTTCTAACTGGAATGACTCCATCGAAAAATGGTCAGTCGTGCTAAAGATTGAGAAGTCTAGAAAGTTAAAGACTAAAAACTGTCCATTGGATTTAGGAAGTTCTTGGTGACCATATTGAGAACAATTTTAGGCCAGTGAGGGGTAGAATGCTAGACTATGTGGGTTGAGAAATAACTGGGGAGATAAGTGTAGGCAATGAATATGGACAATTCTAGAGAAATTTGACTGTGAAGAGCAGAAAGAGAGAGAGAGAGAGAGAGAGAGAGAGAGAGAGAGAGAGGAGTAGTTGGGGAAGGGTTGATTTCCAGATAATTTTTTAATTTAGGAGGATCTTAGGCATCTTTGAAGGCTGTTGGAAGGAAGGGATAATTGATAGAGCAGAGTCCATAAAGGACAGAATCCTTACGCTAGATGGGAGAAGATTCATAATGGGCTGAAGAGATTACTCTTAAACATGAGGAAGGACATTACTGTAGGGAAGAACAAAAAAAAATGAATAGGTATAGATGAAAACACACTTGTGGATTTGGTGGCAGGAACTTGTCTGAGGGTGTTTATATTTTTCTGAATATAAAGAAGATATAAGAAGAAAGGTCATCATCTTAGAGCAGGAGTTGAGGTGGAGCAAGGTTTGTGTTGGAGATTTGAGGTGCTTCAGAAAGGTTTGAAATATTAATTGTTATTGTGGAGAACAGGAGAGCAAGCTAGAACCAGAGAAGCATAGTTGGAGTGTTAAGCAGTGATCAGGTGTGCTTGGTAACCAGGAATTCATATTGATAATAAATCTACCAGATTGTGACTTTTTTTTCTCTAATAGATCTCAGGAGTCCCAGTGTAGGCATAAGGCACAATTGTTAGCTCTTTTAGGGTTATATTTTTATCAGATATTTGCAATGAAAATATGGGTTATCGAGGCTTTTGATAAGAGTGCACTTCAAACAGAATCCAAAGTGTCTAGGAAAGGAAGTGAAGGCAGGAAGGGGCTAATAGCGCCGGTAGAAGGATCTTATGGAAGGCTACTCTTCCCACGAGGTCTGAGAATCCGAGTGGGGTTGGGGGAGGTCATTGAGTAAACGGGCTAGAGGATAGTCCAAGTGGAATATTTGAATTAATGATATCAAAAATGGAGAAGTCCTGGGTGATGAGGTCTTGGGTGTGGCTGAATATGACGCATGTCATTTTTGATGCCAGTCCAGTCATTCAACAAATATTTATTGTATGCATATTATGTGTCAGCTCTCTATGCGCTGAGGGCAAAGAGATGAACAAGACAAAATCCCTTCTGTCATATAGCTTACAATCTAGTAGGGGAGATGGTTATTTTTATAAAATAAAAGGGTATCCTCATTGATAAGCTGATACCTGAATGTATAATTCTATTTAGAACTAATGATAAGGGGTAAAGCACCACATTATGAAGCTATCCACAGCTACTGCAGCGCAGGTTCGATTCCCGGCCGGCTGGGGAGATTCCCGCAGCAGACCTCTCCTGTTTCATCCGCTGCTCCTCTCCTCAGTGTTTTTCAGTCAATCTGCCTGTTCTGCTCCCTGGTCTGTCTCTAGTGAATTCTCTCATCCTCCCACACCTCTGGCCTGTACCCCAGCTCTTACACCAAAATAACACCAAGATCAAATATTTACATGTATGGAACTAGGAAAGCCCAGCTAGATGTTTTGAGTACCTTGTTTTATTGTAAGTTATATTCACTGAATTATGAAAATTCATATCTCCTTAGTTAGAACTTTTAAAGTGCTTTCATGTGCCGTTAGAATTGAAGATAAAACAAATATACACATCAAATTTGAACATTTTAGTTGTTTTATATTTTTTATACTTTATTATTTTTTTTTAATATTAGGCTGTTGCTTCTAGCAGTAGACCAGATGTTGATAATGCACACACTAATCTTGTTCTGGGATTTGATGTAATGTGTAAAGTAATTATGGATAAGCAATTTAGGAGGGAAAGAGGGCTTGCAGTACATTCATATTTTACCTTTATTTTATATTATTCAATTATGTCTACTCTTTTGTGTCATATACTCATATGTAGATTTATTAATATTTGAAAGAAGTTAGCCTTTATTTTATGTCTTATCAGCCTTAAATACTGCCTTACAATTATCTGCCACATATAGAGTTCAGTGTAAGTTCAACTACAGATTATTTAATTGTTTAAGGTTTCTGTGGCCATAACTAGATCGCAGCATCCTTAAAATTAAAAAAGAAACCAAATGCATGAAATCACAGTTATGTGTGAACATGGGCTGGATTAGTCATGAGCCGTCATGATTTCTCATTTAAGGGGACGGTGTGGGTGATTTTCAGGTGATGTGATCTGTAAGAAACAGTTAGATGCCAGTTAGAGCTCAGTTTAGAAATCCCTACCATCTGTGACCCTGGCAGGAAAAGAGGGTCTTCCCTGTGGGGGTGCTGGTTTATCAAAGCTTATTGGTTGACTAAGGAAAGATATGCTTTCCACATGGTAGTGAGGCTTACTGAAAAATGACAATGTGTCAGTTCTCTCTGGACTTAAAAGTTTCATACATACAAGTAACCTGAATTTTAAAATATGCTGTTCTTTTAGTTGGACATTTTAGATCTTGCTCAACTTTTGGGCTAAGGAAAGGGGCTTTGACTGAGGACGAACTGGCCATCATTTATGCACCCTCAACCTCATGGGCTTTCTTGTGCCTGCCTGGCTCGTGTGAGAGCAGGCGCCAGTGTAGGTCTTGACAGCTGGAGAGCTAAGTGGGATATGTCTTCCTAGGTAAATTTCCCTGTTGTCAAGGGGGCTGTTTGGAAACATGGTCTTGTTTTCACACTCCTTTGTTCGTACCCCTATATGCTATATTTATAGAGCTTGCTTTCTAGGATGGGGGGTGAGTTTGAGGTGCTGAGGAGCAGGAAAGTAAGTATGAAACAATGAAAATAAAGTGGTTGTATCAAACAACCACTGTGTGGGAGAAATGTATGTATTACGATATCTAGCTACTCCCTGGGACTTATTTTTTTTAAGTATATATTATTGAAAGTGGGAATTTCTTCAAACCATTTATGAACAGAATTTGGTGGTATTAAAAGGCAGCCATGCAGAGTCAATCTGAAGATAATTGTCCCCACATACTATTATAGGAGCTAGCAAAAGAAATTATATTTTAGCTTCCCATCCCCTGTATGCTCCTACCATCCTTTAGGAGTGATGTCTTGGGTGAGGAAAATGGATAATTTTGCTCGTGTAGAGTTGCGCTTAGCACGTTACACATTATTGCATGGTGAGGGTGGCAGGGAACTGAGAAAGTAACCTGGAATAGAGCCCTCTCAGAAGTCCATGTGCTGTTAGTTGAAGAATTTGAAACCACTACCTCTAGTTACTTTTCCAAAATGTGCCCTTTTCTACTCTCCTAGTGGGAATGCAAACTGGTCTAACCACTATGACAGCTGTGTGGAGGTTCCTCATGGTACTAAAAATGGAGCTTCCATATGATCTAGCAATTCCACTCCTAGGAATCTACCCAAAGGACACAAAAACATTAATTCAAAAAGATACCTACACCCCTATGTTTATTGCAGCACTATTTACAATGGGTAAGCTATGAAAACAACCCAAATGCCCCCAAATAGATGAGTGGATCAAGAAGATGTGGTACATATACAGAATGGAATACTATTCAGCAATCAAAAAATAAACTCATACCATTTGCAGCAACATGGATAGAGCTGATAGGGATTATGCTCAGTGGAATAAGCCAGAAGGAAAAAGAAAAATATCAGATGGTTTCACTTACAGGTAGAATATAGGGTAACCAAATAAGGAATCAGGGGAAAAATAGCAATAATAATAATAAATAAATAAACAAAACTAGCAGGCAAGTATAAATCAGAGACATTCTGCAAGGGAGGGGGATGCAAAGGGATCAAAACAGGGGAGGGAAGAGCAGAAGGGACTGTGGTGATGGTGCACGGGTGACTTGGTGGTGGGAATTTCACAGGGACTACACCTGAGAGGAGAAAGCATACATTGTACAAAAAGGAAGACTGAGGTAATGTATATATATAAATAAGTATTAAAAAAAAGAAAATGTCCCCTTTCCCGAACATTTATATGTGTTGGCAGTGTTATCTGACTACGAAGAGATCGTGTAGCATAGAGGTCAAGAGCTCCAACTCTAGGAGACTGCCTGGCTTCAAAAACCAGACAGCTACTTTAAGGGTGTGTGGCCCTGGGGACACTTTTTTTTATGCACAACATATGCCTCACTTTTCCATTTGTGAAGTATAATATAGCACCGACCTGATACTATGATTGCGAGGATGAAATGGCTCCATGTATGGAAAGTGTTTAGAAGTGCTTGGTACCTAGGAAGCATTATGGAAATGTTAGCTGCTGCTTCCTCCTCCTTCCTCCCCTCTCTCTCATCCCCCTTTCCTGTCCCTCCTCCCACTCTGCCTCTCCTTTCCCCCTCCTCTCCCCTTCTCTTCCTCCTCCTTTATTTCTTCCCTCCTCCTCCTCTCCTTTTCCTCTTCCTCCTGCTGCTGCTCCTCCCCTTCTTCCTCTTGCTGTTTTCCCTCCTCCCCCTCCTCCCCCCTCCTCCCCCCTTCTCCCCCTCCTCCCCCTCTTCCTCCTCCCCCCTCCTCCACCTCCTCCAGCTCTTCTTCCTCTCCCTCCTCCTCTTTCTTCTCCATCACCTTTACCACCTGATCGATGTCTTAGAAACAGCTAAAATGCCTCAGTACATGCAAACTGCAATATTGTAGAACCTATTTTGAGATAGATTGTATGGGGAAAAGAACCTCACTATAAAACCAAAATCAGAATCTTAGGAACTTGACAGCTAATTATAAATTTCTTGTTAGGAAAAAGCAGAAAGCACTGGGCTACTTACTGTAAGACTTTTGCAAATGGCCCCCAGTGCAGGCAGGGCACACGGGCATGACTTGGGAGACATGGATGTGCAACACGGGGGGTTTGTTAGACCCCAGCCGACCCTTGGAGCCCTGGTTGCCCTTTAGTACTGGAGTCGCGATTCTGACAACTCCACTTTGTCTCCACTCTTGTTTTTCTCTGTTTTGATCCTATTTTTTTTTATTTATGCTTTATGTTATGTTTTATGTATCTTTGTAAGTCACTTTAAATCCTGTCTGGAACAGTGTATAAATAAATGTCTTTTAAACTGATCATATCTAATTACTAACATTTGCTTAATATTTATGCTTGTCAGCCTACCTCCATGCAGAGAGGTACAGTGACTTTCCATCTGGGCAAGAATACTGATTAGATTTCTCAAATTTCATAGTAAGATGTCAAAACAGCCATATGCTCATATATTTTCCAAAGCATATGGTTAATAACAATTAAAACTAAACAGCTACCAATATTAAGTGGTTGTTCTATGCCAGGCACTAGGCTGTCCTTTTACTTATGTATCCTTGAATCCTCATAGCCTTAGGCAAGAACTCATTATTAATCACCATTTTTACAAATCAGGAAACTGAGATTCAGGGAGGTCAAATAACTTGTCCAAGGTCACACAGTTAAAAAGAAGTGAATGTACAATTTGAACTTAGGCTTCCTGGCTCTGACCCAAGACTCTTAGGCACGATTTTGTGCTATACTGCTCTTAATTAGAAATCTACTGCACCAGAACTCCAAGTCCTAGTAGAAGAGGCTGTTCTGTGTTACAGAACATTTACATGTTCTGCAGATTTTCACTCAGTGTCATGCCTTCCAAATGCCCTGTCTCTGTTACCACTACTGTCTACTTGGGGTGCTCATCATCTAGCTCAGCACTTAGCACATAGTTGGCCCTCCTAATTAGTGAGCATTTGGAAAACTGTGGAATACAGTGCACCAGATTGGGGAAAGAAGTAGGATTTTGAAGACCTGAAATCACACAGACATTCAGAGATAACTACTAGAACAACCACAGCCAATGGAGTTCTCACAGGACAATCTTTGGGGCCAGATACATTTACATTATTTAATTCAGGGGCCATATGGGGTTTGTGGGGATGGAAGTGGGGGGGGTCTGTATCCAAAGAGAACTTGGAAAAATCTGAGAAACTGAACTCAGCAGCTTTGCAATTTGAATTTATCTGAAGTTTGTCTGGTGGTCTTGATCAGATACCTAAGATGATACATTTTTTATAGAATTAACATTGCATTTTATATCATTATGTTTCAGGTATGTATCATTAAACATCAACTTATGTATACGCTATATTAAGTTTACCACTAAAACTCCAGTTCTATCCTTCACCATACAATTGACCCCATTTTCCTGATTTAGCCACCTGCCTTTTCCCCTGTCCTTTCTGATAACCACTAATTGGTATTATGGCCTAAAAGTTTTTTGTTTTATTTAGTTCATCTGCTTGTTTGTTTTCGCTCTCTATGACTTATTTTAATAAACATAGTTACAGCTGTTTTCTTGGAATGATATTACTCTAAAATTGAAAAGAACTGTTGATACGATAACCAGTGCAGTATCCCCAGGTAAGCTGTAAGTAATATCGCAGGCTCCCTCAGCTCTTATCACTAAGAAGATGTTTTTATTTGGTGCCTGTGTGTATCGGTGACTGCATCCAAACAAGGGGATTAGGAAAGACCTGCATCCCTGGAAGCTTTCTTTTCTACATGGGAGTCTTGTTTTTCTTTTCCCTTTAAGTTCTACAGACTCACCATATAACTTGGACTTGGTCTTGCCCTTTTTCTGTGCTCGAAGATCTACTCTCTTTTATCTTTAGATTTTCAAATAGTTTTTTTTTTCCCTAGTGGGTGCTGGGTTTTGCTAGCCTTTAGGGCTATACTTCTGCCATCTTTGTTTTGGAAATACACATACATAATAGGTATTAATTCTGACAGTGGTTTAGATTGGTCTGCTTCAAATATTGTAATTGCCTTATTGACAATTCATTAATAGAGTCCACTTTGGAATGTGCCTTACGGTGGTACAAATCTTTATTCATTATACTGCCCTACTTGCATCAGGGCAGCTCCATTATAATCATGAGAATGATCTCCTCTGTCCTAACATTCTTCAGAACTATATTCAAGCAGAGTCATGACAACATATGGCAATTTGTAAAAATGACTTTCCCTTCACCCTCCTTTGAGGAAGGGGTTTCCCAACTTTTTTGACCACTCCTCCTTACCACCAAAATTTTAGATCACCCTAACATACGCATATTTATTTATAAACTATATATTTACTGTATTAACATATACTATAAAGCATTTACAAAAATGAGAGGGATGAGAGATTAAAAGAATACTATTTAAAATTCATTTTTATGGGCCTCTCTGGTGGTGCAGCGGTTGAGCGCTGGGTTGCGAGGCTGCGGGCAGCCTCTGCAGTGCCAGTTCGATCCCCAGCCACCGGGCGAGGGTCCCACATGGCACGACAGACCTCTCCTGCCGCCTGCTGCTCCTCTCAGCAGTGTACTTTGTAGATCTGCCTGTTCTGTTCCCCGCTCTGGCTTTGGTGAATTCTCTCACCCTCCTGTGCTTCTGACTGTACCCAGTGCTTGTACAAATAAATAAATAAATCTTTAAAAAAATAAATAAAATTAATTTTTTATTTACTATTGGTATAATAAGCAGTGGCATTATGTGTGCTTTGTTTAAATAAAATCTCAGTTTATGATACAATTACTTGCAGGTCTGATTCAAAGTTGTTTATTTTCACAGTTGATTTTAATAACTGTCATACCTGAAAAAGATACCTTACAAAATACACAAATCGAAAAATAAAAGAAGTGGATTGTTGGATGTACATATTAGATATGACACTTATATTTTAGTTCCTGGAAACAGTTATACACACGTTTTGTTGCTTTTCCAGCTACTCTGCTCTAAGTATGCTGTCTTTTCACATTTTTAACAAGTGGTTCAAAACTCACTGAAATTCTTCATTTAGAAGAGTTGGGAGGAAAATATATCTTTTAGGAGACAAAATTAAATAACGATGCGAACATTTTCAAACCTGCTTTGTATGTTTATTCCCTATAAAAAACCCTTTGATATAAAACAACATTTTACTGTTCAAATGCATTTAAAGTCTCTTGGTGCCCTACAGGTATTCTGGGATTGCAAACCTTCTGATTAAAAGAAGGCTTAGTTACATTTAATCTTAATTTTTTAATCATAATTTTTTAAAAAACAATTTTATTAAGGTATAATTTATACAAAAAACTGTACATATTTAAAGTATACAACTTGATAAATTTGAACATCTGTATATACCATCACCAAAATCAAGGTAGCAAAGTATCAGTCACCTTCAAAAGTGTCCTTGTGCCCTTTTGTAATCCTTCCTGTCTCTATTGACTATATATAGTACTCTGTATTATGAACCCCAACAACTGATTTATTTTCTGTCACTGTTAGATTAATTTGTATTTTCTGAAGTTTTATAAATCAGATCATGTAGCATATGTACTTATTTGCCTTATTTCTTCTATCAGCGTAATTATTTTAAGATTTATCCATTACTTCTGTGTGTGTCACTAATTCATTCCTTTCTATTGCTGAGTACTATTGCATTGTGTGGACACCCTGCAGTTGTTTTGTATCCATTGGTGGCCATTTGGTTTGTTTTCAGTTTGGAGCTATTATTAATAATGCCTTTAAAAGCATTCATATGATGGCCTTTGTCTGGACATACACTTTTGCTTTTGTAGATATATGGGTCAAATGGGACATACATATTTAACTTTTTGGGAAACTACAAAAATGTGTCTAATGTGGTTATACTATTTCTCATTCCCACTGCAGTGTATTAAAGTTCTGTTTGCTTCAAATCCTGGCCCACCTTGATATATTTTTAATTTTACCCATTCTAATGGGTATCTCATTATGGTTTTAGCTTTTTATTTAGCTAACAGTTAATGATGTACAACATCTTTCCATATGCTTATTTGATATTTGTATATCTTCGGTGATATATTTGTTCAAATCCCTTGCTCATTTGAAAAGTTTAGGTCGATTGGTTTTCTTAAAATGTATACAGGTTTGAGAACTCTTTAGATTTTTTTTTAAAGATTTATTTATTTGTTTGTTTGTTTATTTATGCAAGCACTGGGTACAGTCAGAAGCACACGGGAGGGTGAGAGAATTCACCAGAGCCAGAGTGGGGAACAGAACAGGCAGACTGGCGAAATACACTGCTGAGGGGAGCAGCGGGCATGGCAGGAGAGGTCTGTCGTGCCATGTGGGACCCTCGCCGGCGGCCGGGGATTGAACTGGCACTGCAGAGGCTGCGGGCAGCTTCGCAGCCCAGCACTCAACCACTGCGCCACCAGGGGAGGCCCTTTAGATATTTTAGATACAAGTCCTTTTATTTATTTTATTTTATTTTTTCTTTAATAAATTTTATTTTTATATTCCCCATACAATTGCAACCTCCTTATTTTGACCCCAATCCCTCCCCTCCCCGCCCCCCACCTCCCACAGAGTGTCTCTGGTACATAGTTTTTTGTTGATTTTGATTTTCACTTTCTTATAGTTATTCATTTTCCTGGCCCCTTATTTAAGTTTTGTAGATTCCTGCTATGAGTGAGACCATCCGGTATTTTTCTTTTTCTTTCTGGCTTATTTCGCTGAGCATGATCCCTTCCAGTGCCATCCATGTTGCTGCAAATTGCATGTGTTTATATTTTTTGAATGCTGAGTACAAGTCCTTTTAGATACAAGTCCAGCTTTAGTTGGTCAGGTCCATGAGTAAAAAGTAAAGAGATGATGTATAGCCTGAGCAACTCCATTTTCTTATGGTGCTATCTTTATTCCCTCAGTAGCGTTCCTACTTCCCTGTCTTTTGCTATCCCTTGGTCTCATTATCAGTGAATCAGTGATACTACTTGTTAATATTTTATTCTAGTATATGAATTGTCCTTTTATTTTCTGAGCAGCTTTCAAAGAGAAGAGGTTTAAAAATTTTTAAATATTTTTTTATTTATGCATACAAGAACTGGGGTACAGTCCAGAGGTGTGTGTGGGGGGGTGAGAGGATTCACCAGAGACAGAGTGGGGAGCAGAACAGGCAGATCTACTGAAATATACTGCTGAGGAGGGTTGTGTGCCAGTCAGGAGAGGTCTGCTGCCCCATGTGGGTCACCTCCCTGGCCAGGGATCAAACTTGTGCCATGCTGCAGTGGCTGTGGATAGCTTCATAGTGCTGTTTCTTAACCTGTTGCGCCACCAGGGATGCCCCAGAGGTTTAACATTTTTAAAATGTCTAACTTACCAAGTTCTAGATATGCTTGAGGTGATATATCTAAGAAATCCTTGCTTTTTTTTTTTTTGTATATAGATATCCCGATTTTTCGAGCAGCACTTGTGGAAGGGAGGATCATTTCTCTGCTATATCCCTTTGCACTTTTATAAAAAAAAAATCAAGTGCCTATAACCATAGGATTTATTTCTGGACTCCATTCTGTTCCATTGAGCTGTCTGTGTACCTGTATGCCATTACTACACTAACCTGATTGTTGTAGACTTAAGATTAAAAGTCTTGAAATCAGGTTGTATAAATCTTCTAACTTAGTTCTGCATATATTTGAACCTCACAATATATTGGATTTTTTTTTGGCTTTAAATTGTCAGTTACATTATTAAGTGAGATTCAAACAATAAGAAAAAAATATTTTTACCCACATAGTTACCATAACATGTGCTCGCCATTCTTTTTTATACACTCACATTCCTCTCTGGTGTTATTTTCCTTTGGCATGAAGGACTTCCTTTCAGTCTCTAAGGGATCACGGTCCTTCCTTGCCTGTTTTCATTGCATTGTTTCTTGTACTCTGTTTTTTTCTTAAATATGTTTTGTTTCAGGTAGGATGGAAATTCATTCTTTGTTATTCTGTCTGTGTCAAGAGTAGAAGTCCACTGGCACTTTATAATCTTAAATTTTCATGACCAATTATAATTTATAGCCCAATTTCAATTCTTATCTTTCAAAAAAATAGACACCATCACATTTCCTGACATAACTAGATCGGTTCTAAAGATGTATGATCAAAAGTAAACAGAATCTGACAAGTTACAGTATAAATCTCTCACATCACTAATCAGTTTCTGTGTGAAACATTTTCATTTGCTTAACAACAGCAGTTTAATTCAGGGCTTCTTGGTTAAGCTAATATCCTCTAAGACTGGTTCACTTTTTCATGTTCAGTAAGGTTTAAATTTTACCAAAATTGTCTACTGTCCTTCGCCCAGAAAGCAAAATGCTTTTCATCATATCACTTTAATTTAATACCGGTTCCAGGGCAGTTTCTGCCCTTCTGCCTAGGTCAATTTTTCTAAAATTATTCTGCCATCTTTAAAACTGTCAGCATAATTTCTTAAAAAATGCTGAAACCTTAAATGGTAGCTATATGCAGTTTGACTCACAATTCATTTCTATTCTTTAAAAGAAAGTTAATGTCATTTTATAAGATCCAGTCAAGTCTGAAAGCGCAAATGCACTTAAAAAAACTGACAAAGAAAGCTAACACTCAGAGAACATTCTGTGTTCATGTTACGTTAACCACTTTACATATTTTATAGCTCATTTAATTTTTATAACAAACTCAAGAGGGCAGATACAGTTATTATCTTCATGTTAGGAAATGAAGGCACTGATAAGTTTAGTAATTTGTCCAGTGTCACACAGCTGGTAAATGGTGACACTGGCATTCAAATGATTGAACACATGCTGTATGTCAGTGTGCTAAGTATGCTCTGAGGGCCTGAAGTTCAGAGACAGTGCCTGTGCTTAAGGAGGTCACATTGGTAGAAGTTTCTAGTTTGAGCATAAGTATTCCTATCTTATACTTTTGTATGAGCTGCACGGTTTGGGAGGATAATCAGTGTGCTCAACCAGTTAAACAAGGCAAAATCTGTTCTGTTTGCTGGCCCAGTGCAGGGACATTATTTGGTATTTTTCTAAGTTCACATCAGTTTCCATTTTGGGAGCAGGAAAAGTGATTTTTTTAAATCTAAGTACTAGTCTTAAACAGTAACTCTATATTTTTGACAATTTTTTGATACATTCTAGGCCATTGTCCAAGGTCATATGACTAATAAGTAGCAGGCCTAGGATTTGAACTCAAGTCTATCTTTATACCACAATATTCATTATTCCATGTTCCCTGTCAGTTTGGCTCAGCTTTTTACTTTTAAAAACTGATCTTTAGAGTTTTAAATAATCTGAGTTACCTCTCCCCACCCCTTCTTGAAAACTAGCTTTGTTGGTATTTGAATTAGTGTTCACTTACTAATTATTATTATTTCCTAATCTATAGGCTTAGAGGATAAATTGGTTATATTCACATGGATATATAATTCTAAATATGTTCATTGTATCAAGCTTATTGTCCTGTTCAGCTTGTCTATTTACTAATTTTTAACCTGCTGAGAGAGGTATGTTAAGCTCCCATTTTGATGGTAGATTTTTCAGTCTCCCTTGGCTTTTTGAAAGTATCTACATTAAAATACTATCCTGAATTTTGAGCAATAAATGCATGCAATTGTCTAGCTAAACAAGCCACCTTTTCTAAAGTATCCTCTTGTGGACATGAAGTCCTAAAAGGATACTATATTAAGGCATTTCATCTGACTCTTGACACCCCACAACTAACCTGGAACAAATTGTCCATCAGAGCTCGGGTTCAGACACATGTTACCTGAGCTGTGGTCTTCTCAGTAGCTAATCCTTGTCCTTTTGACTACACGCCTGTGACTGAATTTCAATGAAGGGTCTTAACAAGTTTTCTTGAGCTTTGGTTTTTCTACTAAGCCCTAGTGTCTGTCACTTGGGAAATATGAAAGGTCACAGATTTTCTAACCACAAATCTGTCTGGCTTTCTTATTTGTACCTCTGCTGTTTTGTTGAGAGATAGTTTTAAATATGTGATGTTCCATTTACCATAAAAAGATATCACTTGCCTCATTGACTATGAATGCATTATTTTTCATCCATAAAAACATTCTACTCTATGATATAGGGGTAGTGGTGGTGGTAGTAAGGCAGCAGGTCTCTTCTTTTACTTGTTAAAGATAGATTTAGTATCAGTGTTATTTATCTTTAACCTATGAGTTACTTAGAAGTGATTTAAATTTCCAAAAAAATATTGGAATTAAAAATTTTCTTTTGTTATTGACTTCATAGTTAATTTCCTTGCTGTCAGGGACTATGGTCTGTCTGTCTGAGGATGATTTTTTTTTTCAATTTAATGACACTTCTATAATAAGCTAATAAAAGGTCATTTCACAAATTCTATATGTGCTTGGAAAGAAAGTGATTCTCCAATTGGATATGATCCTGCCATAATCTTGCCTGGCGGGAACAGTCAATTAAGCCAAGCTTATTTTATTTTTAGCTTGTCTATGTATTTAATAACTTTTTTAATCTACTCGTGGTAGTGATAATTGAAAGATCTTGGGAATTTGATGGCATTTGTGGCAGGAGGTGAAGGTACATGAATATGGAATGTATTGGTGAGGGTGATTTCAATGTTGAGCCTCTTGGAGTTCAGGAAGGGATGGGAGGGAAGGAAGATAGATCAGTAGGAGGCAGTAGACCAAGAGAAAATGCAGGGCTCCAGAGACTCTAGTCTGGATGAGACTGAGGAAGTGGGAATGAGCTATGTGAGCTGTGCTTGCAAAGTTGGGATTTTTGAGTTTAAGCTTTGAGATGGGGGAAGTTTTGTTTGGTCAGGTCCAAGAGTAAAAGGTAAAAAGATGATGTACAGTCTGAGCAGCTCCATTTTCTTATGGTGCTATATTTGCTCCCTCTATAGTGTTCATACTTCCCTGACTTTTGCTATTCCTTGGTCTCTTTATTGTACCATTGCACCTGTCCCACTACAGGACTCTGCTGTTTCTCCACAAGCCCCAGTTTTCTAATAGATCTGGATTTCTCTCATTTCCAGTGTTGCCTGTGCCATCCTTGGTCTTTAGCTACTACGCAATTGGTGATACTTATTCTATCCAGGAGCCACAGGTATTTTTTGACCTTCAGCCATAATCACACATGAGGGGATTAATTTCCACAGTGCTTTTGATTGCTCTGTTTAATATTTGATAATCTCTTTGGCCATGATCCCGCCAGTTGGGAGCCAGTAGAGCACTAACTCTAGAATCACACTGCCCGGGCTTGAATTCCAGCCGCTTTACTTACTTACTGTTTATTCTTAAGCAAGTTAACCTCCCTTGAGTTCTCATCTATAAAATGGGGGTAATGGTATCTGACTCTTCAGATTGTTGTAAGGGTTAAATTAGTTAATATACATAAAATACTTGCTGCTTGGTCATATAGTAAATTCTCAAGAAGTGGAACTGTTGGCGTAACGATGACAGTGATGATATTAAGAGTAGTAGTGGCATTGCAACACTGTGCTAAATATTGTGTTAGGTGCTCAGCCAGATTCATCAAAGAATGTTGTAAAGGTCCTTGGTCTCGTGGAAAGTTTATATTCTCCTTGGAATAAAAACTAAGAAGACTTCCTTAGACTATCTAGAAAAGGCCTATGAAAGAGGCTTAGTGTCTAACAGTTCAATAAGGAGCAGGGAATAGCCAAGTTGAGAAATGTTGAGGCTTCAGGAACCTATAAAGCTTTGCTGTGTTGTTTATGTTATCTATTGTCCTGTAGGTAATTAGTAAAATAAAAAAAATAATAATACACAAAATGGCTTGTCTAGTTTCAAGGGAGAGCATAGAATGTAAGTATAATCATTTCCTTTCTCACAGTCTATCTTGGGCTCTTTGACCTCCATGACTACCACATCTTTATTTCAGATAGAGTCTCTCTTCCTGAGGTCCAGCCCTGTGCCTCCAACTACTTCCTAGCTCTACTTACTGAGCTATCTTGTATGCACCAAATAATATGGCTAAAACAAATCTTCCTTACTTCCAAACCTGCTTCTTACATATAGCCACTATTGCTTCCAGGACTGTCACTAGCCAGTCAGCTGTTTAACCTCAGTATTGGAGGTAGGCGTCTTTGACCTCACCTTCTTCATCCTCTACACTCACTTACTCCATTCTCTCAATTTTACTTCTCAACCCTATCTGCTGTCCCATTGTCTTGCTGCCCTGGTTTAGACCTGCCCTGTATTTGTACTCCAAGCATGAATTCCAAACACAGTGACTGGACCTTTAATACACTTCATTTCATATTCATGACAACTTTATGAGGTAAGTCATTTTGTAGTTGAGAAGCCAGAGAGAGACAGATACAAATTCACTTGCCCAGTTGGTTAGAGGCATATTTAGTAAACCAAGGTTGCTCTTAGTCTAGACTATAGCGTAATTTCCTTGTCTCCTTTGATTTATTTCCCCTTTTTTGATGTTTGAAAGTAAGAATGTATGTGAAAAAAATAATAATATAAAGTAAGAAATGGAAGTTGGCCATTCCCAATTCTACTCCTAAAGAGAAATCAGCAGTGACGCTTTTTGTTCTAAGCCTTTCTTCTTTGCATAGATGCATGTGTCTTTTAGTGGGCAGAATTTGGGGTGCCCTAAGATCCAAACCTGTCTGCTTTAAATGGGTTCTGCCATCTGCCTCATCAAGGCAAAACATACTCTAGTGTGTAAGACCTTTAATGAAAAATAACTTTAGTACAACTAGTGTGCAATAGAGAGAAGAGAAAGAATATAGTAAAAATAGTGTCCAATTAAACACCCAAAGTTATCCATCTCCTCATTGGTAAATGCTCAGCCAAACAGGGTTGGCCCAAAGCGGGGCCACTGAAGCCTGAAAGTTTGCCACAAGTCTAAGGAACCTTCTAGTGGGGACCCTCAGGAAAGGGACAGAAGTAGCCAGGCAAATCTGGAAGGAAAAGAGCAAAATCAAAATACAAGTTAAGACAAAGGCAATTGACAATTCACATTGTCAATCTCCCTGGGTCTCTCACCCACATCTCTGTCTCTTTCAGTTGTCTCCTTACATGTTTCCCAAGTCCCTGGTACAGGTCCAAGGCTGAGAAACAAGTGTGGCTTCTTCTTCACATGTCTCTTTGCTCTGTGCCTCCTCCAGCCCTCTCCTTCCTTCCAGTCTTTGTCTTCTTCAGCTTCCCCTCCCAGCTCAGCTCTACCCTTCCTCAAGGTGGGGCAGGGAACCTGGAAAGTCCCCTTTCCCTGGGAATTACACTGTCACATGTAGATAAATAGATCTAGGGACCATTCACTATAGTCCTACAACTACTTTCTTCTACGCAGGGATGTACTTTCATACAGATCTATCACATTTAAAAAAATGGATGCATAGTATGCCATTATATAGAAGTATTTGTTTAATAATCCATCTGTTAAAATAAAGATCACTTACTTTTGCTCTTACAAATAATGTTCCAGTAATATTCTTATACATATATCCTTGTATGTACATTTGTATGACTATTTCTACTAGGTAGATTCTTAGAAGTGGTATTACTGGCTAAGTAGTGTGCATATTTTATAATGTTTTATATTCTTTTTTAAAAAAGATTTATATATACAAGAACCAGGGTACAGGCCAGATGTGCGGGAAGGTGAGAGGATTCACCAGAGACAGAGCAGGGAACAGAACAGGCAGACTGACTGAAATACACTGCTGAGTGGAGCAGTGGGCGAGACAGGAGAGGTCTGCTGTGCCATGTGGGTATCTCCCCGGATGGACAGGATTGAACCTGTTGTGCCCAGCGTCAACAAGTGCAGCCCCCAAGGACACACAGTCAGCTGATGCAAGAACACAAAGGAGTTTATTTCGGGCTTGAGTCCGGGCTCACGACTCACACCGACACAGCGGCAAAGATAGAGAGCCCTGAACAAAGGGAGCGGGGATCTTTTATAGGGTTACAAGCAAATCTAAAAAATTAAATCATCTTGGCAACCATTCATTAGTTATACAGGTGTATTTCCTAACAACGGTGGGCACATGGTTTATTTTATGGCTGGTTTGACCCCATTAGTTGTCCCCATTAGTGTTTGGCTCCACTGTGGCTGGCTGTCCGAGATAAGAGATAAGGCCAGTGTGGGGGTGAGGGTCGAAACCTTCTCTGGAATGCAAGCTATTCAGTCTTGAGTAAGCAAAACTTAAAATGCTAAAATGGTGGTTATACACAAGATGGAGGAACAGTGGCTAGGTCTCACAGAACCTGCACTGCAGAGGCTGTGGACAGCTTCACAGCGCTGCGCTCAACTGCCTGCGCTACCAGGGAGGCCCACTGTGTTATAGTCTAACCAATTGTACTTCAATTTGTTCTTTGTCTCAATTTTTCATACTATAACTAGAGTGATTTTTGAAAAATGAATTTGGTCATGTCATGTCCTAATGTCAAAAACAAAGCAACAGCAAAGATGTTTGATGGATTTCTATTGTCTATATGATATATGATAAATTTTAAAATTCTTAATTTTTTGGGCCTCCCTGGTGGTGCAAGGGGTTAAGTCACAGCACTATGAAACTATCCACAGCCACTGCAGCATGAGTTTGATCCCCAGCCAGGGAAGTGACCCACATGGTACAGCAGACCTCTCCTGTCTCGTCCGCTGCTCCCCTCAGCAGTGTATTTCAGTCTGCCTGTTCTGCTCCCCATTCTGTCTTTGGTGGATCCTCTTAACCCTTCCCCTGCTCCTCTGGCCTGCACCCCAGCTCTTGTGTGCACAAATAAATAAATCTTTAAAAAATAAAATAAAATTCTAATTTTTTAAATGAGTACTTAAACATATATTTCCTACCACTCTTGCCCATTAGAAAACTCTGATTTATAAGGCAAAATGCATTTTTTTGGGTAAAATCTTCCATGTGTACAGCTCTTTCTCTTCCCACCACACAAAATAGAATTAATTGGTTCTTTCTCTAAGGTCTCATGACACTGAATTGTTATCCCTCTGAGAGCACTTAGTACATTGTACTGTATTTATGTGTGTCTGTTGCCCTCTACTAGTCTGAGAATTTCTTAAGGACAGGAACCTTGTCTTACTCATCTCTATCCGTAGCACTTTGCACAATGCCTGTCAGAGTGGGTTCTCAACAAACTGTGAGATGATAACAATATTCCTGAGGTAGGGTTAACAATAAGAACCTTGAGAGATAAAGTAGGTGATGGAAGTTTTGAAATGTAGCAGAGATTTCACTGATTTTTGGGAATATGGAAGCTAGTCTGCAAAGGAGAAATAAGCTTAAGTTGGCAGAAGTCCCATGTGGTTTTCTCCTCTGCTAAAGAGACCACCTATCTGATTTTTTGGGGGTTGATAGGCTTAGGACTTGAGAATATTTAAAATATTGAAAATTGGATAATCGAAGACCCATTTGGTGTATTTTCCAGACTAAGATGCTTATGCTCAAAGGTAGCCCTTTCCCAAGGTCACAAATAAGTTTTTCTTCTTGAGAAATTAAAGCCTCTTCATTTTCAGGGCAGGAATAAGGGGGGGAGTAGGAGTGGCAAATACATCAGATACTCCTCCATTGTCACTTTTGCCTGGCCCAAGGGGGAAGTAACTTGCTGAAAGGCCCCAAGGGCTGTAGGCCTATTAGGGAGTAAATGATCTGCATAAAATGAGTTCTCATCTTTTTTTTTTCTCAGGTAACTCTAGTAGCTCTCCTGGTCTGGCACTTTGAAGAAAGAAGAAAGAAGAAAAAACACAATAAGTCATGTCAGAGATACTTGACCTCTCTTTTCTGTCTGAGGTGGAAAGGGATTTGATCCTCAATGTTCTACAACGAGATGAGGAGCTCCGGAGAGCAGATGAGAAAAGGATCAGGTTAGAGTCCCAGAAAAGTGTGGGTTCCCACTTGTTTGACCAATGATATCCAGACTTTCTTTCTTTGTCACATCTGAATTTCAAAGGGACTTTCCTATGAGGCTTTACAACCCCTCACAGGGTGATACTGGGTTCTGAGGTTGTTGCTTTCATGGAACCAAATAACCTTACTTCTACCCCACTGCCCCTCTCCATTCACCTATGTGGATCCTGACTCCAAGTGTACTTCTCTTTTGGGTCTTGGCAGACGACTGAAGAATGAGTTACAGGAGATAAAAAGGAAGGGGGCCAAGAGGGGCAGTCAGCACTACAGCGATCGGACCTGTGCCCGATGCCAGGAGAGCCTGGGTCGCTTGACTCCCAAGACCAACAGCTGTCGGGGTTGCAATCATCTGGTGTGTCGGGAATGCCGCATCCAGGAGACCAATGGTACCTGGAGGTGCAAAGTGTGTGCCAAGGAAATGTGAGTGTCACGTATGGCTGAGTAGGGAGGAAATGAGGCTGTGCCCTTGGTGAGGATTTCTCTCCCCTGCTGTTGTTGGTTGAATGGTAAGAGCCATTCTTTATCCACCTGGCTTTTTTTTTTTATTCCTTCCCAGAGAGTTGAAGATGGCAACTGGAGACTGGTTTTATGACCAGAAAGTGAATCGCTTTGCTTACCGCACAGGCAGTGAGATCATCAGGATGTCCCTGCGCCGCAAGCCTGCAGGTACCAAACCTGTGTGGGGGCTGGTTCCTTGAGGTGCTTCACCTCCATCTTTAGTCATAGGTCCTCGGGTGTGGAATCCTAGTGTATTCTCACGGATAGTGTCTTAACTCCTTGGGCTCAGCCTATTTGTTGGGGAATATAAAAGATTACATTGCCATCCTTTCTACAAGCGTGGTATGGCTCCCTTTCCGCTCTTATCACCACCATTCTGCCTTGCTTTTGTTTTGTTTGTCTTGAAGCCAATAAAAGAGAGACAGTGGGACAGTCCCTCCTTCACCAGGCACAGGTGGGCAATATCTGGCCAGGAAGAAAGATCATTCAGGAGCAACAGAAGGAGCCCAGGGAACTCAGGTAAGAACCAAACAACCATTTAAAAGAAACATTACGTATTCCTTTAATTCCTTGGGTTGTTTTTTTTTTTTTTGCTTCTTTCTATTTATGTAATAATAGGTGTTTAAATTATAGGAAAATTTGAAAAGTAGAAAAAGAAAGGAGGAAAAAATTCCTATCCTCCTTCTGACATGTAAGCATTAATATTTTGACATATTTAGTTTGTTATTCATAACAACACTTTGAAGACAAATAAAAACACATACTTATTATTGAAATTTTAATCATTATAGGCAACAATTCATTCCAATTTCACATTTTGTGAAATTATTTCAGGTACCTTTTATACAAGGTAGGTGGGTAGGTAGGTAGGTAGATAGACTGAAAAAACTTTGCAATATTGGATCATAATATATTAAATTAAGAGTATTGAGTTTAATTTTATATGAATTAAACAATAAACCACTGAGGTAAAATTAAAAAATTGCTAGTTTTCAGACAAATGTTTGTTTACTGTAAAATGTATTAGTTATTAACATCCTCTAAGTTTAAGAATAAACATGATAAAAACCACTGAGCACTTAGTCATTTTTTTTCTGGTGTCTTTTTGGTAAGTCTTACTCAGATGTAATTCACCTACCATGCAGTTTACCCACGTATAGCCTACAGTGCAATGGTATTTAGTATATTTACAAAAATCATGCAACCATCACTTCAGTCAATCTTTAGATTTTTTTTTTAATCATCTTACAACAAAACCCTGTACCCTTTAGATAACACTCCCCCACCCTCCCATTCCTTCCCCATCCCTAAGCAATCACCTATTTATTTTCTGCCTATCTCTATTTGCCTGTTTTGGACCTTTCATTTCAATAGAATCATAACAATATGTGGTCCTTTGTGATTGCCTCTTTTCACTTTTCAAGTTTTATGCATGTTTTAGCATGTATCTGTACTTCATTTGTTTTTATTGCCAAGCACTATTTTATTATATGTATATTCCACAAATGATTTATCCTTTCGTCTGTTGATGGATCTTTAAGTTATCTCTGCTTTCTCACTATTAAGAGTAATGCTGCTGTGGACATTTGTAGTGAGTTTTTATATAGACATATTTTCATTTCTCTTAGGTAGCTACTTAGGAGTAAAGTTCCTAGGTCAAGTGGTCCGTTGGTCATTTTTAAAACTTATCTCTTTCAATGTTAGATATTATCAATGGACTCTGCTCTGCAAGGGGAGATTAGCTTTTGTACACTTGTTCCCAACTCTTTCCCCTATTCCCATTTTTATTACTCAAATTATTTTTACTTTGTCAGAATTTACAACATTTATATTCTGTTTTGCAACCATTAATCATCTGCTTGTTTATCTGTTCGTTTAGTTATCGCTGAAATTTAAAAGGATTATATGCTGACAACTGAGCCTGAGACCATGGCATCTCTATATTTCTGAATTCTTTGGTTTATTTCTTGGTGGTCTGGATTTTATCATTGAGAAGGAAGGGCGTGTGGGTGCTATATTTATTTCACTCTTTCATGTTCAAAATGTCTGCCTAGTATGTTTATATTTGAACCATATCTTGGCTGGGTCACACTTTCCCTCAGAATGTAGCTGTTGCTCCATTGTCTTCTGCCACTGAATCCGTGAAGAAGTCTGAAGCCAGCTGGCCTCTTGTATTTCTCCTTTGTAGTAGTTTTCTCTCTCTCTCTCCCTCTGTGTGTGTGTGTGTGTGTGTGTGTGTGTGTGTGAGAGAGAGAGAGAGAGAGAGAGAGAGAGAGATGGAGAGAACTTGTATATACATGAAAAGTTCCTTTTATTTTTCTTGAAGTTTAGTAACTTAACAAGGATATATATCACTGGTCATCATCCTGTATAACTCTTTGCAGTATGTGGTATACTCTTGATCTTTCATTGTAGGAAAATTTTCCATATCATGTCCTCAGAATTCTTTTTCTGTTTCGTTAGTTAAGGTTGCCACCTCAGGGACACTGGAATTATTTTAGCTTCTGTTTTTTTTTTCCTCACTATTTCCTGCAGTCCAAAAAAAGAAAACAGTGAAATCAATTAACCATAATTAGGCCAACCCTTTCTGCCATGCTATTACTTTGATTTTCAGCCATTTTCTTTCTTCCTTCCCCTCCCACCTGGCTCCTTCCCAGGTCTTTTTGCTATCTCTATTTATTTGAATAAATTGTCTTGTTTAGGTTTTTTTTTTAAAAGATTTATTTATTTATTTATACAAGCACTGGGTACAGTCAGAAGTGCTGGAGGGTGAGAGAATTCACCAGAGTGGGGAACAGAACAGGCAGACTGATGAAGTACACTGCTGAGGGGAGCAGCGGGTATGGCAGGAGAGGTCTGTGTGCCATGTGGGACCCTCACCGGTGGCCAGGGATTGAAGTGGTGCTGCAGAGGCTGCGGGCAGCTTCGCAGCCCAGTGCTCAACTGCTGCGCCACCAGGGAGGCCCTTGTTTAGGTTTAATTTGTTCTTTGTTTTCAACCTTCCTTTTCCTCTAATTTTGTTGCTTTGTCATCTTCGTATTTGAGTTCTTGTGCTTTATCAAACCTATATTCTTATCAAGTTCCTCTGTAATGTAAAGCACTCGCAAGCAATTTGCTGCTTTTTCATAGGGTTAGATTCTGCTCCAGATAGATTCTTTGTCTATCTTACAAGTTGTTTCTACCTCTCCCTACATCATGGCATATTTTTATATCTGCCAGACTATTTCTTTTCATTGTATTCATGTGTAACATGGGAAGTTCTGCCTTTATCTTTGTTTGCTCTATGCAGTGCCTGTGACTTCTTGACAGGCCTCTCATCTCAAATGGAAATGGTTTATCTCTTTCCCACACCCAGCTATGCTTTAGTTTTAGGATAGAACATTGCTTTCCATTTGCTTTTTACTAATCTGACGGGCAGGGTGGCACAGAATTTAGGGGTCCTGGCTTTGATCTGAAATTCTCTTAAATATCCTGGTCCAGAGTTGGTGCTATCCAACTCTAAAATCTTGAGGACTTTTATTTCCCTTGACTCATGTCAGGACTGCCTGCTCCCTTGCTTAGTCTGCATCGCCCCACCGTTGGAAGCAGTTTTGCTGAGCTAAACTTAGCTTCTTTTTCCTTAGCTGTTACTTTGGAACTTTGTGACTTGAGGATTTACTCATTGCCTCATTCCATTGCTGCTGGTGAATGTTTGGGTTTTTGTGTTTTCTAACTTTCTCTCAAAGAAAAATGACTTTTTCACATTTTATATGATTGTTAAAAAGAAGTAGAGGAATATATAAAGCAAGTCACCAGTAATTTCACTGCCTCTACCCAAACAATTCTTGCTAATAGTTGTTTAATAGTTTTTCTGTATGGACTGCCAAATGTCTAACTGTATAAATATGGGTTGGATTTTAATTTTGTAATTTCTCTTAAAAGTAAAACCATACTATACACCTGGTCAGTAAAAAAAATGACAGAAAAAGAACTTTGAAAACAGTAATACTGATAATCCAATAGACCATGGGCCAAAGATTTGAACAGACATCTCACCAGAGATGATATATAGGAGTCAAATAAGCACATGAAAATATACGCAACATTATTAGTTATTTGGTAAATTCCATTAAAATGACAATACTACTATATGAACTAGAATGACTAAAATTAAAAAGGCCAACCATACCAATTATTAATGAGGATGGAGAGCAATTAGAATTCTCACACATTGCTTATGGGAATAAATAATGGTGCAGCTTCTTTGGAAAGCAAATTAACTTATGCACCTGTCTTGTGATTCAACCATTTCATTCCTAGGTATTTACTCAAGAGAAATATAAGCCTAACACCATAGAAAGATTTGTGTGAATGTTGAAAGCAGCTTTATTTACAGTAGCCAAAAAAGCTGGAAACAGCCTAGATATCCATCAGCAGGTAATTGGATAAGCTTTGGCTTGTTTCTGCAATGGAATACTACTCAGGAATGGAAAAGGACAGACTACTGATGCATGCAGCGACATGGCTGCATCTCAGAATGAGCATGCTGAGGGAAAGAAGCCAAACAAAGAGTAGGACACACTGTATGATTCTGTTAATGTACAATTCTAGAAAACACCCTAAATTTTAGTGATAGAAAGCAGATCCACACTGCCTATGGACAGAGACAGGGAGGGAGGGATGAATTATGAAGGGACAAAAGGAAACCTGTGAGGGTGATAGTTGTATTCAGCTAACTTAATTGTGGTGGTGGATATATACATATGTCAAAGTTCACCAAATTGCACACTTAAACATGTGTAGCTCATTTACGTCAGCTATCACTCAAAGTATAAAAGGAAAAAATTGCAGGAAGATATCACATGGACATCTTTCCACATCAGCACCAAGGGTCTGCTCTTTCTTTTTGCTATATGTATGGTGTTTCATTGTATGTATATTCCGTGACTTTTTCCACTCAGCCTTGGAGGAGTGACTCATCTGTTTTAGGTGATGGGGCCCCCTTTATCCTCTGCGGATAAGGACAAGGATGGCTTTTATTTTCTGAACCTGATTAACAAATCTGACATCATCGGTCAGAATGCAATTTCTGAAACCTACTGCTTCTGGCTGTCTAGGACCTCTTGTCTTATTGGACCCAGAAGACTCTTATTTATGCTAAACATGGGAACAGATTAAGTGACCATAAGTGATCTTTTCCATAAAATTGTGGAGCTTCAGAGATAATCTAATTCAACCCCCTTACTTTTACAGAAAAGAAAGCAGGATAAGTGATTTACCTGAGATCATACAGATAGTTAAAGTCCAGGGTTCCCGTCTCTTAGTCTATTTTTTACTGCACAGATGTCAAATAATTGCTTTTTTTGCCCTAGGGTGGTTTGTATCAGCTCTGGATCAGGGCATATTAATCTTTAGGAAAAAATATAAGCAGAAAGCACTCTCCATGGGCCATTGATAGACTCTCTTTCTAGAGGAATGGTTCTGTTTTGAGTTTTTTATTCTTTGGAGGAAAAAGGTAAAAAGAATGATTCTAAAGTAAAAATGGAATGGATCTCCCTGCTGTGTATTGTACTATAAAGCTAACACATCTCTGAGCAACTGAGCTGTCTCACCGTTTGCATGTGCTAGGATTTCAGCTCCTGCTGTCTGTTTTCATAGAACTATCTCAAACATCATGTAATAACTTGAAAGTTGATTTTTTACTGCCGGAGACAGTTATATATTTTGGCTACTTTGTTTTTGTTAATTCATTACTTTGTTCATTTGTTTAACAAGTATCTATGAATGTGTACTATTTGCCAGGCACTGTTTGAGGCAGCGAGATGGCACTAGTGAATCCAACCCAGTCCCTTGCCTGTGCCACTTAGATTTGGGGGTGAATATTCATTGTACATATAACGTATATTGTACATCTAACTTTCACAAGTGCTATGGAGAAAGTGAAGGACACTAAAAGGGTAGGGAATGCCAGGAAAGCACATATGTACATATGGCTTTTTATTTAGGATCAGCAGGGAAAAGCGTTACTATACTAATAAGGTGACATTTGAATAAAGACATGAAGCAAATGAATGCACAAACCTAGAGAGTATCTGGGGGGACAGCACTCTAGACGGTGGGGCAGCAGGTATAACAACCATAATGTGACTTTGTGCTTGACAAGTTTGAGTAATCTGGAACTGAGTGAGGGGAGAGGTAGGAGGTGGGGTAAGAAGCAAAGCATATGAGACCTTTGGCCCTTGCAAAGAATCCAAGTGAAAAGGGGGCCTCTGAATAATACTGTGGGTTTTTTTTTCCTTTTGTAAAAATTGAGGTAAAATTCACTTAACATAAAGTCCTTCATTTTACTTAACATAAACTGTTAAAGTACACAGTTCAGTGGCTTTTAGTGCCTTCAGTACTTTCGGAATGTTGTGTTTTTCTAATTTCAGAACCTTTTCATCTCCCCCCAAAGAAAATCCATACCCATCAAGCAGTCACCCCTCATTTCCCCCAGCTCCTAATCTGCCTTCTGTCTATGGATTATTTGCCAGTTCTGGACATTTCATATAAATGGAATCATACAAAATGTGACTGTGACTGGCTTCTTTGACTTCACATGTTTTCATGGTTTATCCCTGTTGTAGAATGTATCAGAAATCCATTAGCTTTTTATTTCATTGTATGGATAGACTATATTTGATTTACCCATTCATTCCCTTATGGGAAGTTGAGCTGTTTCCACCTTTTGGCTATAGTGAATGATGCGGCTGTGAGCATTCATGTAAAATTTTTTGAGTGGAAACATATTTTCAGCTATCTTGGGTAGATACCTAAGAGTAGAATTGCTGGGCCATATGGTAATTCTATATTGGATTTATATTTTAAAAGCTCATTTTGCTGTTGTGTTGGGGAGAGATTTCATGGGAATAGTGGCAAAAGCAGGGAAATCCATTAGGAGGCTATTGCAACCATCTATGTGGTAGATGATGGCAGTGTGGACCAGAGTAACGACAGCAGAGGAATAGTAAACTGGCCAGATTCTAGATATACATCAAAGATGGAGTAAAGGGATACATGGGATTTGTACTGTGAGAGAATGAGAGGCATCTAGGATGATTCTCAAGATTTTTGACCTGAGAAATGAAAGGAGGGTATTGTCATTTGGAAGGAAGAACAGGTTTGGGGATTGATTGTGGCTTTTTGTTTTACACTTGATGTATTTGAGACATCTGAGCAGAGATGTCTAGTAGGCCATTGGCAATACAAGTCTGGCATTTGAGGGAGAGATAAATTTAGGAGTTAATGGTTTATAGAGGATATTTAAAGCCATGAGACTACCTGAGATCACTTAGGGATAATTTTAGAGAGGCTGTCCGAGGAATAAGCCTGGGCACAGTCCAGAGATTAGAGGTCTGGGAGATGAGGAGGGACCGGTAAAGGAGACTGAGAAGTAGCAGCCAGTGAGGTCAGAGTAGAAAACCAGCAGAACGTAGTGTCCTGGCAGCCAAGTAAAATTACTTGAGATACTTGATGTACTGTCCCCTTTTCTTTTGCTCTCACAAATTCTGAGGTAGGGAGTCCAGGAATGGTGAGATAATGGGTCTAGGCATCCCTTTAGGGTACCTAGGGTCACCCTTCATTAAGCTGAAAAAGAATTCTGCTCTGAATAGTGTCATCAAAATGACTGCTTCTTTATGATTTACCTTAATCCCCACTGAGGGTATTGAGGCAAGAATTCAGTCAACACATGTTTGAGAGCTCTCTTTAAGCTAATTTCTCTTCTAGGCATTGGGGAACACAGCAGCAAACAAGATGATATGGTCATTGATCCCAGGAAACTTAGTTAGGTGGAAGAGAAGGACATTAAAAATCATTTGTTCAAATTATTAAACAAATTAAATAATTTGTTTAAAAGAATTAAGCAATCACATGCAGTGTCTGCAATGAAGAAATTAGGCGCTTTAGGAACACATAGGAAAGTAACTCATCTAGCCTTGGGTGGGTGTCATCAGAGAGATTTGGAGGAACTGACATAAGGAGAGACCTGAAGGAGTAGATTTAAGCAGGTACAGAAAAGTGGCCATTGTGAAAAGAGCATCCCAGACAGAGAGAAGAGGGAAGAGGGAGAGCTTTGGCACATTTAAGGAGCCAAAAGATGCAGGTCTTTCTGGAGTGTAAAGTGTGAGGAGAGGTGGAAAGTGAAACCTGTGTCCAGAGAGGCGAGCGGGGACCAAATCATAAGGATTTTCTTGCTATGATAGAGTTTGAACTCAATCCCAACAGCAGTTGGGAACCACCGAACAGTTTAAAAAGCTTGTCAGCTATCACTTTTCTATGGAATATAGAGAAATCAGGGAAAGGGTCAGATAAAGCCACACCCAAAAACTAACCCTTGAAAGCAGACTCCAGAATAGAGACATTCAGAGGGGGAGGGCCAAGCACACGGTGGGGAGGGAGCACAGTGGACCATGGTGGGGGGAGCAGAAGGTGAGGATCCCAGACTTCCAAAGTACAAACAACAGTGTAAGCCAGTGTGACCTCAAAAAAATCATTAAACAATAATGTGCTGCTCGGATACTTACCTGAGAAAGATCACTAGGCCTGCCTTTGCGAGTGGGTTGGGAAGAGGCCTGACTCCTGCAGGTGCACCCACGGCGTCTCCACTCTGGCTCTTGGTTCATATTGTAGTGTGCCGTTTGAAGTTCCCAAGCTGAAGGGTGGAAAGAACACGCTGGAGGCTGAGAGTGAGAGTCTAGACAGCTATACAGCTGACTCGGATAGCATCTCCAGGTGAGAGCCCCCCATTCCTTGTACCTCTGCTCAGCCTGGGTTCCCCAGCTTCAGGTGGACCAGTCCCTATGCCTTCAGGGTTCCTGACTTCTGCCCTCGAGAAATTGAAGGAAAGATTTGCTCTGACCTTGGTACAAGTCTTTGAGAAGCACTTCTGCTGTGGCTGTGAGCACAGCCTCCTGGAGGAGGTTGACTTCCTCAGGCTACTGCGCTGTCCCAAGATTCCTAGACCAGCAATAACTGATGTGCTCTTCCTTAGGAATGGGGGGTGTGAGTATTTGTGTTTGCTTAGCTGATCGTCCACATTCCTTCAAGGTTAATCAGATGTGATGTTTACCTTCTGGATTTGCTTCCTACAGTAACCCCAAGCCAGTGACTCTTCTTCCCATACAGCCCGTGTTCCAGGATAAAGGGGGAAGGGGGAAAGTTGACTGATATAATTTCTCTCTCTACCTCCAGGAGAGACTCTCTAGATAAATCTGGCCTCTTTCCAGAATGGAAGAAGATGTCTGCCCCCAAACCTCAAGTAGAAAAGGCAAGCTCTAGTTTATGGGTACCATCACCTCCTCATCCCCCTCCCCCTCCTCCATCTCCCACTCTCCTTTTCTTCCTCTTTCACTTCCTCCTCTCCCTCCTTCTCCCTCCCAAGAATTTCCGTGAAGAATTGAATTAAATTTCAGTTGAGATTCACCTGAGAGCATTTTCTAAGGTTTTGGTTGAAACATGTAAGGAAAATATGTTTTGTACTCCTTCATATACATGAAAAGCTTTCCTTTGAGGGTGTCGTAGTTTAGTGAAAATCTGAGCCTTAATCTTCTTAAGGCTCTCCTCCTTTACTCCATCCTCCCGCCTACCCAACTGCCCTTTTCCATTTCCTTGCTCCTATTCCTTCCTAGGACACTCAGCCTGGAGGTCAAAATGTGGTATCTATTGATGAGGGTGAAATGATCTTCAAGAAGAACACTAGAAAAATCCTCAGGCCTCCAGGTAGCTGGTTTCCCTTTGTGGCTTATTGAGATTAAAATTCTGAGTACCCGTGCTGGGCTCTTGGTGTGGAGAAGATAGGTTCTCTCTAACAATGGTTTTTGGTCTTCTATTCAGAATATACTAAATCTGTGATTGATCTTCGCCCGGAAGATGTGGGGCATGAGGGTGGCTCCTTGGGAGACAGAAGCAAATCAGTCCCAGGCCTCAGTGTAGATATGGTAAGTACCTTTGCCTCTCCCTTGTCTATATTGCAACTTTTATATATGTAGAGCTGACTTTAGTATCCAGTACTCTCAAGCAACCTGTGTAATTCTTTAGGGAAAGGTAACATGAACCTTGATTCCTCCAAATTTCTAAAGTTAAAGTGGCTGCTGATTTGCTTAAAGAAAAGGACTGTCTTCAATGTCTCTGCTTCCTAACATATTGCTAGTATGTCATTGGGGGTGCACATAAATACTTATTTTGATGAAAATGTAAAGGGATTGGCAGGTTGGGAGTCAAATGGGAGAGAGATAAACTAATCTTATTCTTTCAAGATTTCCAAGAGATAGTTGGAATTCAGTTTTGGCAGCCTGAAATGGGGAGACATAAAAATAAGGATACGCGGGCCTCCCCTGGTGGCGCAGCAGTTGAGCGCTGGGCTGCGAAGCTGCCCTCAGCCTCTGTAGCTCCGGTTTGATCCCTGGCCGCCTGCGAGGGTCCCACATGGCACACAGATCTCTCCTGCTGTGCCCGCTCAGCAGTGTATTTCGTCAGTCTGCCTGCTCTGTTCCCCGCTCTGGCTCTGGTGAATTCTCTCACCCTCCTGCGCTTCTGACTATACCCAGTACTTGTATAAATAAATAAATATTAAAAAAAAAATAAGGATACACACATATATGTGAACATGACGTCTCAGCGCTTAGCAACAGTTAGGATTCCCACTGGAGGAAGGATCTTAGTCTTTGAACTTTTTCCCTGGTTTTATTAACTGGGTCTATATTTATTCTTTAGGAAGAGGAAGAGGAAGAAGAAGACATTGACCACTTGGTGAAGTTGCATCGCCAGAAACTAGCCAGAAGCAGCATGCGAAGTGGCTCCTCCATGGTAAGTTCTAAAAGTTCTGTGGCTATAGACATGTTGGATACCAGGAAGGAAGGAAGGCCCTCCCTCAAGCAGAGTGAGGAGCTGGCGAAATCATCCTAGTCACTCTTCCCGGGTACGTGAGATGTATTTGCTTGTTCCTATCTGCAGGTTGATTAGCACACATCTAGCTGACTTCCTCAGCCTCTGCTCTTCAGAGTCTTATGTCACATCATTTGTGCTAGAGACGTTCTTCATCATAGCCTTGTGAACAGTCACCCTTAACTTCACCCTTTAAGGGATACCCAGGCCATGAAGTGAGCTAGATCAGATTTCTTCATCAGAGCGCGCCCCAAATCTCACATTAAAAAGTCATGCATTGGGGAATATAAAAATAAAAATTAAAAATTAAAAAAAAAAAGTCATGTGTGTCATGAGAAGGGCCCCAGCACACTTCATTGGCTTCAGGGTGTGATTAAGGAGCAACAGTATAGTAGAAACATGAAGTTTAAAGGGACGTTTCCCAATCACAGCCTGGTTCTGTCGTAAGTATGAAGATTGATGTTTGGGGAGATAAGAGTCAGAAACCAGGGTGATTATGGTTAGTTCCTGCTTACACACAAGACGAGAATGGCAGGTTTGTAGAGCTTACTACTACCTGAGAGGAAGATGTCTTTTTACCACTGCTGGGGGTCTCCCCCTGATTCTGACCTAGTCACTTTTCTCTATAGATCTTGACAAGGATAAGGTGGATTAAAGATAATCAAAGCACCTTATCTTTTTTTTAATTTGTCAGTACGAAGGCACCTAACTTAAATGAGTGACTAACGTACATTTTAGCCTATAGAGTGCATGTACAAAATGGAACCTTACCTTCTTAGCTGAACCTTACCTCTCCCTACTCCTTGTCCACCCTTTGGGCGGGGCAAAAAGTAACAAAATGTATGAAATGAGTGGGAGAAGAGAAGCTAACAGTTGAGGTTAGGCACGAGCTGATTGATTTATCAACGTGAACAACTGTGAGTGTGCTTCCAGCTTTCCCGTGTGTTCTGGGTACGAGACTGTTGACAAGACTGGGTTATGGTACAGGCTTCTGAAACATTTGTGGCTTTATCATGAGGGGGAGATGTGCACCATGTGGCAGGGGGAGTATGCCTTCCCCAGATGTTTGTGGTGCTTTATCTTCAGAGTACAATCGGCAGCATGATGAGCATCTATAGTGAAGCTGGTGATTTTGGGAACATCTTTGTGACTGGCAAGATAACCTTTTCCCTGAAGTACGAGCAGCAGACACAGACTCTGGTCATCCATGTGAAGGAGTGCCACGATCTGGCCTACGCTGATGAAGCCAAGAAGCGCTCTAACCCGTGAGTGCTTCTGGAACCCGATGGATGCTCTGAGAGCAGGGCTCAGACCCTGGCATCTCTCCGGGCACCCTTGGATCGAGGCTATCACTTCCTGGAGGAGCAGGGCGGTGTGATGGAGAGTGGTTAGACGAGATGTGGGAAAGGACCAGGATCGGGAAAACACAAGAATGGCGCATCTAAGGGGGCTTGAAGTGACATTTTCATTTCATCATGGCACATGGATATGAGGAGCAGGAGTAATGAATGGAGTGGGGAAATGAGGAGAGATGACGAAGTACTCTCTCTTTGCTTTCTAGATATGTGAAGACTTATCTTCTGCCTGACAAATCACGCCAAGGAAAAAGAAAAACCAGCATCAAGCGGGACACCATCCATCCGCTCTATGATGAGATCCTCAGAGTAAGTATCTGGATCCTGAGGGCAGGAGAATTTGTGCCCTAAACTGCAACTGTTTTTCGGTGACATGGCGGGTTGGCCTGGGTTTCAGTGTCTGGGATACACTCTGGGTATCTGTTCACATCCTGACCTTCCAGAGAAGGGAACAAAGGGGATCTGGCTTTCTTGGATTGTTGTGAAGTCGGAGATTCACGTGGCCACAGACTTCATTTTCAAAATTCATTTGGCATAAGGAGGCTTCATGGAAGCTCTTTTTGTTCCAGTGTTCTCTTACCCACTCAAGGAAAAATAAATGAATTTTCCGGGTCCTCCTGTGGAATATGGTCGGTTTTTGTGAAATGGGGTAAGTTGAAGATCTGAGTGAGGAACCTCAAAATGCTTAGGGATTAAAGTAATTTTATATTCAGGACTTTGGACTTTCGGTATGTTTGCTCACATTCTTGAAAAATCTTTTCTGCAGAATTACCACCAACTAATTATGTTGGGCTTCTTTTCCTTCACAGTATGAGATCCCAGAATCTCTCCTGGCCCAGAGGACATTGCAGTTTTCGGTTTGGCATCATGGCCGTTTTGGCAGAAATGCTTTCCTTGGAGAGGCAGAGGTCCAGATGGATTCCTGGAAGCTTGATAAGAAACTGGATCATTGCCTCCCTTTACATGGAAAGGTAGTCTGCTTTAACAACTCCTTACAGTTTGGTTCTGAGGTAGAATTGTCTGCAGTGACCTCTGGTGGTCCATGCTGGTTAGTACCTTTGAACATAGTCTTATGCAGGGTTCCAGCGCACTCTGCTGGGGTTTCTGAGCTTGACAGTGATTTCAGATGCACTTGTATGTCAAGTGCAGGTAATGTCTACTGTGTAGGCCAGGCAAAGGATGAAGCCATGGGTTTCCTTTGGAAAGTCTTTCATTTGTGTGCCAAGCTTCGCCTCCTAACCTTCCAGAGTCTGGGTGTATCCTAACATACTAACTTGCACTTCTCTCCAAGCCAAGCTTTGGAATGTATCCTAAACTGCACTCCTTTTATAAACTATCCTTTTCACTGAAGAAGTGAGAAGTACAGCAATTCATGGAGTTTCAACTGCTGCGCTCTTGGGCAGGGACAATTTTACTTTGGAAATGGCACCTCAATTGATAGTGTAGAAGTGTGCATAATAGTGCCTGGGATCTGAGTGCAGATCTGGATTTGAATCCTGTTCTGTTATTTGCCAGCTAGGTAAGTCACCTAACTTATTAAAAAAAAAAAAACAACAACTTAGGTAAGTCATCTCACTTCCATGAGTCGAAGTTTCTTTATATAGCAAATGAAGAGAATGATAATATTCCTTTTTTTCAGGATTGTGTACAGAGTACCGATCTATGCCTCACACATAAAGGACATTTAATAGGTTACTGTCATTTTGGTTAAGATAAAATTGCTAAAACAGAGTTAGGATTCTTGATTATCAGATGTGTTCAATTGCAAGGTTCTTCTGTAAATTTTTTTTTACACTAGCATTTTATTTATTTACTTTTATACACTAGAATTTTATTTATTTATTTATTTATTTATTTATTTATTTATTTATTTATTTATACAAGCACTGGGTACAGTCAGAAGCATGGGAGGGTGAGAGAATTCACCAGAGCCAGAGTGGGGAACAGAACAGGCAGACTGAGGAAATACACTGCTGAGGGGAGCAGCGGGCGCAGCAGGAGAGGTCTGCGTACCATGTGGGACCCTCGCCAGTGCCCAGGGATCAAACCGGCATTGCAGAGGCTGCGGGTAGCTTTGCAGCCCAGCGCTCAACCGCTGCGCCACCAGGGGAGGCCCTATACACTAGAATTTTAAATGCTAAAATTAGTACTTGGTGCATAGACTGCCTTTGGAAAGGTAGACAAAAGACATAAAGGGAGCCTCTAGGAAGGAAGACTGAGGTAGGAGGGTGATTTTGTTTTCTCTGTATGCCCTTCTTTAACATTTGGATATTTTTTGCTATGTCTATGCATATTGCTTATTAAGAAAATTAAGGCTGTACGTGCACATGGTTCAAATTAAAACAACATTGAAGTGTATAAAAAGAAATGTAGGTTCGATTCCCTGGGGTGGGGGCAGAAAACACTGTTATCTACTGCTTGGATATCTTCATACTTTTATACTAAGCAACCTGAATGTCCATGTATGAGTTTATATTTTACTTTTTACACAAATAGGCTCATATGAACCTCATTGTGATTATATATCTCTCTTACTTCTTTTTTTCTCTTAACACTCTATCATGGATATCTATACTGTTGCTTACAGATCTCTACCTTATTTTCAGTGCTGTGTAGTATTCTTTCATGTGCCTGTGTGGTAAATGATAATTCATTTACCATTCCCACATTGATGGGCATTTAAATTGTTTGCTTTTTTGCTATTAAAACTGTGCTGTAATAATCTGAACCTTCTTTTGTGATTGTAACTCTAGGAGAAATTTCTGGTGGTGGAATTGATGAGTCAAAGGAAATGTACATCCAGTATTTTGATAGCTACTGCCCTTCAAAGAAATAATAACAACATTAAATCAGTCCCTTTAAATATAATAAAGCAGGAGAACAATTATCACTAAATTCTAACATATTATTAGACAATTAGACTTTTTAAACTATTTGTCTCATGGGCCTGTAGGGGCCTACATAATTTGATATACTTATATTGGAAATATCACTGTGAACTATTATGAGCTACTACCAATAAAAAGGCCTTACATCAAAGGGGAAAAAATACTGCATTAAAATGGAGGTATTTGCTTTTTGAAATTATACTGAGCCAGAATGAACATAATAACTAAAACAAATATGGCATTTCCCAGTAAATGCTCAGCTCCAACTTTTCAGAGTGCATTGAGTTCACAATCTAGACATCAACATATTATGTAGACATTTTATAAATAGCTGAAAGACCTCTTCAGGATTACATACCTAATTTAACTTAAAACATTTTATATTTATCATCTCTGATTTTTCTGTTTAGCCCTGGCAATCCATTTGCTTCTGAACTCAATTCTCTCTTCCTGACATCCACCTCCCAATCCTTTTGTCTCTCTCCTACTTACTAAACTTTGTGCCTCCTGGGCATGTGGTACATTTCTCCAAGCCGATAGGGATTATGCCTTCCTGGCCTGGGTATCTTCAGTAGTGAGGGCTCAGTAAGAGCAGCCCTGGTGAACACTGACGGGTGGAAGGGCACCCCCAGCATGTTCCAGCTCATGCTCTGGTAAAGAGCAGAGCCATGCTAAGAGCAAGTAGAGAGAAGCAGTTCCACTGCCCACAACCAGAGATGATAGGCTGCTTGCTGCCCTCCCCAGACATTCGTTCACTCTTGCATTCATTCAGGAAGTATTTGTGGAGCACCTCCTATGTGCCAGGCACCTCCCCAAATGTCAGGCATACCAGGATGAACAAAAATAGGCCTGATTTGTATTCTCCTGGCACTTAGATTCTAGTGGTAAAGACAGATATATTCGCCAAAAGTAACAAACACATGTAAAATGAAAAATTGTGGCATGTTCAAATCCTCGCAACAGAGTTCCACCTAGCCTTCAAATCTTTGCAAGCTCTCTTTTTAAAAACATATTTATCTTTGAAAATCAGACAAATGTTGCATGCCATTCTGATGAGAAGACAGGAGAGATATAAACAGCGTTAAAAGTAAAAGCCTGCTATGGTCTCCTATTCTGCTCCCCTCCGTATAAGAAACAAGTATTACATTTGTCTGTATCCTTCAGGGTTTTTCTATACAGTGTAGTATACTGGTTAAAGGTATAGACTCTAGAACCATTTGGTCTGATTTTTGAATCCTGCTGTTGCCAATTACTAACTGTGTGACGTTGGGCAAGTTGCTTAACCTCTTCTGTTCCATAACCTGCAAAATGGGAATAATAGTACCTATCTCATAGGGACTATCTTGAGGATTAAACAAAATGATATAATTAAAGCATGTGTAACAGTGTCTGGCACATAGTGAGTGCTATATAAGTGATAATATTGTAATAATTATTTATATGCATAAATATTCTCATGCACAGATACAGATACATCTTAAAGTAAGTGGGAAGTTTTGTCTGTGCTTTGTTGACTTAACTATACATCTTGGCTAGCTTTCCATGTCAGCACATGCAGATTCACTGATTGTTCTTGATGATTGCATGCCATAGGCCCTTTGAAAGCACTGAAGTTATTTAATGGAGCCTCTCATTTAATCTCTCCTATAATGATTAATTTTAGTTTATTTATACTTTTTGGCTATTACTAACAATGCTCATATGTTGTCAGTCCCTGATGTGAATGGTAGCCTTGCTGAAGATCTTTGAGGGTATGTGAAATCTAGTTACTGAATTCCCAAAGCAGCAAAATACTGAGCACTGGAGAAGACCCTATGTTAGTTCTTCTGCAGCTCCTTCAGCAGAAACTGCCTTAAAAACTTGTAGCTATGATAGCCTTGGGACCCTGGATTGCATTCATGAGTAGAAGGATTTCCCTACACCATGAAGCTGTGCTTGGGGTGATTTTAGAATCTGCTCAGCAGGAGGTTCCAACAACTCCTGAGAAGCCCAGCTTGACCTGTTGGGTTTGCCTGTGTTTCAGATCAGTGCTGAGTCCCTGACTGGCTTGCCATCACACAAAGGCGAGTTGGTGGTTTCATTGAAATACATCCCAGCCTCCAAACTTCCTGTTGGAGGTGACCGGAAAAAGAGTGAGTTTTCTTTGGGGCCCTGGATTTAGCACTTAGTTTTTCTGCACTGGATCTGTGTGAGGTAGTGCCAGCCAGTGGCTAGTGCTGTTGGAGAAACCAGATTGATATGCATCCTGGATGATCCATCCCCTGGATCAGCTCCTAGTAAAGAGTCTTTTACTAAGTGCATCCTTTTCTGCAACCTTTAACCAGAAGAAATGCCTTAGGCTGTCATTCCTTTTTTTTTTTTTTTTTTAGATCATTAAAGCCTAGTAGCTGTGGCAAGCTACTAAGAGGGCAGATCAGAACAGAAACTTAGGGGCTAAGGAAGGGTGGTTAGAAGGGGTAGTGAGGTATGAGGGACAGAGTCGAAAGCTGAGGAAGAGTAAGTCCTAACATGGCAGACACTGTGCTAGGGACTAAGGATATGTAGATGACTAAGACACGCTGCCCTCCTTTACAGAGCTTAATTTAACCAGAAGATAGTCATTGCTAAAGGAGCGCAGATATGGGAATGATAAATTCTGTCTGGTTATAGTTGGGGGAGCATTAGAGAGGAAATGATGAGGAAACTGGACTTACAGCTGTGCCAGGCAAGAAAAAGATAGAGGACTTCTGGAAGAGGAGATAGCCTGAGCGAAAGTTTTGAGAAAGGCATGGTATGTGTGGATTGTCTATGAGCGTGAGAGAATGAACTTATTTCAGTGGTGCTGGAACAATGGTACATGTGTGGGAGTGGGGCTAGCACTGGAGATGAGGTCAACTGAAAAGGGCCTTGAACATAATGGTAAGGAGTTGAACTTGGTCCATTGGCTATTGAGCCAAGGTTCTTAAAATGATAGTGACAGCAAAGCGTAAGCTAAAAGATTTGGGGAGTCAATAAGATCCCCAAGAGGGTATATGGAATAACCAGAGAAGAGAGACAAGCATAGAACTGTATGTTGGGAACAGCAACTTTTTAAAGGATGAAGAGAAGAAGAAAAGCCAGTGAAGTCTAGAGGGCCATCAGGAGAGAGCAGTGCTAGGAGCGAGACATGTCCATCCTGTCGGTATACTAATTGGAGGCCGGTCCTGAGGAAGACTGAGAAGACGTGGTTCATAGGCATTAGATTATATTTTCAGTGGAAGCAGAAGCTGGAAACTAGTCTGAATGAATGAGGCAAAGAAGTAGAGGTGGTGAGTGTGGACTATTTTTTTCAGGATAATTGATTGCTAAAAAAGAAGAGACATGGAGAATAGCTTGAAGAGAAGATAAGGTTGAATGGAGATTTTCCTTTAGAAGGATTATTTGAAAAGAAGAGATGAGGTTAGCACATATTTAAATGGAAGGGATGGGGCCAGTGGAGAAGAGATACAGGTTTCTCTCGCTATCTGAAAGTAGAACATTCCTATTTGGTATGACTTAGTAGTTTATTTTGGGAGTCTGGGAGAGCTGTTACCATTAAGTTATATAGAAAATTTTTTAACACTCCCAGGCCTCCAAAAATAACCTACCAAATCACAAAATAGGAACATTCTACTTTCAACTAGTGGGGGAAACCTGTATTAAAAATGGGTGAAGGGTGTTAAAATTGGTGATACCCAAGGAGTTCTATCGAGAGGGGATGACATCATAAACACAGGTAGAGGAATTCCCTCTTTTTCAGTCATTCAACAGCATTTATCTATAAAATGAAGACAGCAATTCATAGGGTCATTTTGAGAATTAAGTGCTTAATGTGGAATTTGACATAGCCCCATTTTCAATAAGCATTTGTGGCTATTGCTGTTGTTATTAATTGAGCACCTATTGCTTACTGGCAGACACCATGCTAGATACTGAGAATACTAGTCAGGTGTGTTGTCATGGAGCTTCCTGCCTTCAGGAGCAAAAAGGGAAGTGCTATGTAGGTAAAGCTCCAGAGAAATCCAGAGGTGTAGGGACTTACTTGCTATGGCTGACATCCCTTGCAGGTAAAGGTGGGGAAGGGGGAGAGCTCCAGGTGTGGATCAAAGAAGCCAAGAACCTGACGGCTGCCAAATCAGGAGGGACTTCAGACACCTTTGTCAAGGGGTGAGTCCTTGGACCAGCACCAAACTAACCAGTTTCAGGCCAAGAAAGCTAAGAAAGGACCCTGATTTAACCTCTCTGTGAAGGTTCTCATATGTCCAACTACCTCCAGCACCCAGGTAATTTCATTACCTGAAATTAGGTAATGGTAAAATCTCCACTGCCACATTTGCACTGGTCTTAGCTCAGTTTGGACTGGGCTGAAGTGTTCATTTCAAAGAGGAGAGTAGGTAGACAGATAGGTCTGACTTTTTCCTTTATTGTAGATTTGTGCTTTTTTTTTTTTAAAGATTTATTTTTTTATACAAGCACTGGGTACAGTCAGAAGTGCGGGAGGGTGAGAGAATTCACCAGAGCCAGAGTGGGGAGGAGAACAGGCAGACTGACGAAGTACACTGCTGAGGGGAGCAGTGGGCACAGCAAGAAAGATCTGCGCGCCATGTGGGACCCTCACCAGCGGCCGGGGATCAAACCGGCTCTGTAGAGGCTGCAGGCAGCTTCGCAGCCCAGCACTCAACCACTGCGCCACCGGGAAGGCCCGTAGATTTGTGCTTTTAATCCCAAATAAAAATCACTTCCCCCAACTGTCAAAGCTTGGGAACTCAGGTCTTTGTCCCTGACAATATTTAAGCAGCGCCAGCTTCCCCCAAATTATAAATCACCTCCACTAACCTAAGTTCTCTAGAAAATTGTGTTTGGCTCTGCCTGTAGTTACTATTATTGGTCTTATTTAAAGAGGACATGGCCCAGTGAAACCAAATACTTAAAACCCATTTTTGGTTTTGGTAACAGTTCACTAATAACATTATATTAATTTTTCCCTCCTGGTTTAAAGGAATTGAATTAGGTTAAGACTGGAGTGGGGGCAGTAGGAACTGTGCTTCAGCAGATTCAAAGGAAGGAGTGTGTGTACTCACCTTCCTGAGCTAGGCCTGTGGTAGGGGAAAGGGGAATTTAGATAGGCCTTGCTAGCTTTGAGTAGATTGTTGATTACTCCCCACCCTCTGCCAGATACCTCCTTCCCATGAGGAACAAGGCCAGTAAACGTAAAACTCCAGTGATGAAGAAGACCCTGAATCCCCACTACAATCATACATTTGTCTACAATGGTGTGAGGCTGGAAGATCTACAGCACATGTGCCTGGAACTGACTGTGTGGGACCGGGAGCCCCTGGCCAGCAATGACTTCCTGGGAGGGGTCAGGCTGGGTGTTGGCACTGGTGAGCGCCTCTCCCCCTTCTTCCTGCTCTTGTAATGGCCTCTTGTATCTTTCACTTCCAGTCTGCCCATTCCCCTCCCTACACAGCTACTCTATGACAAGAGTTCTCTTCTTTCCTTTCACTTAACACACAACCAATATTTACTGAGTGCCTACTATGTGCCAGACTGAGGCAAAGGCCAAGTTTACACACTGTTACATGTACAGATAAATGTGACCCTCATTGCCTGCAATGCCATCATATTCCCACCCCCCGGAAATCTACAAACCTACCTATATCTGTACCCATACTTGCCATCTTCAATCCTATAATAATGAAAGAAGGGGCCTTTCTAGAAAGGCCAAGCTCTTTCCAAGTGTTCTGGATCACATCCTCACCTTTTCAGTGACCTCGCTACTGTAATCTCTCTCTCTCTTGTTTGAGCAGTTTCTGTATCTCTCTCTACTGGAGATGAATTCAGATTTGCTCTGGTATTTCCAGTCTTAAGAAACAGAAATAAAGCTTTCTCGTACCCCCTGCCCGCCCTCTCCCCCTCTGGGTTTCTTAAAACAAATTGTCTCCACTTCCTCACCTCTTCTGTTGTCCTCAGTCCACTGTGACCTGGGCTCTGTCCCACCCCTCCTCTGAGCGATGGCTTATGCCAAAGTTTTGCGTTCATTTTACTAGCTTTTTCAACACCGTTTAACACAGCTGATGACTTCCTTGTGCTTGAAAGATATAGTTTCTATCCACATTGCTCTTCTTTGTGAGTTCCTCGTTCTCTGCCCAAACTTTAAATATTGGTGCTTCTCAAGGCTTAGTATTGAATCCTCTTTATTTCCCTATCTAGTCTCTGCATTCATACAAAGCATTTAGCACAAAGCATCTAGAATGATGCTCTCACAAAAGGAAGCCAGTGAATTTCAGTCTCCTTAGAACCCTTCTGTCAGTGGCTTCTTGAGCTTAGAAAATAACCCTAACCATGCCTGCAGACCCGGCTGTAATCTGGACCCTGTTCTTTTATGATCCATCTGGTGTCACTCTCATGTGCTCACCATGCTCCAACGGCAGTGGTTTTCTTTCTGCTCTCCGAACACACCAAGCTGGTGTGCAATTTATAACTTCTGCAATTCACATTCTCTCTGGAAAGACTGACTCCTTCCCGTCCACCTTTAGGAGACCTTCATCGAGGCACAGCTGTCCCCCTAGTTATTTACTTTCTGACATTTGCTTCACTATGTGAAATATGCCCGTTGATTTAAATTGTCTTCCCTATTCAAATGTAAGCAGGCAAGACTTTTTTTTTTTTTTTTTGGCTTTGGTCACTGCTGTATCTGCAGAGCTTAGAAGAGTACTGGCACACAGTAGGCCCTCAGTAAATGTTTGTTGAATGGATGACCGTACAAGAGAATAAAAATGAGGCTACATAGAACCTGAACTTCAGTCCTGGAGTCTACAACTCCAGGGTGTAGAACCATCCAGGTTCTGGGTGGTTCCAGAGGACCAGAGTGACTAGAGAAGAATGTGTTCAGCTTTTTCTCTTAAAAAAAAAAAAAGAAAAAAGCTTAAGCTTGACAAGAACAGAAGGGCAGGCACTCTGGCATGAGGTGTCAGACAAAGAAGAGCTCTAGAACAGCCACTGAATCAGAGGTCTCTAGCTGCTGTGTGCCTCTTAAAGTCCCAGTTCATCAACCTCACATCTCTTGATAGTCTCAGGAACCCAGAAATAGCTGTTCAGTGAGGAGCAGTTTGCAAACTGTGCCCCAATCAGCCCATCTTTGTAGAGCTCTGTCTCTTCAGCTGTCTAACCATCTTTCCTGGTGGGCTAAGGAGTGGGGTACCTGTTCAGCCTGCTCTGGTGTTTCTCCTCAGGGATCAGTAATGGGGAAGTGGTGGACTGGATGGACTCGACTGGGGAAGAAGTGAGCCTGTGGCAGAAGATGCGACAGTATCCGGGGTCTTGGGCAGAAGGGACTCTGCAGCTCCGTTCCTCAATGGCCAAGGAGAAGCTGGGCTTATGAGTCCCTGCCCTTCTCTGCGGGTCCAGCCCTGACCAGGGCAATTGAGATGAAGCGAAGAAACCAAGAGTGAACATTTATAATTTCATGTGTGTGTGATGTATGTGTGTGTACAGACTTGTATTTCTACACATCTAGCTGCCAAAGTGATGCAGGCTTTCTCCCTCTTAAAGCAGGCGCGAGAATGAGGGTCTCTTGAAAATGTTTTTATTTATGCAAAATCTACCCTATTTTCAGAGCCTTGTCTTGCTTGTATCTTTGTGAGGTTGAATTAACTCTAAAAAACCTTCCAAAACGACTTTTTATCTCCTGTCTTGCTGTCCTTGTTTCCACTTCCCAGGAAGCCCCATTACCTTTGGCATTCACACTTACTTAGATTTCAAAGCGAGCCCAGCTCTGGGAGGCAGAGTTGGGTTGCTGGAGAGAGAACGGGGAAAGAGGGGTGTGGGTCCTCGCCGTCATCTCCAGTGTATGTCTGCTTTCAGCTCATTTCCTACCTTGATAAATTTCTGGAACTTGGCTTTTGTTTTGTTTTTAACTAATGTCTACCTTGCTTGGGGTCTAATGGTTTTCCTTCAAATGCTAAGAATAGTCCTCAATTCCTGTCTGTTCTAGACATCTTCACTAGACCTTTGGTGAACCCTTATAATGGGGCTGTTTTAGAAAAGCACTTTAATTAGATAGTGGCCTTTTGATTGAGTCATAGAGATGCCCAGCAAGAGCTTCTGGGTGGTTCCAGAGGACCAAAGTGACTGAGGATGAAGTGTCTCCCAGCCCAGGCTGAATTCTTTGCATTGGAAATGGATACAGCGGTTGTTGGAGAGAAAGATAAGACACTTCACTCGCGTAGCCCCTTAGTCTTGGTGTTCGTGGTCACAGGTAGACACAGAATATGATCTGTGTACTGTTCTCTCATCCAGAATAGCCAAGCACCAAGTCAGCACAGTGTTTCTCCAGGATGGGCATTGTTCATGCCCCAAGAGAATGCATTCAGGGAATCTCCCAGTTTCTCTGACTTCTTTCTTGCAGTGGTTTCAGTTTCTGTTCTTTCCTCAACTTGGCCCAGAAGAGTAGTGTGTTGAGAGCTTTCTTAAAAGGGCCTAGTGTTCTGAGGCTCCTTTTCTGATACATGTTCCTCTAAACTGACCTTTCTATTCTTACAAGTATATGTACACAGAGTGGTTTGTGAGAGGAGTGTATACTGGTGAAGAAATCCCTTTCAGCAGAGTCAACTAGTTGACTCTCCTATTAGGCCACTGGGCTGAGAACAGCTATGGAGGTTTCTAATGAATGTGTGAACTGAATGGAGGGGAGTTTTTAAAAGGTGTATTTGGTATAGATTACTACTGTAATGGAAGGCATAACCTGTAATCCTAGACTGTAACTTGCTCCTCTGTTGTCTACTCCCTGAAATCCTGAAATGAATGTGTGCCCCCTCAATAAAAGCTTTCTCATTTGTCAAATGTTTGTTTGCACTTGTCAGTTCTATCAATGCTTTTGTCTCCATGTCCTGACTTACTGTTGTTGCTTTTCATGTGGCTTGAAGGATCAGAATGAGTGTGACACCTTTCCCTAACCATCCTGTGCATATTCAGAGAACATTTGCCTTTCCCCACATTGCTATCTGATACCTCCACTCCCTTGCCCTTTGTGTCTGGTGTCTAGAGAGTTACTATCCATACCCACCCACTCCTACCACCCTGTGCATGTTTCTTTCTGGATCTTTCCATTTCTATAGGAGATAGGACCTTTCTTTTTCTTTCACTCCTATTACCAGTATTTAGTTTTGAGAGATAAATGATGCTGATGCTAGGTAACCCATCTCAGAGATAAGACTCTGGGTTTCTAGTAGAACAGTAGTGATTCTTAACCTCTTAGGCTAAAGGGCATGAAAAGATTGAATTCCTTTTGTGTATAAGACTTTATGCTAAGCAATTATATATATTATTTCCTTAATTTCTCCAAACACCATCTATAGTTGGAAAATTTTCTTTTTTGCACATGATGAAAGTCAAGCCCACTGTCATACAACAGAGTTTGGGTTTGAATGTGACTCTCCTGTACCATGCTGCCTCCTGTGAAGGTGATGTGTGTTATGGGCAGAGATTCAAAGGAAGGGATGACTTCTAAAATATCTCAAAGAAATACGTTTAGTTTACAAAGTAGGACAATCAGAATGCTTTGAATGTGAACTAATCAACTTACTGACTGAACAGCTTCTGTGTGTGTGTGTGTGTGTGTGTGTGTGTGTGTGTGTGTGTGGTGGGGGGCAAAGAGGGGTGTGGGCTAACCCCCTTTGGTCTGGCTGTGGACCTGATGTTGCTGCTGACCTTTAGAAGTTGGAATGTCTTGAATCAGTCTGCAAAAGAGGTTACAACCACTTTACCCAAAGCAAGATTGATGTGCCTTGACTACTCAATAAAATGAAACTCAACAAAAGCTCCTTGCCTTTTTTTTAAGCAGGGGGAGCATTTATATGTGAGAGTCAGACCTGGGGGGGACCTCTGTTCAGGAGACAGCGAGCCGCCTCATGTCATCGTCCGGGCTTCGGCCTGCTAGCTTGCACTTGGTGTTAGTGATAAAGACAGGGAAGTCAGTCATCTTGCCTAATGGTCAGTCTTTGCCTTTGGAACAACAGCTCCTGTCTGACCGGAGATTTCCCACATGAACTCGTATTTTGCCTTCTGCCCATAACTTGCCTTTTGCCCATCATAGTGTCTGTATTTCCCTGGAGGGAAGAGGGAAAAGGGACCTAACTTTTTGCTCCAAACTTTTTGTTTGATTATTTCTTCTGTGTTTCAGTCCCCGCCCCCCCCAGCAACTGCCTAACTTTTTTAAAAGGGATTTTTTTAAAGGGATTTCTATAAAAATCCCAGTGGAAACAGCTTCTCTCTGACTCACTATCACCCCCATATGTTCTGGGCTCGTGATTTATGTCCCATTACTCTGCTTTGGAGAGTGGCTTTTCTTGAGTTGAAAACCTTTCATTTTCCTTTCCTCCTGGGCCCACTCTGAGCCTTGTGTGTAAGAGGCATTATAGAAGATAAAACCTTTTCCCTTGATTGGAGCTGTCAGCCGTCTTGAAATGAAAAGTGGAAAAAGAAATAGAGGCAGCATAGCATAATGGTTAAGAGCATTGACTCTGGCTGCTGGCATTTAAATCCCAACTCTGGTGTGGCAACATCCTTGGCAGGGGTGACATCCTATACCTCTGCAACATACCCAGTATTGTTTCCTCAATAAAAAAATCACTCCATCCATCCCAACTCTGCCATGGACTAGCTGTTTGATCTCATGCAAGTTGCCAAGCCTCTCTGTGCTTCAACCCCCTGGTCTGTGGAACGGGGCTAATGACAGCGCCTACTCTGTGAAGATTTCAGAGCAACTCAGAGTGTTCAGAACAGTGCCTAGGACATAGTGAGTGCTCTGGTGTTCACAAGTAGCTTTGCTTCTCTACCCAGCCCACTGCCTTCTCCATGTAGGTTTCCACAGATGACACCACACATAAAGGTGACAGAGAGAGACTACTAAGTCTTAATCATGTCACTGGGTTTTGTGAGTATAGAAAAGAATGTTCTCAATAGCAAGGGGATGAATGCTTTTCTTTCAAATACTGAACCACAGGCTTAAATTTAATTTCAGGCCTGCCTCTCAAGGCTCTGCATACCACACTGAGCTCCCCCCACCCCCATTCTGTGCTCATCTCTTAAAAGTGGAATCTGAGTAAGTTCACGCATGGGCTCAGTCTGGTTTCCTTGCCTGTCTCCATCATTTGGCTCCACAGGGGCTGGTAGTGGTGCTTTTGAGGTTTCCTAGATCACAGTCTGGGGGTATTTCTGACAAAGGAACAGCACCAGTTACCGTTCACTGTGGGAACCAGAGGCTCAGAAACAGAGATTATTGCCCACGCAGCCAACAAGAAAGGCCAGAAGGCCTTCTGCTCTGGCCTGACTTTCCTTCCCAAGCTCTCTGCCATTGCAGTATTTTGCTAAAGCTTAGATAAAGCCATGGTGGACATAACCCTTGTACCCCGGTGCCCTAAAAGAGGAAATGACAGGTTCAAGAAGGTTTTGAAGCTCCCCCCACCTCCAATGATACAAATAGCCTGCAAGGAAAATTAAGCTACATTTGCTTGTGTCCTGATGGTCATGATGGTGCTGCCCTCTGCTGTCACCTCAGAGTAGAGCGACCATTTAAATCAACCGCTTGGTACAGCAATTTCCCATCCCTTCAGGCACCTTTGCATTTTCTGTGATTTCAGTTCCTCACAGTCAACCATGGTCTAAAATATTGTGTGCACTAAGATATTCTGAGAAAGGGAGAGAGTGCAGATTCACAAAATTTTTATTACAGTATATTGTTAAAATTGTTTCACTTTACTATTATCTCTTCCTGTGCCTGGCTTATAAATTAAAGTTTATCTTAGGGATATACATATAGGAAAAAACATAGTATATAGGGTTAGGTAGTATCCACAGCCTCAGGCATCCACTGGGGATCTTGGACCCTGTGTCTTGTGGATAAAGGGGTCCATTATATATATCTGGAAAATTTTAGAGAACTGGATAGAGGCACAGCATAGAAAACAAAGACCTCCTACCCAAACCCACTGCCCAGGGCCTGTCCTCAGTCCCTCCCAGCTTCTTATGCTCCTCCAGTGCTACCTAAAGCAGAGACTTGTTTAGCCAAGACATTACACAGCCTTAATAGGATGCCTGGAAATGTCCCCGGACTGGTAAACCTCACCCACCTCAGAGTCTTGTCCCTTATGGGAAACCTACCCCAGTTTCAGCTAACCAAGAAACTTTTCTCACGATTTCAGTCATGCCCTAGTTCAAGTTCACTCGCACACGTCCCTTTGCTCCCGGCGCTGGGCCAGCTCCTGATTACTCAGTAGGTAGTCATCAATGAATGTGAAGATTTCCTCAGGGGTGACAGGTTCCCTGTAGCGTTCCCGGTCAATTCCCTGCTTGTCAATCAACACCATGTTGAAGTAGGAACGAGTGAGGCGCTGAAATTGCCTAGAGAGAGGAGGCCAGAGATGCGTGAGGCCTTATCTGGGCTCCCTCCAGGCTCTAGTGTCTTTTCAAGGCTCTGCTGTTGGACTAGTTCCCACTCCCCCTGGGCCCTTGTCCCCATTTTCTCTACTCATCCTATTGTTTTTCTCTGCCAAAAGCCTTATTTTCCTGCCCCAAGCATGTAGCTCTGCCGACTTCTCCCTTCCTTACCCCAAATGGAGCAATTTGCTCTTTCTAGGCTGCACTTCCACTGTAGGCCCCCTAAGCGGAGCCAGCGCCTGTCACTCTGCAGGTCACAGAGAGTCACTCTGGGGAGCACCGGTAACATCTGCTGTGATATGACTAATGTCTTCCGGAGCTGGGCTGGGCATCGCTGCGCAATTACACGTGGCATCCCTGAGCTTGCTCCGTGTAGAGGGTTGGCTCTTCTAGCTATAGCTGCAAGGTACAGTCTCCTCTCTGAGTGTTTCCCAGTCTCTGCCTGGGGCAGAATCTTTCCCTCCCCACTGAATCTGAGCCCTAGAAGCAGTTACTGTTTCTAGAATAGGAGCAGCAGGGCCTTTATTGGCCGTTAGTATATGTGGAGGTATTGAAAGGTTGATACTGAATAGATAAGAAAAGTCAGCTGCTACCAACTGTCACCTATAGTCCTTTTTTTTTTTTTTTCCTACCAGGGGCAGATGTGTGCACGTCACATTTCGGCGTTTAAGATGACTTTTGCTCCACTGGGGACTGAGGGCAAAGAGACAAGTTCATGAGGCCACAGGGTCAGAGGGCTCTCTGAGTAATGTTTGAGTGTAATTGTGTCTCAGCCCTGGTTGTGCTTCAGTGTCACTTGACAGGCCTTAAAAAAACACATTCCTGAGGAGATTCTGGGTGGGGCCTGGTCATCTGAATTTTAAGCTCCGCCCCACTGGGTTCTGATGTCCCGCCCCTGTCTGCTCTTACCTAAGAGTTCAAACATAAGGAGTGCCCTGAGACAGTGTCTGCGGATTCCCCCACAACCTTCTGTTGCCAGCGTCCTGTCTGCCCCTTCCCTGCAGCCCCCACGCCTGAACCTGAGCTCCTCGATGATGTTGGCCGACAGCTGGTGCTCCCGGATGCGCCCCACCTCCTGAGGTGGCTGCCCCACAAGCTCGATGATGGTCACGTGCCGCAGGTCCAGTCCACAGGTGGATTGCTGAGAGGGGGAGAGAATGCTTGACGGCCTAGGCCCCCTCACTCACACCTAAGGCTCTTTAGCTGATGCCTCCTGGGACCACATGAGGCAGTGTGGCAAAGGAGGGGCTTCTCCCCCATCCACCACACCAGTGGGACCTACAGACTTTTACTCTGTCATTCCCAAAGCACTTGCCCTAACAGTATTTCTCTTAATCTGAGGAAGCATATGAAAACGGTTAATAGGTGGGGTAGAAAAGAGAAATGTCATTGCTCAATTTCAGCAGGAATATCATCTCTCATCGTTTAGTTTCGCATAGGTTTTAAACTGCACAGGTTCTGAAAGGATGGCTATTGTGATGTCATAAGAATGGGTATTGTTTATTGAACACATACCTAATGCTTTGCAGGAGTAATCAAATTTAATCCTCACAACAACCCTAACAAGGTAGGTGGTATTAATCTTACTCTGTAGGGTAAAAATCTTGCCCAAGTTTCCATGACAACAATAAGTTGCTGAGTCCTGAATCAAACTGAGGGCTGAAATTGCCTCCCAAGTATGTGTTGCTCCCCACTATGCAGCATGACCAGGTTCTTCTTTCAGTCTCTAGAACTTCTCTAGAATGGTGCCCAGTGGTCTTTTTATTAACCATTGTTGCTTTCCTCACACTGGGCCACCGGACACTCTAAACCCAGCCCTGGCTCTTTGCCCTGCCTTGTCCTGCAGGGGCGCCTTGTGCCAGAGACCCGGGGCCAGGTTACAGAAGTAGCCAGTAGCTTTGGGCTACTCTTCTAGTAGTGACCCTCACATTGTGTCTACTGGCCGGTTCCTATTCCTGTTCTTGCTTCCTGTTCAAGCTGAGTTACCACCTTTGTCTTTCTATTTTGGATCCCTGGAGGACCTAGGTCCTTTATGGTCTAGACACTCAGGGCCATCCTTTTATAAAACTGCTTCCGCCATGAGCTGTCCCAACAGCTCATGAGTATTGACCTGGCAACTTGTAAGAATCAACCTATCAACCTATAGAAACCCATAAATCATTTCTTCCCTTACCTGGGTATCCAGGCCCCTGCAGCTCATCTGAGCTGGTTCTGTTAGTCACATCGGCACACAGTTCTGTCCAAGAAACTAGTATTTTTTTTTTTTTTGCAAGTTGCAGTGGTCACACCTATTCTGTCCTCTCTCCCTTTTCCCCCACTGGTGCCTTTGGCTAGGCATCTTAAACTGTGCTAAAAATTGTCATGTGACCCCCTCATTTTACTTTGAAATATCACAATGCTTGTCCTTCTCTTCTGCTTCTGGGAGTGGTCAAGACGACGCCCTGGAGTCAGACTGCCTGAGTTCAATCCCAGCTTGGCCTCTTATGAGCTAGCAGTCTTGAGCTAGCAATCATTAACCCCTCTATGCCTCAGTTTCCTTACCTATAAAATGAGGGATAGTAACAGTCTCTACCTCAAAAGGATTGTTGTGAGAATTAAATGCTTATACACAAAGCACAGACTCACTTATCCGCTACTTGTGCAACACCTTTCGTCTAGGCGTTTGTTTTTGCTTTTATTCTTTGAAAGCGTAATTGACTCCCAACATTTCTATGTGATCGTAGCCATCTTACAGGTTTCTCCAGAGTGCTTGCCCCACACTCTTCCCATTCTTCACCAAGCCCACTGTGAGGGACATGCACCATTCCAGTGGCCTTGCTGCCTTTTCGATAAAAATCAAAACAGCTTTAAAAATGTGCTAAATTTGTCTACAGTGAAATTGATCAAATGCTATCCACGGAAAGTTTGAAAAGGGTTTGTGCTGCAGAGAGCAGTTCTTTGACTAGGGAAACTAAGGGGGTGTGAGGAATGGGGTTGGGACTGATCCCTGACTAGGCGCCTCACCTGGAGCATAGAGATCTGCATTTTATAGTAGCGGTTGGAAGGATCGGGGGCTGAGATGATGAGAAGTCTCCGTTTCTCATAGAACTGATCCAGAAGACCAGCAGCCGAGTTGACATTGACATTAATCTTCATAGCTAGAGCAAAAGCAGATGGCCAGTCAGAGGATTGCCTTCTCTTTCCTCTCAGTACAGGGAGCTTAAAACATCTTCAGGAGTTCTAGTTTGTCAGGTTGAGGCTCTTTGGTTGTTTCTCCCATTCCTTGGGGAGATCCGGAAAGATCACTTGCAGATCTTAAACCCTTCTTCCTGGAGTAGGGATATTCTAGAGGGAAACACTGGTCCTTAAAATCAACGCATCTCAGATTCTCATTCCCGTGTCACACTCATTGCTATTGGACCCTCGTGCCATATGCAACATGGCCACTCCCGCCAGCCCCTGGTTTAACTCACGAGTACAGGTGGGTGGTGATCCTGACCACTGGCGGCTGGACTGGCAGACCCGGGAGGGGGTCCCTTGGCGCTCATAACCGCCATCACAGTGGTATTCACAGGTGGCACCATAGTTGTCCCCAGCTGAGGTGCAGGTAAGGTAACCATGCTGTGGTGGTTTCAGAGTTGGGCAGCGTCTCACTGTCAGGGAGGAGTTCAAGTTAGGTGCTCTGGTGTCTCTCTTAAGACAAAAAAAACAAGGCTCAAAGGGTGCCCAGGCTGAGGTTTCTAAACCAGAAGGCCATGGGCGATCACAATGAATGGCTTCTCTGTTTCCAATGGCCAGGAGAGAGCCAGAATTTTCCTCTTAAGAAATTAAATCTGAAATGCAGATAAAGGTGTTCATAAAGGGTGGAAGCACAAGCAAGTTTCCGTATTGTCATGGAAACACTATCTGTTATATATACTTATATATCTTAACTGTAATATGTATGTATATTGCCGTTTTTGTTCTCAGACTTTGCAAATACCCTGCATAAATATGCCCACTTCATTAAATCACTTTAAGTAGCAAAAATGAATCAGAGGAGACTTAAATATCCATCAGCAGAGGTGTTATGATATTTTTTAGAAAGAGATTATTATACTGTTGTGAAAAATATTTCCAAGGATTTTCTAAAGAACCAGAGGAAAATACTTCGGTTATCACAAGAAATGAAAAATGGTGATCTAATATTGGATATATAGTATGATATCTCCTACATATTTTTTTTATAGAGGCATGTTTTATTTATTTGTTTGTTTGTTTGTTTGTTTCTTTGTTTATACATGCACTGGGTACAGTCAGAAGCGCGGGAGGGTGAGAGAATTCACCAGAGCCAGAGCGGGGAGCAGAGCAGGCAGAAGGATGGAAGTACACTGCTGAGGGGAGCAGCGGGCGGCAGGAGAGGTCTGCGCGCCATGCGGGACCCTCCTCCGGTGGCCGGGAAGCAGCTGGGGATCGAACCAGCACCGCAGAGGCCACGGGCAGCTTCGCAACCCAGCGCTCAACCGCTGCGCCACCGGGGAGGCCCTCTCCTACATATTTTTTGAAGTGTGTGTAGGAAAAAAATTGAAAGGAAAATCCTAAAAGATTAACAGCAATTGCCTCTGGACCAATGAGGTAACAGATCTTTTTCCCTTTGAAAATTTATTCCCCAAATGTTCATCAATGAGCATAAATTATTTTTATCATGAGTGACGCCAGACAATATGGAAGAGGGAGGAAGAATCAAACAGCTAAGGCCACCAATTTCAGTGGACGAGAAAGAATGAGAATGAAGACCGATCAGGCTCAGTAGTTTAAAGGTCAAGAAAAAGAAACAAACACAGAGAATCTTTGTTAATTTTATCCAGATTTGAGAGAATGAGAAGGCCTAGTTGGGGAGTCAGGGATTAGAAACGTGTATGCACATGTCCTGCAGGCTTCCTGAATGACCCTCTTTAGTGCACTTGTTTTTTCCCTCTCCCAATATAAATGAGGTGTCTGTTTCAGGCAACCCAGACAAGAGGGTTGTGGTGGGCATCTCGAAGGTCAGGAGACAGCAAGAATAATAAGCAATGTGGCAATGGAAGACTTCCCTCTGACCTTGTACTTTCACGATGAACTTGCAGCTGGCCCGGTTGTAGGCTTGGTCATAGGCAGTGTAACGAATCACATGTTCTCCTTCGGGAAATTGAGAGCCAGGCTCAGGGCCCCGAAGTGTCACTCTGCATGGGACAGGGTACAAGCGTCACTGAGGAAAGAAGCCCTTAGTATCGGGGTCTGGGGTCCATCATCACTGCCCTCAATTCAGGAAGGGCAGCCTGCGAGCCCTCAAGTAGCTGCTGGGAGGGGCATTGTTCTTCCAGCTCACCTGGTGATGGTACCATCAGCAGAATCTTTCACCAAGGGCGGGTCCCAGTATACTCGAGCCGTCAGTTTCTCGGGCTCTGCCATCTTCTCACGTGAGTGGGGGCATCGGATCTTGGGGGGATCTATGTCTGTCGAGGTCAGAAATCAAGTGCTAATTGATGAGCCCCCTGCCTTTCTTGGAGGGGACCCACAGAAGCACTACCACACCACTGGGGAGGTAAAAGATGAGCTCTCTGTTCAAGATGCTTAATGAAACTGGGGAAGGAGGCCTGAGGCCAGGGGAATAATCACTTTGCTGAGCACGTGCGTGGAGTGCCACCCTCACAGAGAGCAGGGATGCCTTCTGTGGGGAGAAATGCACATCCTTTGTGGACATAGTGACAGGGTGGCTTTTTGCAGCAGGATGACTGGTAGCAACCAGCATTTACCTACGCACGCAGGCTCGCCTCCACTCCATCGTCCATCGTCCATGCAGATGCGGCTGCGGTCACCTTCCAAGTGGTAGCCACTGGAACAACTGTAGTCACAGCGGGAGTCAAGAAGCACCCCATTTGTGCAAGTGTAGGTGCCACTAATGATGAGTGGCAGTGCGTGGCATCTCACCTCTAAGAGAGAACCAAATGGCAAGCTCAGTGGCCGGCAGGACTATTTGGAGGGGATGCCTGGGCATCTAGACCTGAGATAGCGCCCCAGCCTCACCTCTCACTGGCTCTGGTACTTGAGCAAGTTACCTTCTCTGTCTGAGTCGCAGTGCTTTCATCAGTAAAATGTGAATAATTCAGAAGATCTTTGTGCAGATTAAAGGAGAATACCTAAAAGCCTCTGGGGCCAGGTTTATGTAAACCATAGGACCTCAGCAGCTGTTACTTTTTGTCTCTTGTTTCTTAAATGTTAGATGCCCTTGAACAAATTGAAAGCTTCTTCTTGAGTATAGTTTTGGTGTTACCACAGCACTCCTCAGCTGAAGTGCAATTACTTATGAGGAAGGCTGGCCCTCCAGCCAGGTGAGAATACTAGTCAGGCCAGTGCCTGGAGGGCCAGCTTTGGTGCTACTTGATTCAAGAGGAATCCATGTGCTTTTAGATGCCACGTGTGCCACATGCAGGCACTGCTCTGATGAATTGATGGTGAGCTTGTGCCAAAATCTCATCTGAGATACTTGAGAGTAACAGGCAAACCATACATTTCTTTAGGTTGTCTAAGTTCTAACCCTGCCTATGTTCAGTTATGGGAGCTTTGAATAAAGCTATATAAACTATGTTTGTTTTGCTTCTTGGCCAACCCAGATTTGAAGATGACTACCTTCCCTGTTTTCTAGTATCCTTTATGCAAAGACCTATTAAAAAATGACCTCCTTGAGATGGTTTAACATCCGAAAATCATTCAACGTTATCCAACACATCAACAAAAAGAAATATAAAAACCATATGATAATATCAATAGATGCTGAGAAAGCTTTCGACAAAGTGCAACACCCATTCATGATAAAAGCCCTTGAAATTCTTGGGATACAAGGAACATACCTCAACATCATAAAGGCCATCTATGACAAGCCAACAGCCAGTATCATTCTCAATGGTGAAAAGCTGAAAGCAATTCCATTAAGATCTGGAACAAGACAAGGATGTCCACTCTCACCATTGCTTTTCAATATAATACTGGAAGTCCTAGCCAGGGCAATAAGACAAGAGAAAGACATCCAAGGAATCCAAATAGGAAAAGAAGAAGTCAAACTATCACTATTTGCAGACGATATGATATTATACATAGAGAACCCCAAAAACTCCACAGAAAAGCTAATTCAACTCATCAATCAGTTCAGTAAAGTGGCAGGATACAAAATCAACACGCAAAAGTCAGTAGCCTTCCTATACACAAACAATAAATCTGAAGAAGAAGAAATCAAAAAGACCATCCCTTTTGTTATTGAAACAAAAAAAATCAAATATTTGGGAATAAATCTAACAAAAGAGGTAAAGGACCTATACAAAGAAAACTATAAAACACTGTTAAAAGAAATAGAAGAAGACACAAAGAAATGGAGAGACATCCCCTGCTCATGGATTGGAAGAATAAACATTATTAAAATGGCCATCCTTCCAAAAGCAATATACAGATTCAATGCTATTCCAATCAAAATTTCAATGTCATTCTTCAAAGAAATAGAACAATTATTGATGAAATTCATATGGAATCACAAAAAACCCCGAATAGCCAAAGCTCTCCTGAAAAAAAAAGAAGGGAATGGAGGCATCAGACTCCCAGACTTCAAACTATACTACAAAGCCATAATCATCAAAACTGCATGGTATTGGAACAAGAACAGACATACAGACCAATGGAATCGAATAGAAAATCCAGAAATAAACCCACAGATTTATGGTCAACTAATCTTTGACAAAGGAGCAAAGAATATGCATTGGAGCAAAGAAAGTTTGTTCAATAAATGGTGCTGGGAAAACTGGGTCGCTACATGCAAAAGAATGAAGCTTGACCACCACCTCACACCATACACAAAAATCAACTCAAAATGGATTAAAGAACTAGACATAAGACCTGAAACCATAAAATATATAGAAGGAAATATAGGCGAAACACTACGTGATTTGCACATCAAAGACATCTTTACAGACACATCACCCAAAGCAGTGATAGTGAAGGCAAAGATAAACAGCTGGGACTACATCAAATTAAAGAGCTTTTGCACAGCAAAAGAGACAATAACAAAAACAAAGAGAAACCCCACCAACTGGGAGAACATTTTTGCACCCAACACTAATGATAAAGGACTGATCACAAAAATCTGCAAAGAGCTGATGAGACTCAACAACAACAAAGAAAATAATCCAGTCAAAAAATGGGCAGAAGAGCTTAAAAGAAACTTCTCTGAAGAGGAAATGCAAATGGCCAACAGGCATATGAAAAAATGTTCAACATCACTTGTCATCAGGGAAATGCAAATCAAAACTACCATGAGATACCATCTTACACCAGTGAGAATGGCACATATTAAAAAAACTAGCAACAACAAATGTTGGCGAGGGTGTGGAGAAAAAGGAACTCTTCTGCACTGTTGGTGGGAGTGCAAACTGGTCCAACCACTGTGGAAAGCTGTGTGGAGATTTCTGGACCTACTAAACATAGAGCTTCCATATGATCCAGCAATTCCACTCCTAGGTATTTACCCAAAGGACACAGAAACATCAATTCCAAAGAACACCTGCACCCCTATGTTTATAGCAGCACTGTTTACAATAGCTAAGCTTTGGAAACAACCCAAATGCCCAAAAATAGATGACTGGATCAAGAAGATGTGGTACATATATACCATGGAATATTACTCAGCATTCAAAAAAGATAAACACATGCAATTTGCAGCAACATGGATGGCGCTGGAAGGGATCATGCTCAGCGAAATAAGCCAAAAAGAAAAAGAAAAATACCGGATGGTCTCACTCATAGCAGGAATCTAGAAAACTTAAATAAGGGACCAGGAAAATGAATAACTATAAGATAGTGAAAATCAAAATCAACAAAAAACTATGAACCAGAGACACTTTTAGGGGGGCGGGAGGGGAGGGATTGGGGTCAGAATGGGGGGGCTGCAATTGTATGGGGAATATAACAATAAAATTTATTTAAAAAAAAAAAAAAAAAAAAAAAAATGACCTCCTTGAAATCAAGGCCAAGAAGAAGGTTTGTCTTTTCAGATGAATTTATTTTCTTAGTATTAAGTGACAGTGAAAATAATAGATCCAAAGTGCTCACACTTTTGTCTTTTATGACAAAGGACAAAGCCAGATTCGGTGCTCAAATGCAACTAATTCTAGGCACCTGGAAATAAGGACATCTCCATTCTTTCAACAGGTTTCATGTTCATTTTACATTTATAGACATATTATTTTAATTTTGTAAGGGCAGTTCAAATACACTTTAGGAACGGTGGGATCTAAGTGTCCAATGAATTACGGTCACCTGAGGGATGCGGTGACTTCCTTCTCTCTGGCTATCGAGCCTCTCTTCTCCTCCACCCTGTCTTCTCTGACCATCCCCTCTTTGAATGTTCACCCCTCTGATCCAGTTACACTATATTCATGTGCACATGTTTGTGTCTCTCCCCCATTAGTCTATAAGCAACCTGGGGATATTTGAGGAAGTTAGGAAAGTCTTGAAGTGACCCATACAGGGCTTTCCTACAAATGGCATTCAGGAATGGCCAAATGGACAGAAAAGCTCAGATACTAGAAGGGATGGGGCATAGAACTTGAACTCAATGTAGGGATTGGGGAGCTGAGAAGGACATTACTTGGAATGTGTCAATATTAGCATCCCATATTCTAGCCTTAGGGATTCTTCTTGACTTTCAGAAGAATATGAAGAAAGGAGACATCTCATAGTGTCATCACCAAGGCCTTCCAAGGCCTTAGGTTAGGAAGCACAGCAATTCACCACAAGCGGGGAAGAGGCTGAGACCACATATGCTCAAGAGCTCCAGAGGAAGGCCCAGGCCTAAGACATAGCCTATGTACACCTGGACCCCTGAACCAGAAGGACTGGTTTTAACTTCCATGTCCATGCTGTTTGGGTAATAACCACGATGAGAGGAAAAATGAGCTAGCTGTTAGGAAGGAGAAAGGCCCTTTGGGGAGTCTGTGGAAAGTTCTCGATTTGTACTTGACAGAGGATATAGTAACACCTCCAGGTATATACCCTGGTGGCCGGCCAGTTGGCTGGCTTCTCTTGGACTCACACCTCAGTGTATGTGTGCACACGCACCACTTACGTCTGCAGTAGGAAGTTCCAGACCAACGGCGGTTTGGCAGACACTGCACCGACCTCCGTCCAATTAGTCGAAAGCCCCGGTCACAGGAGAGCTCACAGCGAGTGCCCAGGCTGCTATGATAATTCCCTCCCCTCGGTGAATAGCATGTGGCTTCTCCATCCTGGATATTTAGCGTATAACACCATCGGGGAACTGTAGCAACAGAAAAAAAGGAAATAGAGTAATCAAGATAGAAACAGTAATCAAGACAGTGTGGTATTCGTGAAAAGGCACATAGATCAGTGGGACAGATCAGAAGATCCAGAAATGGACCCACACACATATGCTGAGATTTTTGGCAAAGGTTCCCCCCCCCAAAAAAAAGAACAAAAGAAAGGAAAAGAAAAACAACGTCAACCTAAGCCCAATCTTGCAGAACAATTAAAATGGATCATGGACCTAAGTGTAAAAAGTAAAATGATAGAACTTGTAGAGAAAAAAAAAACACCTAGGGGAAAAAAATCTAGGCTCCAGAGTTAGGCAAACAGGTCTTAGACACGCCATCAAAAACACAATTCATAAAAGAAAAAAATTAATAAATTGAACCTTGGCAAAATGAAAATCATTTGCTCTGTGAAAAGTACTGCTAATAAATGAAAGACAAACCATAGATGGGGAGAAAATACTTACAAACCACATATATGACAAAGGACTAGTATCTGGAATACATAACGAACTCACAAACTCAGCAATAAAAAGGCAAACAATTCAGTTAAAACATGGGCAAAAGACATGAATAGACATGTCACTGAACAGGCTATACTGGTGAAAAGTAAGCATGTGAAAAGATGGTCAGCCTCACTAGAGAAATGCAAATTAAAACTACAAGAACATGCCATTATACACCCATTAGGAGGAGCAAATTTAAAAACAAACTGGCAATACTTAGTATTGGGAAGGAGGAGTAACTAGAACTCTCATACATTGCTGGGCGAAAAACAAAATGATAGTCACTTTGGAAAATCCTTTTGCCTTATTTATTTATTTACTTACTTACTTACTTACATAAGCATTGGGTACAGTCAGAAGCGCGGGAGGGCGAGAGAATTCACCAGAGCCAGAGCGGGGAGCAGAGCAGGCAGAAGGACCGAAGTACACTGCTGAGGGGAGCAGCGGGCGGCAGGAGAGGTCTGCGCGCCATGTGGGACCCTCCTCCGGTGGCCGGGGAGCAGCTGGGGATCGAACCGGCACTGCAGAGGCTGCGGGCAGCTTTGCAACCCAGCGCTCAACCGCTGCGCCACCGGGGAGGCCCGCTTTTGCCATTTCTTATAAAGTAAATACACACTGCCACTTTGTAGTCTCGCTTTAGCTATTTACCCAAATGAAACGAAAACCCGTGTTCACACATAATCCTGTACACACATGGTTAAAGTGTCTCTTCATAATTGCCAAAAATTGTAAGCTGCTCAATATCCTTCTATGGGTGCCTGGGTAAACTGGTTTATCCACACAAAAGATGAAGTGCTAATGCATGCACCAACGTGGATGAATCCCCAATACAGATTGTGAAGTGAAAGAAACTGGACACTAAAGGCTGCATGCTGTGCGATTCCATTTGCACGCATTCTGGAGAAGGCAAAAAGATAGGGATAGGTCAGTGTTTGGCAGGGATCAGGAGTAGAGGTGGAGAAGACCTCAAAGGGGCAGCCCTGGGCAAGTTTTTGAGGTGATGGGACTGTTTGGGATTATGGTGGTGGTTACTGGACTTTGAGTTTGTCAAAACCCATAGAACTTGACACCAAAAAAAAAAAAAAGTGAATTTTGTGGCATATAAATTTAAAACAATATAAAAAACAACACAAAATGTAAAATTGGGAGAGGAAGGGAATGGGAATGCAACATCAAAGAAGGCTGCTTAGGAATGAAAGTCCAATCCCCGTTGATTGCTGAGCACAAATGGTTATAGGGCTGTTAAATCATAAAGGTGTCATAAACATGCCTTGTTGGCTATATGAAATAAATCACTCTCAGCTTGTTCAGATTTTTAAGTACACGTATGAGCAGGTAGAGGGCCACCTGCTAAGGCCTACACAAGATGACACAGATCTGTTAGCCTGCAGTTGGGAAGGCGAGAGTCCCACGTGAGTTAATTCAGTTCCCAAATCTGAGGAGACATAAAAAGAGGGGCTTTGATAAAGAGCATAGCAGGAACTAAAGGAACAAAAAAAGGGTAGAGTCTCAGCTTGAGGGCAGCTGGAAACAGAGGCCAGTTGACAGTGAAAAAGTATCCTTCAAGCACCAAACACTTGTGGCTTCCAGTATCGTTGAGCCCGTACCTGTGATGCACAGCTGCCATCTGGAAACGCCACCTCCAAATAACAGAATATCTTTTAAGCTCTGCAGTTGCAGAGCTGGTGATGGTATGGTAACGACACACATCACAAGGACTTGACGTGGGAGGCTGAGATCTCAGTAATCATTCCCGTCAGATTGTCCTTCTATACATCAGATTGGAATGGACAGGACAAACCCGTATGATAAAGGGAAATATAAAGCACAGGATAAAAGCCAAGACAGAAGAGAAGGTCTCGCTATTGTAAGTAAGTTCAAATGTGCTGTTCTGGCAGACTCCTGGCAGAAAACATGTTGGAAGGGTAGAAAAGAGCAAAAGCACTTTCCCAATTTTCTCCCTCCCCTCAATTTTATTGAGATATATTGAATAAAATTGTATATAGTGAAGTTGTACCACCTAATGTTAAATATAAGTATACATTGTGAAATGATTACCACACACAATCCAGTTCATTAACCTACCTCACATAGCCACTTTGTCTTTTAAGTGAGAGCACTTAAGATGTACTCGCTAGCAAACCGCAAGCATGCAGCGTAGTGTTAGGCACTATAGTCACCATGCTTAGATCTCCAGAAGGAAGGAGGCTGCCTCCAGGAGCTATTAAGCCAATGACAATGACAGCACAGATAGCATAGAGTTCTAGACTATTTAACCACAGGCTTCCGAGCAGTTAGAAAGGGAAGTGGGAACCCCTGATTGCCCTCACCATCAAGTCATTCCAGACCTTATTTCCTTTTTTTGGTACATCGAGCCAACTGGGAAAGCAGGGGAAATAGTATGTGATATGGGAGTGAAGGAGATACAGGACAATACCTTTCGTGCAGATGAGATGAAGCAATACAGGTGAGGTCGCAGCATAGTTATGGAGATCCATAACTGACTCAACAACTGTACCCAAAGAGCGCTGCAGGGAAACTGAAACTAAGAACGTGGTAAAATATTGTACTGCCTGGAGCAAATGTCTCAGGAAACGTGTTAGTCATTAATGAGTAGCTACTGAGTGCCAAGCACCAAGCTAGGTATTTGCATCTTCATACCCATCACCTCCAATAGTTTGCCAACATCCCTGTGATAGGTAGGCGTTGTGGCTACTTCCCTATTTTACTTCTCTGTTTTGCAGAAGAGGAAGTAACTTGCCCAGGGTCCCTCAACAAGTAAGGGGGGCAGTGGGATTTGAACGCAACCTTTGTCCGACTCTAACCCTGGTGTTTGTTCTAACCACAGTATCTGCTGCTGCAGCATGTTGGGCTGCTATGTTTTTGAATAGAGAATATAGCCACGTGGTTTGAAATTCAAATGTATAAAAAGCCACCAATGCTTTTATTTTTATAAACTTAATGATGTGTTCTAGAAAGCTTTCTATATTACTCCATGCAAACCTGCAGTTTATTCAAATGAAATAATATTTATAAAACACACAGCACTGTGACTGGCACATAATGGGTGTTTGTCCAGGGTCAAAGAACTGGAAGGTGGGGGAGCTGGGACTTGAATTCAGATCCATGGTCTCTGCTCTGTGCAGCTGTTCACCTATCTCTACTTAGGGGTGGTAAAGAACATGACCTGCTGACCCAGGGTTGAAAGGGCCTGCTTTGTGATTGCTTCAAGATAACTCAGGCAGAGTTACCTCAGTGCCCAGGGCTGGCGCCATCTGTGGGGCCTGCAGGCATGTCTCAGAAGGGCTTCTGACTCCAAGCTAGGAGTTAGGATAATGGAATGAAAGAAACTTTGAAATTAATTGAAATTGGCACTAAATTACACAGGTAGTTTGCTTTCAAATAATGATCAGGTTTTTTACTAATGAGCTCTCTTCTCTTAAACCTTTTTTTTTTTTTAAATAACAAGTTTTGATGAGACATGAGTGTGGTTTTGGAGTCAGATAGACCTGGGTTTGAGATTTTGGCTCTGCCTCCTCTGAGTTTTGGGACTTGGATCTTTCAAATACGGATAATGAACCTGTTTCATAAGGCTGCTTTAAGAATCAAATGAAATTGAATATGTAAACTATCTAACCCTGGGGGTTATATTCCCTAAATGGATATCTGGGTTTGAGCCACCAGCTCAACCTTCCTTGAACAACAAACTGCTGTCATCTCTGAATGTTAGAAAGCCTCTTAAGCACGACAGCTCTCCCTCGACTTTCTATGGGGTTAAGTCCTGATATGCCCCTAGGGGTAAAAACCCACCCTAAGTTGAAAATCAAAGATCCTCTCACCTCCCACACCTCTGGCCTGTATGCATAAATAAATAAATCTTAAAAAAAAAAGAAAAAATCATAAGTCAAAAATGCTGAGTGGGAGCTGTGTTTGCCAGTGTTTGCTTGAGTATGGTACTTCAGTTTCCACTGAATACCACCATAAAGTCAAACAGTCTTTAGTTGAATCATCTTAAGTCAGGATCATCTGGATAGCTGCAGAGCTGCTGATTCTGAGATCAAAAAGACCTTTCAAGAGAGGCTGGGAGCTCAAATTGCACTTTTCTCAGCCACCCCGTCCCCACTCCCACTAGTCTCTGATAACCTCACTTGATTGGGATTATTTGTTTGTTAAGGTTGTATCTTGGTTTGTTATTATTATTATTATTGAGATAACATTAGTTTACAACAATGTATAGGTTTCAGGTATCAGCAACTGTACATTTCACACCACGCCCACCACCAAATGTCTGATCACCATCTCCCACCAACCCACCAGCTGCCTCTGCCATCTCTCCTCCCTCCTTCCCCTCTGGGGGGAACCACCATTCTCTTGTCAGGGTTTGTTTTTGTTTATCTTGTTTTTTCTTTTGTATTCCACAAATGAATGAAATCATCTGGTATTTGTCTTTCTCCTGACTTATTTCACTTAGCACACTCCCCTCCATATCCATCCATGTTGTCACAAATGGCAAGATTTCATCATATTTTATGGCTGTCACTTGATTAGTTTTATGTAGAGGAAACATCCCAAAGAGAGCCGTGAGACACTTGACCCCAAGACCAAAGGCCACCATGTGACTTATATTTGTCTAAGGGCTTTAGCTTTAAAAATAACCAGCGGGGGAGGTTGATATTAATCATAGGGTTGCCAGACCCCTTGAAAGTACCTTCAGCCTCTGTTGCTCTTTCCTATCCACTTCTCCCATTTACAGTCTCCAAAATGTGACTTCTGCTCCCAGGATGCTAACCAGCTAGTAAACATTTCTTGGGCATATACTTTTTACTTACTTCTGTAAGTAAAAATGTCATACATGGTTCCTTGTATTTTGTTGAGAGTAATGGAAAGAAACCAAAGTGACAGTACAGAATGAATGGCAAATGAGTGGTCCAGACAGTAAGCTTCTATTCCAGAAGAGGTACATAGTAGGTAATCAATAATAAATATTGAATGACTAGATGGATGAGGGAAAGCTCAATGTGGGCTAAAGCAGTTAGGGAACAGAGACTTCTATTAATTTGGCTGAACCATAAATTTCATGTGGGGAGAAGAGCTCATAGTTGCCAGACTGGACAGCTACACTAAACCCAGACTCTGTTAAAAATGGTCATGGTAGGCCACTAGTTCGGGCTACTCTGTTAGGGAGGAACATGAGTCAGAGAATCCAGCTGGGGGTAAGTGCCATTATCCATGGGAAAAGGGGCTATTAAGGAGCTGTTGAACAATTTTTAAGAGAATGATGGTACTATTTTCAGTAGCGGAAAGGGAAGCTAGTAGGGCCCTCCTCAGGGGAGAGAAAAGAATTTAGTGGTAGACATTTTCAAATGGAAGTATCCAGCAGCTGCTACAGATGGAGGAGAGAGGTCAGGGTTACTCCAAGTTCAGATTAACATCTCATTCTCTCTTGGCTTCCGCTATGACAAGAACAATGAAATGTCATGGAGGCCAAGGAAGGGTGGTTAAAAAAAGAGAGAGATGTGCTTGCTGAGTGGCTGAGGAGGCTGTAGCTCAAGAAAGTGACAAATGATTTGCCTTGGGAGAAGATCGTAATCTTCGAGAGATGTCGTTTGAGCATGGGGATTTTTGGGTGGGTAAGAAACAGGCTGGAGGGTGTTTACAAGCCAGTGGGTGCTGAGTTGGAGAGGGAGTGGGTGTGGGCCATTGGTCAGGGAGACAAAGATGAGCAGAAGGTAGCTAAAAGGCACATAGAGGAAGTCAAAACTCCGGTCATTTCTCTATTGAAACTTTTCTCAAAGGTCACCATTTACCTTCTTCCTGCCAAATAAAATGTTTGTTCTACTGTCAATTTGTCACTTTGCAATATTTGCACTATTTGATGTCTTATCCCTCCCCCTTCTTAAAGCTCTTTTCTCAGGTGCTTTCTGTAATATGATAGATACTACCCTGGCCTCCTACATGGCCAACCATTATTTATTTTTCCCCGTTGGCTCACCTTCTCCTGCTCACAAATGTGGATGTCTTCTAAAGCTTTGACCTTGGTCCTCTGCTCCCTCAGACAGGTCATTCATCTAAGCTGATGACTCACAAAGCTCCATCTTCCCACTGCCTAGAGGGCATCTTTACCAAAGCAATTTTCTTTTCCAACCTTGCCTTTCTGACAGGGGTCTTACAATTCCCCCAGGTATTCAGACTGGATGTTTTCAGATACCTGTTTTTTTTCTTAGGTTCTTGGTACAGCAAATCTCTTGCTATATCTATCTTTGAAACATCTCAGGGGTTCTTACTTACTCTCCATTTCTTTGCCACTACCCTCAGTCACCTCTAGCCAACATTGAACTGATCCCTGGAATGTTTCCCTGGCTCAGGCTTTACCTGTCTAGAGCCCATACTCTAGAGCTTTCTATACACATAACGAGGCTAATATTCTGCAGTTACCACTTACCGTGTCACTCCCCTCTTTAGAGCTCTTAGCAAAACAGCTAAATTCTCCTGTGTGGCTTGCCAAGTATGTAAACAAAGAATCTTAGAACGGGAAAGGCCATTACATATTACCTGGTCTAATTTTCTTTTTAGTGCAGGAATGGCTCTTCACTCTTCTCAGTCTTCCTTAGAAGGGTTCCTAGATCATGGAGACTTTCCTAATTTAGTCTCACTCTTTATATTCAACTTTTTTTTTCTACTACATCCTCCACATTCTATCTCCTCCAGTCAGATTGGCTTCCTCCTATAACAGGTTGGTTCTCACCTCCATGCCCGTGGCCATCTGTTTTTGCTGAGCATCCTCCTCTTGCCCTTCCAGCTCTCAAAATCCACCCATCATTCAAGACCTACCTCAATATCATCTTTCATGACCCCTTCCCTGACCTCTTTTTCTTCACTCCTATTGCATTTACTGCTACCACATAGTTTCACGCATCCTTTCCTTACATCTGCTAATTCTATTACCTTCTTACCTCCCCTGGCACCTGCAGAATGTAAGCTCTTTGAGGGGACAAAACCCTAACTTAAATTTTGTTTCACCCACAAGCTCATCTTGCACAGAATTACACATACGGTTGGCACTCAGTCAATACTTAATGGTTAATAATAGGTGGGCAACCTTAGTGCTACACAGGTGAGGTCTCAGAGCAAGTCAGGAAGCAAGTTCATGATTAGAAATCACAGTCCCTGATTCCCTGAGCACCAGTTTTGGTACATATGAGCTAAGCTGGATGAGGATGCTTTAGGGGATGCCTAGGCCTTAGGCCAGAACAGACTCTTCCTGAGTCTGCAAAGCAGTGTGGATTACCTCTGTAGTCTAGGGCAGGGGCCCTGGGGACCTCTTCAACATATACTTCATTGTAGCTTTCATCTGGATAGTAGCCTGAACCTGGAATGAAGAAGACAATATCAAGATGATACACTGATTTCTCACTCAAGTCCTTTCCAACCTTCCCCCTATCCAACTTGGTCCCTTCCTGAGGACATGGGTAGGGACCTAAGGGGAAAATTCTGCCTTGTAAAGCAGAATTATTGTGGGCAAAGCTCACACTTCAGGTACATGGAGCTCATGGTTGAGGTGGGGTGGGAGCTCCCTGGTAGCGCTAGAAGCGTCCACTGAAAAGGCAAAAAAAAAAAAAAAAAATCAAACTTCTTGACCTTTCATCAGTGCAGTCAATCTGGACTTTCCATGACCTATTTCCTTGGTGAGTCACTGGTCACCAAGTTCTGAGGATGGACAATTTTCCCAGTTAGGAGGACAAAACAGAGCCTGAGTAGGTGTCTTCCCACCGGTGACAGGCCTGTGCACAGTCCTCAGAGGGAAATAATTCAGCTCCCACTTGCCCACAGAGCATCAGCCTTCTGCCACCTGATTGCCATCGCTGGGGTAGCATGCGAAGGCAAAGGAGGATGCAAAAGGTAAGGGGGAATGAGAATAGTTTTCATGTCCTGAGCAGCTTGCCCTGGTTTGGAGAACAAAGAGGAAAAGTGCTTTGGAGAAATTTCCGGTTCCTCTAATCAGGAGCCTTAGCGGGAAGCTGCTAAACAAGCTGCCCCCATCCCGATAAGTGGCCCAGTCCCTGGTGGAGGCAGGTCTGTGGCTGTCTGGGAAACTGAACAATGTGTTTCAGCAGACGGCAGGAAATCAGTTGTGAAACAAACTAATTGGAATACAACTTGGCCCTTTCCGGAGTGGAGGTTTTAGAAGCCCTCCTTCCTGCCTCCCGGAGCCCCGTCGCAGGCACGGGAATAGAGGGGCCAGCGCTGCTGTGATCAGAAGACCAGTCTCCATTTCCAGGACCCGGTGTGCTTCCCTGACAAGGCTGGGTTTAGTGCGGGAGCCCTTTGGGCTGTGTAAACACGAGGACCACAAGCTAGCCTGCCTCTCCTCTGGGAGGGAGGCGCAGGGCCCCCTGCAGTAAAGGGTGGAACACAGCCCTGGATGATGAAGTTTCTCCATTCCCCACAGGCCCAGACTGCGGGTTAGGAGGTGGGAAACCAGTGCAGCTTGATGAAGGAGGGAATGAATCAAATTGAAAGTTTGCGTTATGAAATCATGTCCTCATTGGTTACCCGCATTCCAGAGGAAAGACTTCATTTTTTTTCTTTCCTTTTTAATTGTTTTTTTTTTTTTTCTCTTTTCCCATTTCAGTTCTTCTGGCTTCCCTTTATTTCTCCTAAGGCCTCATCTCCCTTTCTCTGCCTGTTACCACATGGGAGGTTTCTTTGTGGGGCATGGAATTCTTGTCAGCTGTTTTAGTTTAGTATCGGCCTCAAAGCCTTACAGCTCCTGTAAACAGGAGACCAGATGTGTGTGATTCCCTAAAGGATTTGGTCCCCACACTCTGACTGAAGAGCTGGCTTGTGAAGAAATTTCCAGCAGGGAGCAAGCTTCTGTTTCCCAGAGGAGCACACAGGAGTGCCAGAGGCCTGTGGCTGGATGACAGCAACAACAGCAAGGACTGCTAGCAGCACTCAGCATGGGCTGTGTTCAACCCGCTACATATTTACCTCGGGACCTTACCCTAACCTCTCAGTGAAGATAGGTGCCCTTGTTGCTCTCTAACCTACAGACCGGGAAACAGGCCCAGAGGAGTGAGAGTAGTCCAGGTTCTCCTGGCTAGTAAGGAGCAGAGTGGGCATTCTAGCCCAGGGCTGTTTGACCACCCTCAGTACCAAAGTCAGTCAGTCCACTACAGATGGAGGTAGGAGAGAACTTTGTACAATGTCCAGCAGATAAAAATCCAAAATCTTTCTTGAATTCCAACTTCCCTACTGGGGTGTGTGGGTGTGGGGGTGTGTGCGCGCGCATGCACGTGTTCCAAGTCCACCGATCATTTTACATCATTCTAGAATTAGATGGGATGTGGGAAAGCTGAGGGGAAAACTCAATTCCATAATTACAGTTGCCACCAGGGTGCGGAGGTAGGTGGACTGGAGCCAAGTTTGTCTTGCGAAGGGAGTGGGTTTGGTCACTTTAAACCGTTCCGTTTTCCCCCTTTGCCTGGCTTTGGGTATTTTTTGCAAATACTAGGATACTGAGATGAGGGTTAGGATGACATTAGAGGGGCACCTTCCTGACATTGTTCTGTTGGCATGCCCTGGGGGGAGGGGAGAGGGCAGCCCCTTAGGTCCTTTAGACCGAGCAGCAGTTACTCTGTGGTCTGTTACTGCGCTCCTCCAACTTCCATAGCACAGCCAGACGCTCTAGCCCCTGCCCTTCACAGAGCTGTGGTTGGAAATGTAACTAATAGCTGACGGCTATTTTCAGATCCACACTCATGCTTGGCTTATGATGACAAATACAATCTGACTTCCAGAACTGTACAGAAATGTTAATATACACTTTTAAACCCACTCTGCACTTTACTTATATTCTTAACCCTCCCGAACCCCTGCTGGTTTTCCTAATTAGCCCGGAATTCACAGTTGGTTGCTCTCTTTGTGCCATTCCCATTTGAAGGTAAGGCTAGAACTGCTAGCGAGGGTGCAGAATGCATAGAGTGGTCACTACATATTTGTTGGATGACTGACTGAATGAATGAATGAGCAAATGGAGAGAGTTTAGACAGCTGAGCTAGCAATGTAGGGAAGGATTAATGGAAAATTTCCAAATACCATCCTATAGCCTCCTAAGGCTATCAGGGGACATAATGAGTGGGTCTGCAGGGTTACCAGAGACCTCACTAGCCTGCACTGCTCAGGAGTGGTGACCTTGGAAAGTCTTACAGAAGTGGCAGGTTCCACCTTTGCAAACAGCCCTTCGAGAGCCTCAGATGAATACAAATGTAAAAAGAAACAAAACGTTCCCTGTCCTCAAGACACCAACACCTCAGACTCCTGTCCTGGGAAAGGTAAAGGCCTATGCACCCCATGAGATTTTATATAGGTGTTCAAAATCTGGCTTTGAGCCATCTAATCAACCCACACCTTAGTTCTGTGGGCTTTGGCTGGATTTTGGTCTTATGTCCTTGAACTGAAGCTAGGAGGAGGCTGAGGAGGAAAGGGACACATATTATCTTCTGGAGACTTCGGGCTCCTTGAACCCCAGTTTGTACTCTCCCAAGGGTTTAACTTGAATTTCTTCATCTCAATGTCAGTCCTTGTGCTTCACCCCTATAAAGCCAACTTAAGCTGGAGAGGGGATGAAGTTTGCATATTTGTTTGAAAGCTTGATGCAGCTGTTCCAGACAAACAGAGCTGCTGCCAAAGGCCTCAACCAGGAGCTAAGGGCATGTGGAAAATTTTAGCTGCAATGACTGTGGCTGTGATGGAAGTAGTTTGTTATTTACTCATCTTTGGACATTTTCCTAACTTCATTGGTTAGGTCTGTCTCCTTTCCCTACTCACCCTCCGACTCCCCCGCCCCATGAGGGCAGACACTGCAGGCCACAGAATATTCTTAGCAATTGGAATGCCAGCTGGACCCCATCAAAAACCTCTGTCTGCCACCTCATTATCCTCCCCCTCCCCTTTTCCCTCTCCTCACTGAATCTGTTCTCTTCAGTTCCCTGTGTCTTCAGGGGCAAAGAAAGAAACATTCAGGAATTCAGCAATCTCCATCCCTTCTGAAGTAAGGAATGAGCAAGAAGAAACTGGGGAATTCCTGTTTAAGAGAATGTGACTTGTATGTCTTGTGTTGCCATTAATAATTTTTGACAGAAGGGGGCTATAAATATCTCACCCTGTAGATAAATTCTGAGGTGGGAGAGAGAGAGAAGGAAGGGCAAACTTTGATGGATTCTTGTTTTCCGTGAAAAGATTTTCTTTCCTTATATTTTCCAAGTGACATATGTGGCCCAAGTCCTATTTTTGTGGTCTTGACAAAGGAATTAAGATTTAACTCATAAAGGAATTAATACTGGAAAATGATTTACGAGAAGCTAAGTCTAGAAGCAGGTGAGACAATGGTCTCAAAGTCTATGGTGTCCGATCTTGTCATTTTTATGTTGGTGTAGCCCACATTTAGCTATCTGATAGTTTATCTTAAAAGACTCTCTTGATAGCCAGTTGCAATGTTAAACTATCTTTAATATTAAGAAAAGTTTTCTCTGTATCTAATTAAGTGCCTCATATTGCAATCTAACTCTTTCATCCTCAAAGCTCGGTCTTGGCTCTGCCCTCCCTGGAAACAATGGGCAAAAGCTCCTGGGACTTACCTGCATACCATGTTGGTGTCACTGCTGGCATGAGGAAGAGCAGCAGGGAGAGAGCTACTCTTTGAATTAGTTGACTTGCCATCCTCGAAAGGCAGGGAGAAGGTTTGTTAGGGAGATAGGAATAGAGGTATGTGGCCAGAAGTACCAGGGCAAAGAAAAAAATAACTTTCAGAAATCAGCCATCAGGAACTTCAAGGCAAGCAGAAATGTGGGATCTGCAAGGAAAAAGAGAGATTTTTAAATGAATGAATGAATGTCTGTTATATTGTCCCCCTTGTAAGGATCATTTACTTTATAAAATAACAAGACTCTATTTGCTATCGATGGTTCCTTTTCCTCTCAGAAGGAGGAGCTCATAAAACAATTCTCAATGGACGCTGATGAGATCAGATGCAAATTTTCTATGGTCCATGTTATAGAGAAAGACACAGAGGTACTAAGAGCAGGAAAACAAAATATAAAGTCCTCTTAAACCCAGAGGGAATCCTGAGCTCTATAGGTTGGCAGTTGATGGTTTCAGCCATTCAACTAGTACTTGGGGAAGAATTAGTTTGTATAGAACTTGAACTCTGGACTCACACAACTCTGAATGTGTATTCTATTCTGTACCTGTTAGCTATGCAGCCTTTGATAAAGTCCTTAACTTCTCTGAACCTCAATTTCCTCATCTGTAACAACAGTATCTACCTTATAGAATAGTTATTACCTAGTACATAGGGGAGTATGATTATCACCAATTTCCTATTGGACAGGTGTGGATGTTTCCTGTCTCCATTCTCACAGGCAGTGGCTTCTGGTTTCCAAGTCCAGCTTAACCTTGTGGTTTTACACTGCCCCGCCAGCAGGAAGTCAGCGAGGTTGGGAAGAACCTACCAAGGTACAGGAAGGGAGAGTGAGCAAGCTACAAGAGCCCTCACTGTAATGGAATGAGAGTTTTGTGGTTCCCGGTCAGCAAATGCTTCATAAATGGCAGTATTAAAACTCACTGTCCATTGGTATAAACTGACAGCTGGACCCTTCAACAAGCACTCATTCACCCAGTGGCTTTCAATGAAATGCCATGCTTGGGGGAGGAGTCAGTCCCGGAAACAGAGAACCTAAAAGATGGTAGATTCTGACCAGAGTCCCCAATGGGCATGACAAGTCCAAGAATGGCAAAGATTGATTTTCCAATTCATCGTTACTTGGCCTCAAATTTTGTCTAGAGAGTGGCAATGAAGTAGGATAGAGAAAACATGAGAGCAAGTGGAAAGGAAGCTAGAAAGGAAAAAAAAATCTACCAGTGCTGGAGGAAAGAGGTAAAAGTAGAAAGAGGGAACAGGGAGATGATAAAGAGATTAAAGAGAGAGCCAGGAAAATGAACAGCTAGAGCAGTGAATCCTTGATCCTCTCCACATGCAGCCCCTTGATTTTGGAACAGGGGCTTTCCTTTCCAGACCCTGTGCTCTGCTGAAGGTTTCCCTGCTCACCTCCTCCCCAATCTCAGACTGAAAACTCTACTCACCGGAGGCAGTCATCCCTCTGTTGCAGGCAGGCTGGAAGGTAGTGGAAACTTGTGTCTGTGCAGGGTCAGGTTCAAGTGGAAAGCAGCATAGGATCCAGCTTCACTAAAGAAATTCCTCCCACCCCGAGTCATGTTGCTCAAGTCCTGGGTCTCTTATCCCCCACTCCTCAAGCCCCATGGTTGTGAACTAGGGCAGTGCATGGAGGGGAGGAGGGCGGGAGATGTTAAGCAGCAGATCTTACCTGTTTTATGATTTTCTGTACTCTTTCTACTTCTCTTTTTCCTTCTCTGCTTCTCTCATCAGTCGGAAAAATGTCTATTTTAACATTCCTAGAACGAATGGCTCCTGGTCTGTCCGGGGCCTCCGGGATTCTGTTAACACTGCCCAGATGTTAGGACATCCGCATCTGCCAAAAGTTCCTTAAAGCTACATTATCCCCAAAGCTAGCTGTTCCTCTCTGAGAAGGGTTTTAGAGCGATGGGGAAGAAAGAATACAAGGATTAGAGGAACGCAGTCCGTCTGCTGCAGAACAGGGGGAAGAATGAATGGTGCTGCCCCCAAGCCTGCGAGCATAGCAATAACCAGGAGACAGGCTAGGGGGCCCCCAGAGATGTGGCCCAGAAAAGAATGCTTGTTTTTGTTATGACTCAGCATGACATCAGGAGTGAATGAAAAGGAATTTCACAAACTTCAATGAGAGTGAAAGAGTGTAGTGACTTTGCCATCCTCTGGAGATTTCCCCTGCCATTCCTTAGCATTCCCCAACTCCCGGTGACATGCTAGCCAGAGAGCACAGGGTCAGACACTTTGAAACCCTCCCGGATGATCTAACTTCTGTGGATTTCAATTTCTGGTAAGATTATGTTGTTTACAAAAACACTACAAAATTCTTGCCTGAAGAACCAAGGCTGATTAGCATGTCCAGAGAGGCTTTATTGGGAGGCTGTTTAAGTGAATCTAGATGATCGGTGCACGGCAAGGTTATAGCTGTTTCCCAGTAACCTCTGATGCAAGGATATGTTTCTCTTCACTATGCGAGCTTTCTTCATTTTAGTATTGGGTAACAAGGCTATTCTATGGTAGAGAGCAACTTCTTACATTCTCCCTTCCTCAAGGTTGACATTCCCATCTTGGAAAAGGCAGTGGCTATAGAAGAATTTTTTTTTAGTTATATATATGCAAGCTGGCAGCTCTTTCTCAGTTATAAGGGAAGAAATGTGCTCAGGATAATAAAAAGTTCAGTAGCAAGTGTGAATCTGCTTCACTTCCCATCCACCAATCACATACACGGATTGAGTGTTTAGCATGTGTCGAGCAGCATGCCAGTGGTATAAAGAAGCAGAAGGCTTGACCTTGGCCTCATTCAATCAATAAATTTACCAACTATCTACCATGTTAAGGATGGTAGGCATAATGATGAATAAAACAAATAAAATCCCTGACATCCTAATTCACAATCCAACACATATTTGTTGAGCACCTATTATGTGCTATGTGCTGTTCTGGGAACTTGAGAGACATCAGTGAACAAATTGACAAATACTCTTGCCCCTCATGGAATGGAAGCGACAGAGATTCAATAGAAGTGTTCTTAATTACAATTGTGTGTGTTTTGGGAACTAATCTCTCTGGACATCTACTAGAAGCTAAGAACCGGGGATACAGTGGTAAACACTGTCATCCTTGACATGATGGAGCTTACTCTCCAGCTCTGAGTGGATTTATGTTTAGTAGGAGAGAACAGGGGGAACCAAAAAATTATTAATAAATGGTCTTTTACTGTTTTCTAAAGTTCTTAATGTTATCGTACAGGCAGTGAGGACTCGGTGGGGAAAGGTGGTCATCATGTGCACTCAGGCAAGGGACGTGACATCAACAAGAGCTCATTGTTAGGTCAGCGGGGGGTGGGGTGGGGGCGGTGGTGGACTCACTGGTATGAGGGTTCAGGAGTGGTAGGAAACAAAGTTGACAAAATAAGATAGGACCATATTTGGGGACCCTTGAAATAAGATCTAGGAATTAAAACTTATTGTCAGGAAATAGTGACTCTATTAAATGGAAGAGAGAGAGAGAAAATCCCCAGTGTTGTTTTCTTCTATAACCCCCTCTCCCTCCCTGTCCCCCCCTACACACACTGGCTCCCTCTTGTCAAAGAATACCTTGTAATTTCTCAACTGGGTCTACCTTACCCTCACAAGCAAACCCTGCCTATGTTCTCAGCCCAGTTTTAAGCATTCACTCCTTGTCTCCTCATTCTAGACACAATGAATTCCTCGTTCTTCCTTTCACACCTTGGTTCCTTTGTACAGACATATTTACCCTGTATTTCTTTCCCACCTTTCTTGGTGTTTTGAATCCATCACCATCTTTCCTGCTGAGAAGCTTCTCTCCACCCACCCCAATCAGAGGCAATTTACTTGGTCTTCCTTTCCCCGTATAGCACTTTGTTCACATGAAGACGACAGGGATGATCACACTTATTGTCACTGATCATCCCTGACAACCTCTGTCCCCTAGTTTTTTCATTTCAGACTTGTCCCTGCCCTTACTGGAATGGAGGGGACAGAGATTTTTATTAATAAATGGTCTTTTACTGTTTTCTAATTTTTTGGTTCCCCCTGTTCTCTCCTACTAAACATAAATCCTCTCAGAGCTGGAGAGTAAGCTCCATCATGTCAAGGATGACAGTGTTTACCACTGTATCCCCGGTTCTTAGCTTCTAGTAGATGTCCAGAGAGATTAGTTCCCAAAACACACACAATTGTAATTAAGAACACTTCTATTGAATCTCTGTCCCCTCCATTCCATGAGGGCCATGTCCCCTTGCTTGGCTGTGAGTACTTAAGGGGCAAAAACCTTATCTTAGTCTTCTTCAAGCCCCCAGCACCAAGCTTAGGGCTTAGCGCATGCTAGGGTAAAGATGCTGGATAAAGACTTATGCCCTACGTAGAGCTGGAAGGAGCAGGACAGAGGGGTAGAAGAGAGCGGTTAAAGCAGAAAGGGAAGGAGAATATAGAAATCAAAAGGACATCAAAGTAAGGGAATAAATGAGGAAAGAGCCTTCCTGGTGAAGCTCTGGGATAAGTAACATAAAGAACTCAACCAAACCAGATGGGGTTAATAAAAATAAAAACCTTCTTTGGTACCTGTTATATGCGGGTAACTCTATGTTAAACACTGGGGGTATAAAGTTCCATTAAACACCTCTCCCTATGGGTTGGTTGGGAAGATAAGACACACACACACACACACACACACACACACACACTGACCAGGGGCCTCCCTGGTGGCACAAGGGGTTAAGCACCGCACTATGAAGCAATCCGCAGCCACTGCAGCACGAGTTTGATCCCTGGCCAGCCAAGGAGAAACCCACATGATGAAGCAGAACTCTCCTGTTTCTCCTGCTGCTCCCCTCAGCAGTGTATTTCAGTCAGTCTGCCTGTTCTGTTCCCCACTCTGTCTCTGGTGAATCCTCTCAACCCCGCATCTCTAGCCTGTACCCCAGTTCTTGTATACATAAATAAATAAATCTTTCAAAAAAGCTGACCACATCTATACATACAAACATAAAGTTCTCAAAGTCCAGTACCACTTTAAACATCAAGCGCAAATATGAAGCTTGTCAACAGTCAATAAGGTATTGTTTTTAAAAATGTTAGATATGGAAACTGACTTGTCTAGCTGATATCTCAGTAAAAGTTAACAAGGCTAGATTGGAAACAAAGTTCAAAGAAAATGGACGAAGGCAGATTGACATGGAACTGTGAATTTCAATACCGTTCAAAAGTATTTCATTTTTGTGTGTTCCAAAGTGTATAAGTCTTTTCAAAGAAGAAACAGTTAGTCTGGGAAGGAAAGAAAGGATTCTTGGAGAGTCTGAAAGGAGTGGGTGGGAGAAAAGTGAATGAAAAGTAAACAAAAAAGGGAACTTCACAGAAGGAATAATGCGAACATGCCAGTGACAATGGGAAAAAAAGATTCTCATTCGGAAAACTGGTTTTTCAAACTGTATACATGAATTATCTCGATGATGTTTAAATAATCTGTCTAAGTGATGTTTAGCTGACTGCTGTAATGTAAAATATGAGATTTTAAGAAAATAAATAGGAGGTGGTTTTAAATTTTATGATAGGCACTTAGCCAAAGGTAATTGAGGAGAGTCTATGAAAGGGACTAAAAATGAAAATGGTAAGGCTATTATGTGAATAAGAGATAAGATGTATTCTAAGTGGAATGGTTGATAACTTTTTACTGATTTCTAAGACAGGCATAGTAATGTCCTAAAACATCATCCAGCACTTAATTTTTCTGTTTATTAAAAGTGTGATACTAGGATGACTTAGACATTTGCTTTTTTATTTAAGAAACCAAACCTTAACTCACTCCTAAGGGCCTTAGGAGTTAGCCTTAGCAACCAGCTATGACCAGTGTGCTCAACAGGGATTGGCTGAGTACCATATGACCTCATCAATTGAGCATTATGTCCTAGGGCCTTTGGGAGACTATAAAAGGGGGCGCGGGAGCCTGCCAAATTGGCTCTTCTCTAGTTTCTAAACATAGACAGCAGGATGTAGGACAGGTAAGTAGAGAAGAAAGCAAGTACCAGGTACCGTAGTAATTGGCTAAGGGTCTGGGTTAATGTGAGTGGGCACTGAGGTTAGAGAAGGGTGGTGGTGGGAGGGGGCAGAGGAGAGGGGGAGGACACTCACACTGAGTTGAGCTGAACCTTAAGTAGGGAGTAGGAAGTAGAGGGTGAGAAGTTGAGTGAGGTATGGAGAGTGGGAAGGGGGTATAGGGAACACAATTTGTTTATTGGGGAGATCTTCATAATGACTGATTGTGAAAAGTGGGGGAAATAAATGGGAAATATATTTGTTGGGGGAGGCATAGTTTAAATGCTTCCCCTTATAAATTAAGACTAATCTTGAAGGTTACGGGGAGTTAATAGGGGAGGGACACAAATGCCTACAAAATGTTGACTGTAAAACAAGCAGAAACAGTATGTGTTTTTTTGTGATTATTAAGAGGTTGAACCAGAAAAAGTATTGAAGTCTCCACCTTATCCATGTGGGATGGGCAGGGTCACTTCCTAGGTAATTGGGCCATTGGAGTGAAGTCAAAGGAAACTCAACAAAAAAAACCCCCTCAAGTTCTTGCAAGGCACAATTGGGGAAAATCATCAAGGCCCTTGCGCTTCAGGGGCTCTGAAGAGCCGTTGTTCATGGCTAAATACTGAATCCAGTAGTCTTTGTTGGGGAACACAGCGGTTTGTACCATGGCAGTCATGTCTTATCACTGCGTGGGCCCCATTTCTGATGGGGGAAGTAGCAGTTGGCCGGGCTTAGTCCTAGGCAAGTTACTTAGCCTCTCTGAACCTGTTTCCTCACTTGTAAAATGAGGGCAGTTGTAGTCTTGACCTCACAATCAGGGCTTTCATGATGTAAGCATGTGGTAACATGGGTCCATGCTTAGCAACAGTGGTTGGCACATAGTGTTCCATATTACAGTCAAATTAATACTTTAAAGTATACATTTATCTTATGACCAAGAGAATTACTTCTTACTTTGCCTTAGATGAAATTAGACATCCCGTTGGCCTGGTGGAACTAAACTGAATTTCTGGGTTTGTTGGTGTGGTGGGGCGGGGGGGTCGGTAAGGAGGTAGCAGTGTAAGGTGTTGTGGCCATAGGAATATTAAATTCCACGTCAGCCATTGGTTTAATTTGGCATTGACTGTTATTCAAACAAAGCAGTGTTTGTGAGTGGCCAAGGGAGCAGAGCAGACCAACACTTTCTTGGAAATAAAATGTGGCTTTTCCTTAAACTATTTTATTTTTTCTTCAGCCACAGAAATATTTCTTTGCTCTGGGGCTCAAAACCAAAATCCCTTCCTGGACTTGGTACAAATCTAATACTCAAAGGAAACTTCCATTTAAGATGACAGGGAGAAAGTAGTCCATAACTTAGAGCTCCCTTTAATGTCATTTCCGGTTACTATGGCGTAAGTGGTGCTTTAAAAGTTGGTCTCCCCATTTGTATTTCCCAACCTTGCCTCAGTATTTATAAGTGTATGGATGTATCATTCACCCATTCTCTCTGTGTGTTTATGTGTTGGGTTTTTCTAACTTTAGAATAAAATTTTAGTTATAAAGCCTGGTAGTGCAATTCTTTTTCCAGTCCTTGTTCCCTTTGACCTCATACACGTGGCATGATGCTACAGCACATGTTCCTAGGTCAATATTGAAAGCACAAGGAAGTTCTGTGTGACTAAGTCAAATGGAATGTTCCAGTTTTCTGCTTCTGTAACATATGTTTAAATGCAAGGTTTCAAGTGAAAAGGTTTGGGTATCCACCTCACCAATAACACAGGACATTTTGCAACAGCAATGCAATGAATGCCCATTTGTGATGTGATGCTTGTGTGGGTGGTGAGGCGGTGGGCTGGGTAAGAATTGGATGCTATCTTGTAATCCCAGAAGACAGTAGCACACACTAAGCACCCCCCTCTCTCATAGAGATAGTGACACGCATGATTTAATAGGAAAAAACCACTTTGGGGGAAAAACATGTTTTTGTGGAGAGAGCACGAACACCCAAACTGAATATTGGATCTTGACACCTAACAGTGATCTTTCTTTTCTCCCTGGTTATAGCGCTCCTGCATTTCTAGAAAGATGAATGCTAGGGATTGAACCAATGTCTGTTTGACCAGGTTGCTTAGGCCACTTGATTAATTCATTTGTACTTAATTCATTTTGTAAATGTGTTTTGGACCTGATTAGATGAAAAAGACAACGCTATTCTGAGGTTCCTGTGAGAAGTAAAAGATCTATTTAACCTGAGGACAATTTGAATGGTTCATTTGGTCTCTCCTGAAGCCTAAAAGGTCCCCGAAAGCAGAAAACAGTGGATAGCTGTACCTAAGCTCATTGCCTACGCTCATTTCCCCTCTTTTAGAGGGAGGTTTAGGATTAACCTGTTACAGGTCAAATGAATGCATTTACTCCTGCTTGCCGTGCAAAAACACACATAACATCTTTTTTGAAAGAGACATCTCCATTTTACAGATGCATCAAAGAACTTTAAATACCCTATAAGAAGGCCCTGCTGATTTGCACGATCCAAGTTTCAAAAACAGCCTCAGCTTTTATCAGCAGTGTTTAGGCTGTGTAGTGTGCGTTTTTTTAATTCCACTTTATCTCTAAGGTTGACTCCGGGGTGCCTCTGACTCAGGGGTGCCTTCTGACAATCCATAGCCCACAACCCATTCATTCTTATGCCCCTTCTCTGCCGCATAAAACAATGTTCGAAAACTGGCAAGCACAAAACAAATGGGGGGGACATTCAGCCCAATTTCACCACTCAGGTAAATTTCATTTTTCCTGTCTTTTTTTGTTAAAAAAAAAACACGTGACTGTAAGTATCCCTTGCAATTCTTGTTTCGCTTTGGAATTGTATTTGCCATGTAATAAGCTCTTTCTCTCTTAGGTCACTTTTAATCTCTTTTCATTCCTTTTCTCCTCTCTAGGGCACCAGGGGCCGGCGGGGCCGAAGCTCCCAGCGCGGCTGGCGCTGCTGGTGATAGAATATGTAGAAATTATATTTAGGGCGGGGGAGGGGTGGGGGGGTGGGAAAGATCCTTTCAGACGAAAACGAAGAAAGCTCCACTTGAAGATCTAAGAAAGTTCCGACACTAGAACCTTTGTATATAGTTTTCGGTAACCTTCGGCAGGGGGCGCTCGGAAGTTGTCGTCACTTTCCGGACAGCCTCCGGGACTTTACCCTCCAGAAATTCGTGCAGTGTTTCCGGCTCTTCTCAGTTGTAGACGCTCGTAAGTTTTCGGCGGTTTTCGGGGAGACTCGGGGACTCCGCGTCTCGCTCGCTCTGTTCCGATCGCCGGGTGCGGCGGGACAGGGTCTGGGGCTAGCCATGGCGTCCCCTTCTCGAAGGCTGCAGACGAAACCCGTCATTACTTGTTTCAAGAGTGTCCTCTTGATCTACACGTTCATCTTCTGGGTGAGAGACTCAGCGCCTGGGGACGGAAGGGGGTCCCGGGCTGCAGTGGGGGGTGTGGCCGTGAGCGGAGGGAGCTCAGGGCCGGGGTGGGGGGCAGGCGCGCGCGGGGTTGGGCGGCCGTGGCTGTTGGGACCCCGGCGCCGGCCGCGCGTTGCTGGGGCCCGAGCTGGGGGCGTCACGCTTGCGCCGGGGTCGGGGTGCGCGACGACCGCAGCCGACCGGCTGAGCCGAGGCCGGGACGAGTCTCGCGTTGGAGTTCGAGGCGGGGGCGGAGGGCGAGGAAGGGAGTGTTTGACCCTCCCTGCCCCCTTCCCGGAGCCCGCAGAGGGGTGTCCCCTGACCGTTGGAGAGGCCAGGCTTGCCCGACCCCTCTGAGGGCTCGCTTGCATAATAGTCTCTTTCTTTTCACTGCTTCATAAGAGGGGAGTATTTCGCAGGTAAGTATGGTAATGGCTCCTCTCCCGCCAATCTGGGGCTGGCTTTTGTTTCCCACCCCTTTGTACCCTGGGCTCTGCGCTGGACTGGGGTGGGGAGTTGTTAGAGGGGAATGTGGGGAGGGGGAGTTCCTGGAACTCATGGAAACTTTTGTTTTCTTTCCAGGAAGGCTTTCCCTCCCCTCCCCCCAAGGAAGCAGTAAGACAGTTAAGGAAGTTTTGATTCCTAAGGACAAATAAGCAGTGGGTTTGTGTTTACACAAAAAGATGAAGTTTAGGAATTGTGTTAAGTTGCCTACTCCAGTGTCCCCCACCTGGTTTTGGCCCTGGCTACCCTGGCTGCCCAGTGATCTAGCTGTGGGTTTAGTGAGGCCTGCCCTTGTGTGCAGAACCCCCCTCTGCCCTCCTCTCTTGTCCCCCCTTGTCTGCCACACTCCAGCCTCAGCTCTGTGGTCACAGATTGCTAAATCAATTCTCACACCTGTTGTTTCTTAAATACCTAGTGGCTTGTGTTTTGAAGATGCTGCTGTGCACATGTATAACTGTCTCCATTCTCTCATTTCCCTGTAGATCACTGGTGTTATCCTTCTTGTTGTTGGCATTTGGGGGAAGGTGAGCCTGGAGAATTATTTTTCCCTTTTGAATGAGAAGGCCACCAATGTCCCCTTCGTGCTCATTGGCACTGGCACTGTCATTATTCTTTTGGGCACATTTGGCTGTTTTGCTACCTGCCGAGCTTCTGCATGGATGCTAAAACTGGTGAGTCCTTGTTTTCTTTACAGTTGATTCTTGCTTGTAGAAAAGTCCTCTACGCTGTACATTTTGTTTCTTGGAACTGGCTATGGCCCTTTATGATTTTTCCTGTTCCTTCTGAAAACTTTCCAAGTAACAGTTCAGCTGCCAATTCCCACTTTTGTGTTTTCCCTGCCCTTTCCAATAAAAACATGCAGAACGGACTGAGCAGACCATTTTTCCCCCCTTAGTCTCCCTTTGCAGCTGTAATGTATCTTATTCATGCTGACTTGGCCTTTCTTTTTAATCCACAGTATGCAATGTTTCTGACTCTCGTTTTCTTGGTCGAACTGGTCGCTGCCATCGTAGGGTTTGTTTTCAGACATGAGGTAACCTTGAGTTTGGAAACCTTAATATATTAAAAAATGTGTGCACTAAGAGAAAAATTGATGAGTGGAGTTGAAGACATCTTTTAATAGTCTACAGATCACTTACAGCTATGTTTAAAGTTTACTTTTTCAACCTGTAGCTGAACAATATGGGCTTTCTTGTGAATATTCTAGCCTACTTTGAAAGGTACCCATCATTCTATGTATTTCCAGTAATTTTTCTGTGTATAAAGTACTTATGGAAAGTGGAGATAATAGAACTTTACTGTTAGGAAAATATTGATTAAATGTTTCATGCACTTGAATGAAATACATGCTCCCATAGGACTTTGAATTTGTAGTAATTTTTTTATTATATATTATATTTTGTTTAGTTGTCCCCTAGTTAAACTATATCCCCTAAAAGGTAGGATTAGACCTTATAATTACCATACTTGTTGCTGCTGCAAAGATAAGACTGAAAGAACTTCCTAGAATGTTTGTTTCCTAACATTGTGTCTCTTTGTTATAGATTAAGAACAGCTTCAAGAGTAATTATGAAAATGCTTTAAAACAATATAACACTACAGGAGATTATAGAAGCGATGCAGTAGACAAGATCCAAAATACGGTAAGTGGCCATAGGTATGGCCAGACTTCCCAGAAGGGGAGCACAGTCCTTAGCCCCTCAGGATGTTGTCCCCTTGTTCCATATTCTCAATATCTCAGATTAGGGGAAAATGGAAATGTGTCCTTGGAAAGAAATGTGGCATGATACCAAGTGACATCTCTCCATTTTCTCCTAATCTTTCTACTCACCTGCCTCTTTTTTTTTTTTTTAACTGTAAAATATAACATTTTGTGTTAAGGAACAAGTGCTAAATCATTTGAATTATAATGCCAGTTGAGGACAATGTCTTTAAAATATCAGGCTAGAGTACATTGAGTATAATGTTTTGAGGGCAGATTGCAATCTAAGATGATACCTTAAATGTTTGACTCTAAAGTTTTTGTTGGATTTTTTTCAGTTACATTGTTGTGGTGTCACCAACTTTAATGATTGGAAGGTTACCGCCTATTACTCAGAAAAAGGATTTCCTAAAAGCTGCTGTAAACTTGAAGATTGTTCTCCACAGAAAGATGAAGATAAAGTAAACAGTGAAGTAAGAAGCTTTTACGATTTTTTATTTGAAAATACTAACTGAATATAGAGTTGACTCAATTTTTATTTTTTACTCACAATATACAGACTTTGAAATAGGCAGGGCAAGTAGTAATCTTACTGAGTAAAGGAGGAAACTCTAGCTCAGAAAATTTGTGACTTGGGTTCACAAAATTAGCAAGTAACTTTTAAATGCATAATCCAAAAGGTGGAACTTGTGTTCCCCAAATTTCTGTTGAGAGCATTGCACTTGAAAATAACAGGAATTTTCATATGAGAGCAAATTTTAATGAAATCACCAAGACTGAGGTAGCTGAAGCTCATCTTTAGGAGATGTATCACAGATTTTATTACTGAGGTACTTAATGTTTTTTTTTTTTCTCTCACGTAAGGGTTGTTTTATAAAGGTGATGACCATTATAGAGTCAGAAATGGGAGTTGTTGCAGGAATTTCTTTTGGAGTCGCTTGCTTCCAGGTAAGTCTTTGTAGCTAGGAAAGGTTTCATCATTCTTGTAGGTGTAAACTAGACGATTTCCACTTTGAAGGCTTTGAGGTTTTCCTTCTGGGGCCTTAGTAGCCAGTCACATTTTCACAAAGCTGTCAGTTGCTCATCATGCTATAGAAAGACATTTATGTCTTGTGATTAGATCTTTGTAACTAGCTTTGTTTTACTTGGGAAGGGGCGGTGTGCTATTTCCATTCCAATTTTTTGATCTTCTGGATCTTCTGTTTCCCACATGACTTTCCCTTTTACCACGACCAGTCATATCTTGAAACTACAAAAAGCAAGATTTAGACTGAATTTCAGGCAGTACCTACCTTTTGAAAGCAGTTAGCTGTGGAAAGACCTGGTGCCCTCTTAGTCACGGCAGCCTTCCTGCATTGCAGTTCATTAAACAAAACATAAGCTAGATGGGGGACCTTGTTTTGCTCTGCACTCACTCCAGATTCTAAAATGTTATTAGGCTCTTTCCTGGGCTGCCACTGCCTGATGAGTTGCTGCATCTAGGTTCCAACCTATTAAAATTTAGCTCATACAAGGTCAAGTTGTATTTCCTGAGTTGTGCTTATAGAATTTGAACTTAAGGAAGTGTTTGGTGGTTCAGAAGTTAAGGAGAATATACCTATGTCTTGAGGTGTTTAAGGCTGTGTGTGTTTAATTTTGTCTATATTTTATCCCCAGCTGATTGGAATCTTTCTCGCCTACTGCCTCTCTCGAGCCATAACAAATAACCAGTATGAAATAGTATAACCAGCGTATCACAGGCTTACTCCTCTCCAACTTTAAGGTACGTTCAGTTTGGTGCTCACTTCTATCAGTGTTGGTGTTTACCACTGTTTGCCAAGGTAGTCTTGCCCTGTAGTGTATTTAGATTTTGTTGGTGCAGAGATCAGGTCTTCTAAACTCTAGGCACGGTCAAAAAGGACCGAAGGGCCTCTCTGAATTTATGTGCACATGTCAGCCTAAAGATCCTGAGTAGTCCCCTTTCTAACAAATGTGTAGCTAGAGTCAGAGAAATGAAGGATCCCGGAAGTGGCCTTATTGCTAGGTTCCCAGGCAACAAGTACCCTGTGCTCTTACCAGGTTCTCTAGTCTTTTTCCTAATTCTCATTCACCCCAGTTCTATGGTAAGCAGTTGTTAGAGTCATAAACTCATCTTGCCTAACCGGAAACCAGATTTGGGAGAGAAATGTGTTCTAATAAGTTCAATATTTGAGTAGTGAAGTAATCCCTGGGGCACCCTTCACATTTTATTTGAGGCACTGACTAGGAACACCTGAAGGTCTTCATTAGCAGAATAGATTAGAATGTGTGCAAGCAAATAGAGATATTGAAAATTGGGTTGCGAGTACATTAACTTTTCTTCTTTACTTTTAGGACATTTATATCCTCCCCTCCCCCTGTGAACTACAATACTGCCTGGATGGAGGACTGACTAACTACTTACGGATAGACTGAAAAATTACGATAGTCTGATTCAATCAAGACATTTATTCAGTGTTACAAGTCCACTTTCTGTCCCATTCATGTTAGATCATTGAAACACCCCATATCACTCTGAAACACTGGAAGAGCTAGTAAATTGTAAATGAAGCAATACGGTGTTCCTCTTGACTTATTTTTCTCAATGTGGGGTGTTTGAAATGCACTGTGAGTTTGCTGTTTTCATGTAGTGTATAAGAGAGAAAATTGACCCCTTTGAATTTACTGTTAATGTGTCATAGGAAATGGACCCCTCTGAACTGCCCCCTTCTCAGCCAAGGTTATCTGATTGATTGTATAATTTGCGTCAAAAAGTTAACAAGGTTTTGTTAGTCTCTGTTCTGTTGATAGGCAGAGTCACGTTGTAGAATGTTAGTGCAGCCTGTAGTTGGATGGCACCCATCAGCATTGCCAGAATGGTGGTAAGGGTCTTTGACCTAAGCCCCCCAAGACTAAAATGGCATACCAGCGTTCTGTGACATCAGGTTGTAGAACAAGTAACTGCATTTCTTTGCTTCCAAATTGAGGTATTTGTTCTGTTTATATTTCCCTCATTGTTTGAAAGGTTCTATTACTTTAACGGTGTCGGAATTGTTATTTTCCTTAGGGATTTAAAGCATCTCGTATTCATTCGTTTTAGCTAGTATTTCCTTGCCAGGTTGATAGGACTTCATTGTCAATATTATGGTCAACTTTAATAATAGTCTTAGTTTCGATGTGTGCCTTTGATTAATAAATATAAATCTTTTAAACAATAAATACTGTTTTCTTCTAAAATCGTCTTTACATTAACTTAGAAAATCTGCTGGGGTGCTTGTTCCCCACTGGGAAAGTGAAGCCCCACATTTCGACTTGGAATACAGTTTGGGGTATGAAATGTAAAACTGGGTTCTGATTCCATGTCATTAAGAGATATTAACATCCCTGTTTACAAAAACAACTCCCTGTGAAAGGACTGCTTGTGATAAAATGGCCTATGCTTAGCATTCTGTAGATCAAATGTTGTGGAGCTGATGGGGAGAGTTGAAACCTGCACCTTTGTGGAGTAATAAGGAAATTAATAAACTTCGAGTTGAAGTAATAAGGAAATTAACTTTTAAACTTTGAGTTGAAATGGGGGGATTCTTTTGTTTGGGGTTTCTTGCTATAGCCACGAATACACAGGTCCTAGCTCGTTTTTGATTGCCACACATCCACATGGTCCTTGAATTTGATAAGAGGGAGTCAATCAAGATTTTAAGTGGACAAAAACTAGCACTACTGCCTGAGGATTAATGACATGACTTCAAGTTACGTGTTGTTTTTTTTAAAGATTTATGTGTACAAGAGCTGGGGTGCAGGTCAAAGGTGGGGGGGCTGAGAGGATTCACCAGAGACAGAATGGAGAACAGAACAGGCAGATCTACTGAAATACACTGCTGAAGGGAGCAGAGGGCGAGACAGGAGAGGTCTGCTGCTAACCCATGTGGGTTAGCTCCCTGGTCAGAGATTGATCCAACTCAGGGTGCAGCTTCATAGTGCTACGTCTTAACCTCATACGCCACCAGGGAGGCCCAAGGTACGTGTTTTAAAATACTTGAAGTCATTGGAGAAAGAATATTCTCCATGAAGATATTACAACCTGACAAGGTAGAATAACACAACTGATAAACAGCGGCTCTTCAAATGCAGTTGGCTAAGGGAATTTGTAAAGCCAAGGAAATGAATATTTAAAGGATAATCTGTGATTTTCCAATGAGTATTTTTCACTAGGGTGGCCTTGAAGAACAGTTAAGGTTTTCTTTAGTGTGTGTGTGTGTGTGTGTGTAAACAGCTTTTCCTCAGTAGTAAAAAATGGAAAGCAGAAAGGAAAAAACACCCCTAATGTGGATTTATTTGGGATAGCCAATTACAAAAGTCCCTTAGAGCTAATGTGTGCATGTGCACACAAGATTGTAAAATTCACCTCCACCTTCCATGTGCCAAAGGTATCCTGTGGGTTGTCTCACTTCCAGGCACCAGGTTGCTTAACTGCCAGGCAACTCTGAACTCCCTTTGAGAAGCAGAGCGCCATGGGTATATTTTCTGGAAGTGTGGAAAGCTTGGCAGTTTTGGCCTTTTCCTGTGGAGGACTGGGTTTATGTTGTAGGCATCAAACTTTTGTGGAAATAAATACCTACTACAGGGTATAAATGCCATTTCTGTTTTTCCTCAGAGCTCACACAGGATTCTTTGTGACTAGATGTTTTTGCTCCTGTCAGAAGCCAAATTGGTACTTTGCCAGTGAGGCGGCTAACCAAACTGATTAAATAATGAGATGGAAAGAAACGTATACTTTATTGTGTGAAACTGAGGAAACTTCAGGTTCCTTTAGACCACTTCCATGTGGGCATTTATATTTGTAGAAAAAAATCTCACACAAGGTATAAATACCACTTCTGCTTTTCCTCACAGCATACATAAGACATGCTGGGATTTGGTATTTTTTAAACTTTACTGCCCTTCTAAGTTGTCGCCTTGACTGTGATGTGGCAAACCAAACATTTTTTAATTCAAAAAAGGAAAACAAGAAGTTAATATCAGGAAAGAATATATAAATCAAAATCATTGTAGCTAGCAAAATGTGACTTGCATTTTTATTTTTAATGTTTAAGTTCTAGAAGTAATTGTAATCATAAGCAAGTGTTGCTTATGATTCGTAGGGAACAAACATGGTTGTAAAGTCAGGACTGGACACAGTGCAGGTTTCCTGATCCAATGCAGACTGGGTAAAGGAGGAGTCAGACTCCTCAGTGGTTTTTTGCGGGTCTTTCATTGGGATTTAGCAGGTACACGGCAGGCAGGAGTGCTGGGGGGCCGGGAGGCTGGCAGGCATCCCAGCCCCCAGCAAGTCTTTACTCTTTCTGGGCTCTCCGGTGTTCTCTCTGCTTCTCTGTTCTCGGCTTCTCTTTCAGCTTCTGCTGGCGTCCCCGTGACGCCGCCCTTAAAAGCCTAGTCTCAGCCCAGGTAAATCCCACCTACCTATGCCCACACCCTACTCCAGGTGCCCCCCATCAGGCATGCATTCAGGACTGCAAGGCATGCATTCAGGACTGATGGCGGGAGGGCAGAAAAGCCTAACATTTTTCCTTACCCTACAATGGTATAAAAGTTGCTAATCAAAATGAGAATTTCTAGAAGACATACCAAGAAAAACATAGCTTTCTTATTTCTATACTTGATTTTAGCCATAAGGCTGAGAAGTGATAAATTCCTTATTTTTAAACATGTGTAGAGAATGGCTACACTCTCCTCCTCAACTAGGAAATAGTGGTAATGACTAAAGTTTATCGAGCACTTACTATAGGCTGTGGGGTAAGCATTTCCCTCTCTCTCTCCACAACTACTTAATGGTGCTAGGACTATCATCTCATTTTACCAATGGGAAATTTGAGACATAGAGAGGTTAGTTTTTCCACAGTTCCTCTGTTGGCAAATTTGGCAGAAAGTTAGGTATTGAACCCAAAAGGTTTAACAGTAGAATCCCTGCCAACACATTTTCTATCCAGAATCATGCATGCAAATCTCAGGGATTATGGATTTTACAGCAATTCTTTGCAGCTGCCTTGAAACAATTATTGATGGTTTTCTCTAAAAATATTTTTTGGTTCTAGTGTTAAAAAATGATAGTGTATACATAGTTTTAAATAATTCCCTAATTTAGCAGCCATTGAAGTTGTTCTTTAGCTCAGTGCTGCTCGAATTTTAATGTTCCTAAGAACCACGTGGAGATCACGTTGGATGCAGATTCTGACTCAGGAGGTGTTGGGTGTGGGCTGACAAGCTGCTGGAAGGGGGACCACAATTATAGTGAAAAGGATTAGGTGACTTAGTGCAGAACTACGACGCGCTGGAGCCAACATCCACTGCCTTGTGAGAACCAACTGTTAGCTTTTCAGGAATATTGGGAGTTGGTTATTAAACATAAGACTGATTTTTCAGTCATCGATCTAAAACCCAGATTCCTTGTGAGAGGGAAGTCATGATTTAATTATGGCTTTTCTATTTGGTACCCTTACCCCATAGAGCTTAGTTGAGTTAGGCACTTGAAAGAGCACAGCAAATGGTAATGAAATAAATGAACGAGTGAATCTAATTATAATTGTTCTTTAATGTTCTAAGTGAAATAATTTGTTGATTGAAATAATGTCATTCCAATATAAGCTACTGTCTATATAACGGAAACCACCTGCTCATTCAGAAACCACAACCTCAGAAACTACTACTAACTTCCTCCTGGGCAAATCACTTTTGCTACTTCTCTTTTTTGATCTTGTTGCTGCATTTGATGCCACCAAGTGTTCTTGGTTTTTGTATTGACCTTGCAATATCCTGATTTTCTTCCCCTTTATTGCTCTTTGTAGTTTATGCTGCTGTTTTAATTTCCTCTTACTTTTCAAGTGGGCTGCCCCCAAAGGCTTGTATTTGGCCCTCTGCTCTTAGATTATGCTGAATTTAGAGGAATTAAATGTAGATGACCATCAGGCCTACCCCCTTGGTCTCTGCGTTCGTCACAGTTTTTGCTTGTTTCACCTTTTCCTGTCCAACACCTCAAAGCTTAGCATTCTGAACACTTAAAAATATTTCTTCTATAGCATCTGGTCCATGCATAGCAGGCATTCATTTGATGTTGGCTGAACTGCCTTCTTCACCCAGAAATACAGTTTATGGAAATTGGACATGGGCCAGTTACTCTTAAGAATTCATTATCATTTGCTCTGTCTCATGCCTTTATCTGGTGAACACGAATCTTTGGGTAAGATTGTCATATTTGATCTGGTGCTGCTATCATTACTATAGCCTCAAAAAAAAAAAAAAAAACACTGAAGTAGTGGCCTGTAAAGACTCTTCTTTCTCCCGACAGAAGTTTCTCACCATCTTTTCAGGGAAAAGATTATCCTAGTAGCAATATCCTGAAAGCAAATAAAACTGGCAGGGAACTTGCCTTGATAGAGGCAATCAATTCACAAGTGCGTACATACAGCTTCTAAGTAGGTGGTGCAGAATCATCTCTGGAAAGCCACAGTCGCTACATTATGCACCCAGTTAGGGAAACATCCTGGGAGTATAATAGAGATTTTGAGAGGTGAGGGATGTCAGCTCCATTCTGTCCAGAAAGGTCATGTACTTCCTTAGTAAGAACGTGACATATAAGAGAATGTAGACTCTTTGCCAAAAGTGTTTCTTCTGCTCCAGAGGGGAGTGTAGGGGCTGGAAGGGCCAGAGCAGGATCTCTATGACCCTATGCAGATGGGTAAATGAAAATCCTGGAGCCCTTGGTGGCTTTTCAGGCTTTTATTGGGATTTTTACCGGGTACATGGCAGGCAGGGGTGCCAGGGGACCCCTCCCAGCCCCCAGCAAATCTTCACTCTTTCTGGGCTTCACTCTGTTCTCTTGTGGTCTCGTTCTCTTTCTGGTTCCATTCTGCTCTCTTGTTTGTTCTTGTTCTCTTCCTCTGGCGTCCCTGTGACGCTGCCCTTATAGGCCCGGTCTCAGCCTAGGTGTGCCCACCTACATCTGCCATCACCTCATTCCAGGTGCCCGCCATCAGGCATGCATTCTGGACCGCAGGGATCCATCATTAATCCTGATGGCGGGAGGGCAGAAAAGCCTGACAATCATTCAATCATTAGGTTAAGAGAATAATGTTTATTGAATGCTTACTAATTGCCAGGCATTGTATAGGATGCTTCAATCCCCTACCCTGTGTGGGGAGGTAGTGCTAGTCCCATTTCAGACAACCAATGAAAAAGCTGAAGAATAGGTTAATAACTTGACCAAGGTCACACAATTAGCATATGGCAGATCTGGGATTTGAACTTAAGTCAGAGTCTGAAGCCCATGTGTAGTGCCAATGTAGAGTAAATGATTGTCAGGCTTTTCTGCCCACCCGCCATTAGATTAAATGCATGCCTGATGGCAGACACCTGGAGTAGGGTGTGGGCATGCATAGGTGGGCACACCTGAGCCAAGAGACTGGGCATATAAGGCCAGGGCGGCAGAGGACGGTGTGGTGTGGAGTGGCAGGGTGTGGAGTATGGTGGAGTACAGCGAAGTACAGTGGAGACCATGAAAACAGCTAAAACACCAACACAGCTGTTTGAACTGGTGATGAACCTACCCGGCTTGGGATGGTTGCTTTGCAGACAGGTAAAGGAGGAGCCCTGGAGCCCTCAGTGGCTTTTTCAGGCTTTTAGTGATCTTTCTACACCACGTGCAGTACGGCAACCAAGGGCAGGGCAGGGAGAGAGGCCTGGGGGCCAGCCAATCTCCACTCTTTCTGGGCTCTTTTTCTTGCGCTCTCTTTGCTGATGTCACCACTCTCTGTACTTGGTTCTCTGCCGCCCTTATAGGCTCCGTCTCTGGCTCAGGTGCGCCCACTCATGCACGCCCACCCCACACTGCAGGTGCCGCCATCAGGCACGCGTGTAAGCCCACAGATGTCACTCATTGATGTTAATGGAGGGAGGGCAGAAAAAACCTGATCACTTCCATTTACCCTACGCCATGCTTTGTGCATTGGATTTTTTTTTTAAATCTTATTAGCAAAAGGCTCTGGGATTATGAGACTAGTCCATGGCCAGAGGACAGAAGAAAGAATCTTTTAATCAGTCTTTACTGAATACGAAATTTTCAAAATGGAAAATTTCATCCTATTTTCTCACAATATGCTCTTGCAGGGTATTAACATACAATCATAAAAACAAACAAAACCTGTTGTTCCTCCCTTGGCCCCACAAGAGTTATTGAATCAAAGACATGATTACAAAGAGTTAATCACAATCTAAACATGAACGCCTCCCATTTTCTTTTAAGCATCTGGTTACACAGCCTTGTGCTTCTTAAAGCTTACAAGCTAATATTTCCTATATTAAAAAAAGATATTACACAACACTTAGCTGCTTTCCTATGTATTCATTTGTGAATATCTTCAAATATTACGTGGAAAAAACACCCCCCGTAAACAAACCTCTGCAGCACAAACAGACACATGCTGGAGGCAGAATCACAGTCTGTAGGCACAGATACAAAGGTGCTTGTGTTAAATGTTTTTTTTTTTTTTTCTTTTGCACATGTGCATGCTTGGAGATAATCCTTCCCCCTACAGGAGAGCAGCAGTTTCTGAGGCTGCCAGCCTCCAGGCGCAACACAGGGACCTAGGGAGTTAATTCAGAACTTATACCATGGCTCAGTGCATCCTTGAACCCCCCCAGTCCACAGTCTCGCCCAGGCAAGGGAACAAGCAACACATCCCTCACCCAACTCTTGTTGGCCTCAACTCCATCCTGGCCAGGCTCTGACTTTAGTGGAAACAAGTGTTGACAGAAACTATGTCATGATAATTATTTGGGAACTTGGCCCAAAGACATACCCTGTAGAATTTAGAAAATATCAGAAAGTTTAGAGATGATGAAACGTAAAAATCTAACAAGTGAAAGATAAGCCATGTTTTGATTTAAAAATAGATGTTTCTTATCTACAAAATGAGTACATGAATTAAAAAAGTATTAAAAAATTCAAAGTGATAAAAGTAATACATTTGATTAAAAAATTCAAAGTGATATAAAGCAATACATTTGTCCCCCTCCCCTGGTCACCCTCATTCCCACTTCCCAGAGGGAATCATTGATAGAGGTTCCTTGTGATTTCTTCCACATCGTGACATATACAAGTATATCTGTATTTTTTCTTTTTTTCTCCTATAAGTGGAAACCTTGGTTAAACTCACAGACTGGAGCAAGACTGACTGGGTCTAATTTATGAAAGGGAGATAAATAATAATTCCCTACTTTATAGGGGTGTCACAAGGATTAAATGAGTTGCTACATGCCGGGCACTTCAAAACAGTATATGGCACATCCAAAGTGCTATGTAAGTGTTGGCTATAATTTTTAATGACTTTATTGAGCAATATTTTATGTGTCATAGAATTCACACCTTCAAATGTACAGTTCAGTGATTTAATCAATTTTACACCATTTTTGTTTTCCCTGTGAACTTCCTCATGCTCATTTATGGCTAATTCTTTTCCCATTCCTAACCCAAGGCAACCCTTAATCTACGTTCTCTAAAGATCTGCCTTTTCTAGACATCTAATATAACTGGAATCTTACAATATGTATCCAACTTCTTTTATTTCACAATGTTTTTGAGGTTTACCATATAGAGCATATGTCAGCAGTCCATTCTTTTTAATGACTGAGTAGTATTCCACCGCATGAATATATATATATATATATATATATATATATATAGCACATTTTGTCTACCCATCTGCCAGTTGGTACACATGTAAGTTTTTTTTTCCCAATTTTTGACTATTACAACTAATGCTGCTGTGAGCATTTCCTTGCAAGTCCTTGTATGGACATATGTTTTCATTTTTCTTGATTAGATACCTAGGAGTAGAATTGCTGCCTTGTATGAGAAATTTATGTTCAACATTTTGATGAACTGCCAAAATAGCTGTGCCATTTTACATTCCCATCAGCATTCCCATTTCTCCATACTCTTGTCAGCCTTTGTTATTGTCTGTCTTGTACTTACTCTAGTGGGCACAAAATAGTATCTCACTGTGCTTTTAATTTGCAATTCCCTAATGACTGAGTCTGTTAAGCATCTTTTTACATGCTTACTAGTCATTTGTATATCTCCTTTGGTGGAACATTTGCTCATGTCTTCTGTCCATTTTAAATATTTGCTTTCTTTTGAACTGTGAGAGTCCTTTGTGTGTTTTGGATCCAAGTCCTTTATCAGACACATGTTTTGTAAGTATTTTCTCCTAGTCTGTTGCTTGTCTTTTCATTTTCTTAATGGTTTCTTTTGAAGTACAGAAATTTTGAATTTTGATGAGTTCTAATTTAGCAATTATTTTTTCCTTTTTTGGACTGTGCTTTCAGTGGAGTATCTAAGAAATCTTTGCCTAGCCTAAGGTCTCATAGATTCCCTCTTATGTCTTCTTCTCAAAGTGTTAACTGTTTTTAGCTTTTACATTAAAGTTTAAAAATGCTAAAGTGAATTTTTATGTGTGATGTGAGATAAGGATTTTCTAGGATTGTCTTTTCTTTAGATGTTCAAATCCAGTCACCACAGCACCCTTTGTTGAACATTCCTTCCGCTCCAATGATTTATCTTAATACCTTTGTCAAAAATCAGTTGACTTTAAATATTGGGGTTTGTTTTTGAACCATTAATTCTGTTTCATTGATCATTGTGTTTGTTATAATACCTTTCTACACTATCTGTTGATAACTGTAGTTTATAATAACTTTTGAAATTGGGAAATGAGGATCACCCAACATTTTTCCTCAAGGTTGTTTTAGCTATTTTGAATTCTTTGCACTTTCATAAACAGTTTGAGCTCTCATTAATTTCTGCAAAAAGGACTGCTGGAATTTTGTCAGCTATTGTATTGAATCTACAGAGCAATTGAAGGAAAACTATTTGATCAATACTGAGTTTTTCAATCCAAGAACATGGAATACCTATCCATATATTCATATCTTTTTTAACATTTCACAGCAAAGTTTTGTAATTGTTAGCCTACAAGTCTTGTGTTTTGTTTGCATTTCTAAGTATTTTATTCTTTTCATGCTATTGTAAATGAAATTGCATTTTAAATTTGATTTTTGGATTTTTTTTTGTTGCTTGTGTACATAAATAAAATTGATTTTTGCATATTGAGCTTATATCCTGTGACCTTATTGTACTTCTAATATAATTTCTTTTGTGAATTCCTTAGGATTTTCTACACATAAAGATTATATCATATGCAAAGAGAGATAGTTGTGCTTCTGCTTTTTTAGTCTGGATCTCTTTTCTTTCTTTTGTCTAATTTTCCTGACTACAACGTCCAGTACAATGTTTGAACAAAAGTGATGAGAACAAATGTTTTGTAGCTGATCTTAGGGGAAATTTTTCAGTCTTTTACTATTGTGTTGTTATTTGTGGGTTTTTTAATATATGGCTTTTATCAAGTTAGGGAATTTCCTTCTATTCCTATCCTTCCCTCCGCCCCAGTTTTTTTTTCCAATCATGAAAGTGTGTTGTGTTTTATCAAATGATTTTTCTTTGTCTATTGAGATGATCATGTGGTTTTTGCATGTTTTCAATTGAAATATCTTACAGTGATTTTAATATGTTGAACCAAGCTTGCATTCCTAAGATGTGTCTCACTTGGTCATAGTGTATCAATCTTTCTATATATTGCTGGCTTTAGTTTACTGGTATTTTGGTGAGGATGTTTATACCTATATTCATAAGGGATATTGGTCTGTAGTTTCATTATGATGTCTTTGTCTGATTTGGATAATACTTCCCTTATAGAATTAGTTGTGAAGTATTTCCTTCAATGAGTTTGTAAAGCGTCGATATTGATTCTTCTTTAAGCATTCAATATAATTAACTAGTGAAGCCACCTGAACCTGAGTTTTAATTTTTGAAGTTTATTGATTTTTAGTTTAATATCTTTACTTTTTATAAATCTATTTAGGTTTTCTATTTCTTTTTGAGTCAGGTTTGGTAGCTTGGGACTTACTAGGAACTTGTCCATTTCCTATATCTAATTTGATGTCATACAATTGTTCACAGTATTCCTTTCTAATATTTTTACTTCTTTAAAGTTGATAGTGATGTCCACTCTTCCATTCCTGATTCTTTTCTTCCTGGTGAGTCTAGCTTAATGTTTCTTAATTTGTTGATTTTCTCAAAGAAACTTTGGTTTTGTTGATTTTTCTCTACTAATTTTCTGCTCAAGTCAACTAGTTCCATACTAATATTTATTATAATCTTCTTCAGCTTGCCTTGGGTTTAATTTGCTCTATAGGCAGCTTACATCTCTGCCTTGGTCTTCACTTGTGCTTTGAAGAAAGCCTTAAACACAGTCAAAGTTGGGAGATTGGTGTCCTCTCAGGTCTTTCCTGGGCTTGTACATAGCCCTGCACATGCAGCCTTCCAGATTCCCAGGAATAGGCCAGAGCCCTTTCAAGGCCACCATGAACATCTTATTCCTTGCATCATTCTTTTAGGTTTTTGGCTAGGTTCTTACTTGCCCAAACTAGTATCATAGCCTCAGGTAGCTGTGATGTTAAATAATTGCTGCTGATTGCTTTCAATAAATACTCTGCAGATAGGGCTTTTCTTGTAGAGCAAGCTCTGAGTCAGGACAAGTAATGCAAATACTTTTATGAATGGGGTTTTCCCAGAGGACAGTGAGATAGGTCAAATAGTGACAATGTTCTGGAGATGTGACTTTTTGTGGAATTCCAAACCTAGCCTGCTCCCTCTGGTGGCTCTGATGCAATAGTTCTTATAGTAACTATAGTTGTGAGTCTACTGTTTTTCCAAGCTACAGGGGAACTGGAGAGAGGGACATGGAAATAGGACAAGTTAGAACTGCCATAAAGTATTATTGCAGAGGTTAAAATGTAACTCCTGATCAAATGTTCCTCTGATTGCTTTAGATCTTTGGTTAGTCTCCAGATTTCTGAAAAGGTTTATTTTGATTATTTTGTAAGTAAATTTTCATTGTTTTTACAAAAGAGTGGATTTATAAAAGTCTTCCCTCTGCCATTCCAGAAAGTCCCATCTGGTTAGCTATTATTTTATTATACAAGCTACTCCTCAGCTTCCTTTACTACTACCCCCACTTAACAATGCATCTTGGATATTTTTCCACAGAAGATCATACAGGGGTGTGAAATAATTTATTTAACCAGGCACTGTCACTGGATCATTTAAGTGTTCCAGCAAAATCTATGAAATAAATACTCTTTCGAACTCCAGATTTCTCTCTCTCTCTCACTCAAGCATACATTATATATACTTATAATACTTATAATAAATTCCCAGCTGAGGAATAGCTACTCAAAGAATATGTGCAGTACTAATTTTGATTCATATTGCCAAGTTTCCCTCAAAATAGCGGCACTAATTACACTCTTTACTACTATATAATAGTGCCATTCTTCATATATATATTTGCCAACACTGAGAATCTTCTTAAATTTTGCTAATTCGGTAGTTCAGAAAATGGTGCCTCATTCCATATATTCATATATTTTTTAACTTGGTTTTAATGCCATAAATATGATTAAACAGATTAGTATAAAGTTGACTATCTGCTTACTTCACACACACAGTTCGAAAGGTCCTTTGGATTGAGACTTTGTTACAACAAGCAAGTGGAGAAGGAAAAGCAGTTGCAGATGTGGGGAGCATCACAGAGCATGCCTTATTACCAAAGTGCTTTTTCAATACTTTACAAAAGCAGTCTGGGTATAAAGTCATCAGTCAAAACCTGCTGCTGCCCTTGTTTCATTTGGATAACCATCCTATTAAGATTCACAGTGATTGTTGTCAAACTGGAGTCCTACACCCTGGAATTTGGCATGATGACTCAGGATGGTGAAAGCATCTCCCTCTCAAAATCTTTTGGGACTCTGGTAAGCTCTGATTGGAACTCAGTTGCTCAGGAACATTTTAGCTAGTTTCTGGTGACCTTTTCTTTCAGTTATAACTAAAAACATGTTTGGAGCTCACAAATTGTAGAGGAATGAGACTACTATTTTGTTCAGAGTGCTTTAAAAGTAAAACAGCCATAGTATTTTAAAAGCAAAGAGAAGAAGATAGTGATGCCTAAAATGAAGTTAAATGAAACAGGGAAGAAATCGAAGTCCTGCAATGGAAGATATACCTAATGTCAGGAACAGTTCAGCGAGAGGTTTATGATGACAACTGTAAAGCAAACACCTCCCTTGTCTAGGTTATATTTACTGTTTTTTGGGCACTAGCATGGTTTCCAAAAGCCATGCCAAGTTTGCTTAATACTCAGTTTGTTCTTCTACATCCTCCATACATGGCCGTTCGCAGGCTATGGATATTGTGCTGCCCAAATCAAGCAGCTGAGGATAGGAGTTGAGTGGGGAAACATAGGAATTGGGGGTAAAGGGCAAAATGTGCTGCTTCCATTGACTCCATAGTGACCTTTGAAAATTTGCTTAATGTATCAGTTTCCAAATCTCTTCAGTGAGGCAATGCAACAGGGAACACAGAAAGCATTATGAAAGTATTATAGAGGATATCACCATGAGCACAAACTTAGCCCATGACTGAGGGGTACCCCGGGACCCGCAAACTTGTACCCTCTAAAAGAGTCTATTCATCTGTGTATACAAAGTATACTTAGCATGAGATAACTTTAATAGGATTAATGTGAATAAAGAGAAGAAATGGTAATAGTTTCCCAATGAAACACCCTAACTTACCCATCCCCTTGTGGATAAACACCCAGCCAAACAGGGTTACCAAAGTGGGACTATTGAGGCCCAAGTGCCTCAAATCTAAGACACCTCCTGACAGGGAAACATAGAAAGGGGTGAAAGGGACCAGGCAAGTCTGGGATGAAAGGAACAAAATCAAAGTACAAATCAAGATAATGGCTGCCATTGTCAGCCTCCCCACAGGTCTCCCACCCACGGGTCTCTTTCAAGTGTCTGTACATGTCTCTCCTCCATGTGTCTCCTCTAAGTCTCCCAAGTCCCTGGTGCAAGTCCAAAAGCCAAGAAGCAAGCATCCTTCTTGCCTGTGTGTCTCTGTATATCCCGTGTTATTGAGCTTCACCTGGCCCCTCCGTTCCGCCCCCTAGTTGGCAGTAGCTAGTCCAAGGTGGCTGCATGGAAGTGGGGACAGGGAACATGGAACCTCCCCCTTTTATGGAGACGCCTCTATTATAAAACTGTTCAGGGAAATTAACCTTGACCCGGTAAGGCTTCAATTAAAGTTTTTACTTCAAATTTGTTTTTTTCCCACCTTACAATAAGTTTGTGATTCTGAGCCTTGGTGAGTTAAGTAAAAACTATATGATCACAAAGAGGTGGGGAGTGTACTGTACACCTTTTGAATATAGACAATATAGCATAGTGGTTAAATGCATGATTTTACCTAAATGCCATGGGTTTTGGAGTCAGACTGCCTGGCTTCATAGCCTGGCTTTGCCACTTATAGCTCTGTGGCCGTGGGCGGTATATCATTTTATTCATTTGTAAAATAAGAAAAATAATACTTCCTACCTCTCTATATGATTACTATGGGGATTAGATTAGTTAATATAAGAAAAACAGTTAGTACCGGGCAAACAGAAAGCACCCAGTAAAAGTTAACTTTTGTTGTTATTATTCTTAATTTAAAATGTTCTCCTTTGCCCAGGTACCTAACAGGAGTCAGTAAGGAAGGCAGAAGCAGAAGTAGAGAGCAGGACTACTAGAACTTTCTGGGAGATCACAGTTTTGAGGGTGGTGTTGCTGACACACAAGTCAGCATTCTGTCAGGCTGTTTTATAAAAAATATGTCAATGTTACTCAAAATGTATTTTTTGAATCACTTGCGTTAGAATTGCCAGGAGAGGGAAGAATTGATAAAATGAGGATTCCAAAGTTTCATCCCAAACCTGAAAAATCAGAAAGTCTGGGCCTTGGACCTATGATTGTACAGTTTTTACAGGCACCCCAGGAGTTTCTGATACAGACTAAGGTTTGAGAACCATTGGATCATACTTTATTTAGATGTGGTTGGGGTACCAGTGGTGGGCAGGGTATGAATGTATATATTTGTAGAGGTTTGGACCTATAGCCCCAGAACAGATACAAAGATGTAAACCTACTTTACGTCAATAAACATGATTTGGGAAAAATAATTAAAGACAACAACAACACAGTAAGCAGCTAGTAACACCAGTAACCACGTGCAAGTTTCTAGCGTATGAATCCATGTTCAGCTCCACCCAGGAGTTGCTTTGGCTCCTGCTCTCAGGCAAATGAATGGTCTTTTCTTGTAATTTTTGAACTTAGACTGCAAGACATCCTGTTTCTGGACATAATAAACAAATGTTTAATTCCTACACCTCTAATGCTTTTGTCAAATGCGTTTTGTGATGCTGGCTGTAGCTCCTGATTTTACCAGTAGGGTGCACAGTCAGTCTATTGATCCTAGGTTTTGTGTAACAAAGAATTCTAAGCTGGTCTGTTTTAGTTATGGAAATCTTTTCCTGGGGTTTGGATAATAATAGACAAGGGCCACTTCTGTGTAGGGTAGGAGGGTGACCCCCGGGTGGGGTGGCTCATTTTTTAAAGATGACACATAATGAAACTTTGTAATTGAAAATTTTATATCTGAAAAGTATGGGCTCCTGGACATGACACTCCATAAAATGAAACAGGGCCTTTCTTTCATGAATAACATGCACTCCAGTTACGCACTTTGGAATAAGGTGTGACATGTGAAGTGTAAGAAAAATTATGAGACGTTGAATTATTTTATTTTTGAAAACAATGTGATTTGGCATGTGGAATTAGACACCTGGAAGAAAATACTTGAATGGTTGATGAAAAATAAATTTCAATTTTTTGTGACTCCGAGTTTTTTTCCCTCAACTCTTAGACTGTTTACTTATCATTTAAAAGGAAATTGAGGGGGCAAGGATTTGAGGTATTTGGGAAAAAGGTAAAACATCCATCCATCAGTTTTCCCTGCCCTTCTTCCAACCCTCCAACGTCAAAAGAGCAGAGACCACCTTCAAATGAAAATGTTTCTCAGTGTTCTCTGTACAACCTTCTTAAACTGAAAAGGAAGGATTAGTTCATTAATAAAGTGCAGACACTGGGAAAACAAGTTTTAGGAAAGAAATTGGACTGTACATCAAACATGTAGAGTTTTTGTGTAGAAGTCTCTCAGTACTTAAAGTGGGCTTCATTCTTAAGATGCCTAAATATAACGCTGGGTTTAAACACTGGGGAATGTTGGTTAATATTTATTGAATGCCCACAATGAATGTGCTGTAGGGAATCAGTTTGTGTTGGTTGGCCTGAAGACTGTGAATAACTTTCAAACTAGTAAATTTTTTTTCTATATATTTTTTTCCTCTGGTGGCCTAAATAGTCATCGTAGTTTCTCTGAATATAAAGGCTTATGCTCCTGGGATTGGTCTATAAATTGGTTACAGCCTTTTATATCTCCAAAGCCATATTCATTGGGATGACAGATGGGATCCATTGATGGTGCAAAGAGTGAAGACTTAGAAAAATAAGTGTGGATTACCGGCTACTTGAAAGAAAAAGGAAATTTCCCTGGGTGACAGTAAAATAAAACTTGTTTTTTCTGGCCTTAAAGTCTCACATCTGCTCTGCGGATGATGTGTCATGAAATTTACTCTGCTCTACTAGACACATTTTGATTCCCCATAAAGTAGGAGATGAACTTTCTCTAGTCAATTTAAGTCTGTCAAAACAAAACCTCTGATGAATAATATTCATTGTATAAAGGTCTTCCTCCAAAAACTGATTAGGAGTTTTGAAAAGAAAAACCCATCCTCATACTTTTCTTCAAAATAGTAATCTGTTTTGATTTAGAAATAATTAAAATGATTTGAAAACTTTTTTTTTTCTCTCCTTTTTTCAGGGAGTTCAAAATCTCCTAGTATCATTGACACTCCTCCCACTCTTGCTGGTCAAAATGAAAAAAATAAAATAATAACAGCCTTGCAAAAGATAATACCATATCAGGGCCTCCCCTGGTGGTGCAGCGGTTGAGCGCTGGGCTGCGAAGCTGCTGGCAGCTTCTGCAGCGCAGGTTCGTTCCCCGGTTGCTGGTGAGGGTCCCACATGGCGCGCAGACCTCTCTTGCCGCCCGCTGCTCCCCTCAGCTGTGTATTTCGGTCCTGCCTGTTCTGTTCCCCGCTCTGGCTCTGATGAATTCTCTCACCCTCCCGCACTTCTGACTGTACCTAGTGCTTGTATAAATAAATAAATAAATAAATAAATAATCTTAAAAAAAAAGATAATAATACCATATCAAATTATTTGCTTCATGATATGCTACTTTGGGGTATAATCTACAGACCACGGCAGTTGCGTACTATTGTAATCAACCTAGACTCAGTGTCAGTCCTCAGTGAAAATGTGAAGTCATAAAATGGCTGGTTTTCTACCAGCCGCAGCCTTTTGACCTGTTACACCTTGACTTCATGGTTCCTGTGGCTGATTTCTCTTTACATATCTTTTGTTTCCCTGTTGTTTGTCCATTTTTAGTTTCCTTTACACATGGTCACATTCTTCAGGGGAAAAGTGAATCTCATAGACTGGTGTATTATCATATGAGAATGGGTCTTAATTTGTTAATGTTTTGTCACTTGTCAAGTAATTCATTTGCATTTAACAGATTTTGAATGACAGAAACTTCATACAAAGGGGTGGCTTTAATAATTGGGCTTCCAGATCCTGCAACACAGCCATAGGTGTGGCTGAGATTGGTGATTGCCTCCCCCAGCAAGACTTCTCACCTTCTTCTTCAGGGACAAGATCTTGATTTCATTTGGTGTGATACTGTGCTCAGAACAAAGACTGTTACCCATCTCTTTTGAAGGTACATTTGGCCACGTGGCTAAGTTCAGGTTTATAACATGTTTGTGAAGTTTCCCTAAAAAATAGAGACTGGTCTTTTGTTCTGCCCAAGCTACTTTGTGAGGCCAATGTTAATTATGGACAGAACTGGCTAGAACTGGGGTCATCTTAGATCACAAGATGACCTTGAGGATGGAAACCACATACTGAGGGTCATGGAGCTGAAAGATATTGCATGAATCAGCTGACCCAAACACCTATACTACCTACTTCTACCATCTTTAAACTACATCATTTGGGGATTTTCTGTTACATGCAGCTGAAGTTGTTTCTAAGGAAGACAAATCTCTTTGGGCAATCAGGGTTTTGAGTACCTCACAGCAAAATTGGTTGACTCTGAGAAAACTATCAGTTGTCTTTTGAAAGAGAGAAGTTCTTGGTTTTTGAGAGCCTATAGAGAAGTCTTGCTATACTGAAACCTTTTGAAAAAAATTTCTCTCTCCAACTTTCTTACTTGTTTAGAGGGCACAGATCTTAATATGCCACATCTATTGTAAATGACCAGTCAACCAAGAGATTCACCTATCGTCTATCTGCCATGCTAGTGTCTAGCAGACTGGAATACTGGGTTATTCATATCTTGTTGATGATATTAGCATAACAGTTACCTTAGATTGACATGCCCTGGTAGAAAGACACTCCAAGAGAGTAGTCTGGAGGAACAGGAAATGTAAAAGGTCAACCACAAACTGTTTGGATTTGAACTTGATATGATTTAGCATAATCGAAACATCAAAAGCTATTACTGGGAACATGGAAGATTTGCATTTCAGACGTGCACCAGATAATTACACATGACTAGAGCAACATTGTTATGAAGTGGCAGCACCACTCCAAGGAGTGTATTTCAGTGGCCACAATGAATCTGTGAGTCAATATAACACATGGGTGCTTTTCCAAAATAAGCAAGCTAAAATCCCCGTGTTCTATTTGCAGCTAGTCACAAAGCTTCTGTTTTTACTCTCTACTTCAGCAACTCAATGACTGCTAGGGCGTGCGCCCCAAACCCCCTACTTTTGGCAAGTGTCTTGTTTTTGACTCACTGATGATTGATATGGGTATGAGCCTAAATTATGTTTTAGTAGCCAACATCTATGTAAGTAAGACCAGCAGAAATCCTGCCGTCAGTGGAAAATTCAAAATGGCAAATGACAGCATCACTACAGAAAGAGAAATATAAACTATATATTCATATCACTGCTGGAGATCATTTCGGCACTGTGGAGTTACTGTTCTTTCTTTGTTTTGATTGAGGGATCTATTGTGGCTTGGCCTGTTTCCCTTGGTTCAGTCTGCCTCTCTCCTTCTGAGTGTTTTAGGAAGGACAATGGGTCTGACTGTCAAATAGTGAATGGTAGAAAAGGTAGGCAAACGGAACCCAAATCTTGAAGGAAGTATGCAAGTGACTATTCACACGTTAGGCTACCAATGCCAGCATTGATTAGTGATCTAGATAGGTGATCAGTGCAGTCCTTGGGGTATGTAGCTTCCATACAAATTAATTAAAAATACTAAAGGAGACTTAAGAACAGGACTTCAGAATGAGCCACAGTCATATTTTTGTGTACATTCATACCTGGTTTTTAATACGGAGACACTTTTCTTTCTTGTTAGGGAACAGCATGTTGTCAGCAGAATTAAGCCCCAGAACGAAACTTCTTCAAAAAAGGAAAGCCAAAATGAAATCATTTTTTAAGGATATAAATAAAATAGATCCACGCATTTCCTGACAGCCTGAATGAGAAGGTCCATATTTATCTCAGTAAGCTTTCAGCGTTAGACTTTAGGAGCCAAAGTGACAGTTTTGGACTCAGCCAGACAGTAAGCCTTATATATAAAGACTCAAAATAGATTTCCTTTGCCCCTAGTCCTGCCAAAGAGCCATTTTAGGTGTGCAGGAAGGCGCTGAGCACACTAATGCATAGTGCCCTTGTGCTGAGTGGAAGCAATAGATGGCTTTGCCTCACCTGACTTTTCTTGATTGGAATTTAGATCCTCAAAGAATCGGAAAGTTAATATGATATTCCTTGTGATTTCATAGCAGATTTTTTTTTTTGCTTTTTTCTATATGGACTCATTGAAAGTTGAGAAGAAAATGCAAAAGACCTGCATTTGCTGTATGGAAATAGATCATTGAGCTGTGGGCAATCATTGATGCTTTTGATCATCTTGAGATTAGAGAAATTCCTCATATGTGTGTCAAAAGATAAGGAATAACAAAGATGGATTTAAGTAAGATAAGAACTTCAGTCCCAAATTGCAATAGGACTCAAAGCCAACTTTTTGTAAATAATATTTTGAAAACCCTTGTTGCTGTGCTCTTTTTACAGTCTCCTCTCTTCCACCTTCTTCCCTTTCTTCTTCATTGCCTCCAGTTTAAAAACAAATCAAAAACCACCTACATGCTTCTATTATATGTTTTAATTATTGTGCAAGGTTCTGCACAGAGCAAAATGGGAGAGGTTGTGTGCCTTCTTTTAAAACTTGCAAATTAAACTCATATGTAAATTGTGCATTGAATGATATATTAACTTTTATAGGCATAGAATGAAGGAGAAAGGATTTAGATTTCATGTTTAGGTAAGTGGAAAATAGGATTTGAAAAAAATTCTTCAAATTAGTGAGAGAAAACTCTAAAGGAGATGGAGTGACTGGACAAATAGAGCATGAAGCTAATGTGCCTGAGAAAAGCAAAGGCATGCTGGGAGAAAGGGAAGATGAGATGGTGGTTAAGGGTGGTTTGAGGAAGGACTATTTGAATGTAATTGAGGCCTGATCTTTAATGTTGTAAGTAGCTATTACAGACTTTCAGGAAAAGAAATGGCATTCATAAAATCTATGTGACAAATACATTTCTCGTAAAAAACATTTATTCATGCTTCAGTCGACAGCCTGGGGAACTTCGGCCATGAGGTGACTGAAACAGTTATGCCAAGAATTAACCTGTAGCCTGAACCATAAGCATAATTGAGGGGTGGTTTAGGACAAGCTGGAAGTGGTTGGTGAGAGGCTGAAGTCAACAGGGATACAGTAGAATTACTACAAGGTCTCTCTGACTTGGACTTTAGAGTTACTTTGATGTTGCTTCTTGTGACCAGCAGCTGGGCTTAGGGAAGTGTGGTGAGGAAGAGCAGCATCCCCAGCTTCAGTGGAATTGGTCTGAGGGAAGCACAAGGCAAGAAGTAAATAGTCTACATGGGACTCAAATGAGGGACAAAAATCCATGACAGGAGAGGTCATATCTTCTCTTTTCCCATCATGGCCTGGGCCTTTATGAAGTGAAAGACAACTCTGTTCAGGTTGGTTTGTTTTCTGTTTTGGCTTGATCTTTTCAAGAGATGATTTGAATGGTTCTTGTATTTTCCTTTGGACTAATGATTTTCCTGATTAAGGGGATCACACTTGCCCAATGTGGAATGATGTGGAGGTCAAGGCATCTCTTTGAACAAGAAATGTCTCCTGGATTAAAATAATGTGAGTAGGAATGCTTAGCCATCAAATGTGATGTGGAATCTTCTATACCTCTTGTGCGAACTTGTATGATGACACACATGTATACAGAATGCCATATACAACTGAAATTAGTTGTGTATGTTTCTGTATTTGGGTTTCTGTATTTCAGGTGTCCTATCTTTGTCTGGAAATAAAGAGTGTACACTCTACTTAATTTGTATCCCCCACAGAGGGTAATATATATAGTACAATGCAGACTGCATAAAATTGAGTGTCTCAGGAATTTAAAATTATTGGCTGATCTTAAAAACCATTGTTAAAATGAATAATTTATTTTAAAACAATGATAGAGAGCATCATAAAGCCCATAAACCTTAAATTAATGTCATATCTTTACATTTTTCTATTTCAAGTATAAATTAATGCTTGATAATTGAAGTGCTCCAAAGTTCTCTGGATGGGTTCTAAATCATTACTAAAAAACAAAAATTGGGCCTCCCTGGTGGCGCAAGGGGTTAAGATGCAACCTGTGAAGCTAACCACAGCCACTGCAGCACGAGTTCAATCCCCGGCCCACCAGGGAGCAACCCACATGGTGCAGCAGACCTCACCTGACTTGCCCGCTGCTCCCCTCAGCAGTGTATTTCAGTCAGTCTGTCTGTTCTGTCCCCCACTCTGTTTCTGGTGAATCCTCTCACCCCCCCCATACCTCTGGCCTCTACCCCAGCTCTTGTATGCATAAATAAATAAATCTTTAAAAAATAAAATAAAAATAAAAATAAAAAATTTTTTCAGTAATGTTGCTTTTGTTAGATATGTTTCCTTGTTCTCTCATTCTGTGCGAATTGGCAACCCAAGTCTGACAAGTATGCTAATTATCAATGGATAACTGGTTAATCTTAACACAGCCTTGGGCAAATCTGTTTCTATTTACTTCCTCGACTGTTAAATGGGGGGTGGGGGGGGGTGGGGTGGGGGGGGGTGGGGTAGGGGTGGTGGAAGGCTTTTGGCCCACAAGCAGCTTGGTGAAGATTTTGCTATTTAAAAATGCCTTCTCAATTGTACAGTGCCAGACAGATATTTTTGTGACACAATAACTTTGAAATTGAGCAACAATGGGGGTTCCCTTCAAATGAAACTATAAAGGCTGATTGGTAGAGCAGGAATTTTGAAACTAAAAGAGGTTGGAACATCAAAGTTAACATTACCCTCAACTGCTATTCTTCCTCTCTCCTTTGCCACTTTTCGTTTTTTCTAAGTATCTGGTGATTGAGAACTAGGCCTTCTCCTTCCTTTAAGAAAGTAACACACTTCCTCGTGGTTTTGAGGAGGAAAAAATCGTTCCTCGTGGTTTCGAGGAGGAAAAAAATCCCATTTGACTCCTTACCTCAGTAATTTCCTGTTTCTAGGAATGCTATTTACAGCCCCTTTTCCCGGACAATTGCCTTGAAAAGTTAGGTAACCAGACACTGATCTAGACAGAAGTCAAACCTGAAGGTTATGAAAAGTTGAACTTGTCCAAAGTTGAGTCCTGTTCACTGGAGGAGAGCCTGGGACTATTTTTGCTAGGTTAGCTTTTTCCTTTGCTGAGTCTCAGCACTTGGAATATTTTAGTGTCGGCCTGCTGTGACTCACTGCCTGTCCAGTGGCTTCATAGATGCTTAAGTGAGTCTATGATATGTCTCCCAGATAATTAAACACGGAGACAAGGAACAAAGGACATGTTTATATGCATCAGTTTATGGGGACATTTTATCATCAGCTCCTCATTTTCACTTTCTCAATATAGCATCGTAAAATGTGGTATTTGAGAACCCTTCTGCTTTGCCCTTTCCTACCACCCAAACCTGGTGAAACGTAACTTTCCATCATTGTCATGTCGTCCATGTCAGACATATCTGTTCCATTTCAGTTTCAGGAAATATTCATGGGAAACACTTACCCAGTGTGTTCAGCAGCAATCAGGCCATTGATGATGATGTAGAAGTTTATTAGAACACAAAGAGAGGAATTACCTACAAGTCATTCTAGATTACTGGCTAACAGAAGCCAAATGCCTCATAAGCAGAAATTCATTGGATAGCATGCATTTACTATATGTTGGCTGCCAGAAGTTTAAGCACTTGAGCCCAAACTTCCTATTAGACCCTCCCCAGCATGCGGGCCACCCACCAGTTGCAAGGCATGATGACACGACATATAACCCGCCCTCCCTGGTAACAATATGGATACGGGTAGTAACCCAGTAAAGGTTCACAGACGCGGCGGCAGTAGCGGTTGCCTCGACGGCAGTAAATACAACAATAACCTCTCTCATCCAGCATGGGGTCAAATTCTATTCCATTTTCAGTCTGAAAGAAGAAGAAGCCAGTGTTGGAGGGGAAACTTCTCTAGGGAAAGAGCCACCAAACAGGGGAGGATTGTAAAACTATATGATCTGGGGACTGGTAAGACATTAAACTCCTTAGCGTGATCACGGAGATACATCAATCAAGATCAAGACTGATTTTGAATGAACCTGCTGGGAATTCCAAGTATCTTAAATATGTTTTGTGCAAACCACGACCATTCATCCAATGACCGTGATTTGAGGAGTAGTGAGTTTGGTGAGGGCTCATAGTTTTTCCTCTGAACTGAGTAACATGAACATAACTCACATAGTCATTTATTGGAAGGTCTTCCTCACTTGCTTGTCTGGTGTGACGGGTCTTCTCCACTTTCACTTGGGGGACCACCCACTGCTCATTTTGTTCAATGCCTTTTTTTTCATTGGTAGGAAAGTGAAGATCTTCACCATCCTCCTCAAAGTCTTGCAACTCCGAAACTAAGAAAACACATACCAAGTTGTATTTTTCACCAAGCTGCATATACTCTGCAAATGTTTCTGAAAAAAGAACTTGGGGGTGTAGTACTGGGGGGGGGTTTCATTTTCATTGTGTCTTCTCACTGCCATCATTTAGGTATACATGAACAACTTTTCCATGCTCCTTCAGTTGATATTTTATGGAGATTTTCTATAACAAATCTGACTCTTCCCTCCCCCCCCCCACCCACACACACAACACACACAGACCCCTTTTTGGCTATTTGGCTTTAAACACTTACTGCTTTGCCTTGTGAAGAGACTAAAATAAAAACTAAAGACAGATGACATCTGTGTCTCCCACAATGATTTACCCACAGTAGGTGTTCAATAAATAGTTCTTAGATTTGTTGCAGTGCCCACTGTCCACCTTCCTCTTCCCATTCTTTCTTGTCTTAAATTTTCTTTACCTTTCTATTTAGAAATAATCTTAGATTTAGAAAAGAGTTATAAAGATAAATTCAGAGTTCCTGTATACCTTCACCCAGTCTCCCCTAATGTTAGCATCTCACATAATTATGGTACAATATTATCAAAATTAAGAAATTAACAATGATACAATATCATTAACTAAAACTTCAGACTTAGCTCAGATTTTGTCGGATTTCCACTACTGTCCTTTAGAAAAGGGATGCCAAGGCAGTTCTAGCTTCCAATTCAACACCACATGGTATTTAGTTGCCTTTTTAAGGTGAGAGAGTGACACCAGATGCCTGCTTGGGTGGGAACAGCAACTTTTGGGTAATATAGTAATCTGTGCTGCTGAGAATGAAATCTGTATTAGCTGGGCAGCATAAGACATCCAGAGATTTTTGCCTTCTCTGTGGGTGCCTGGAAGTTGAGAACTGGGAATCTTCTTGCCTCTAGCCCTCAGGTTCTTTTACGGTGATTTTTAAAACAGCCATGGAGACATTTGTATTGCAGCAACTGTCTTATCTTTTGGGGAAATGACACCATTTGACATAGAGAATCTATCTTGGGACAACAAAGCATTGTTTTGACTCTTAGCTCCTCTGTTTTGGGTTGGGCCCACCACTGGTTTGAGCAATAGTCTGGTATCCTGACTGCAATGAATACAGATGTGCAAAGAAAGACAGATTAGGGTTTTTGCTATCACTAGTCACATTAAGGTGGTGTTACCTTTGCTGGGATATTTAAAAGCCTGTCAGCATTAATTTATCTGATTTATAACTTGGCTGTGAAAAATTTTCTCCTCACTGGCAGTCAGCATTTACAGTTTCATCTAAGAAGATATAAGCTGATCATTTGTTTTCCTAGAAATGTAGTCTCTGAATGCTGGGAACATTAACCTGTTACTGACTTGAAGGGAGAAGGAGGAAGAGGAAGAAGAGGGAGGGGAGAGAGAGGGGGAGGAGAAAGTCTTACCTGCTATTAGAGTGGGGTTGATCCAATACATGGTCACATTATCACAAATTTCCAAAATTTTAGAATTTTTAAGAAAGTCTCGGTTTTCAATAGGCTTTTCTGCTGGGACCCAAATCACTGACTGTTCAAAGAAAGTGGTGGTAATTTCTTCATTCTGAAAGAGAAAAGTACATCAGGTGGATTTAGGCAGAGAAATTAATAAAATGAGTGAGACTTTATTGGATACTTAAAACTGATCTATTTTGAGTTTGAGTAACACTTCCAATCCCAAGGCTGCCAATGAGCTAGCTCTGTGCTTTGCATGTAGAAGGCACCCTTGGGAGAGTGAAGGATTGATTCCTCCCCTCTTGGGTTTAACAGTAAGGCTGTTCACTGAAACAGTTACCATTTCCTTTAAAGTCAGGAAGGCTCCCCATCATTTCTGGGCCTCCCACTGGGCCATTATATTTTAATCTGGGCTTCTGGAACTCTGAGTTATTTACAAATTTTTCCTCTCTTTAAATGGATCTTGTGAGTGACTGCCTTGTTTTAGGTTTACAGCAAAGGCTGCAAACAGTATTTGATTTCAAGCTGAAGAAATCCAAACTGATGAAATCAATTAAATAGAAACCAAACATAATGTTTTAGTTTTACAAGATTAGTCTGTTAAAGGTAGCTGGTTGTAGTACAAAAGATGTCATCTTTTGTTTTAAAGTCAGGTCTCCAGCTGATGACTTCACTGGCTATAGCCTCATTTTTATTCCTTTCATTCTAGATGCTTAGAGTTTGTCTTCCATGCTTTTCCTTTACATGGCTTTTCTTTTATTGTCAGGAACAGAACCATCTCTTCTGGAAGCAGTTGTCTTGTATACTTAATTCTTTCTTGTTTTTTGAGCTTCAATTTTTAATAAAATACTCTTAATAAAATATTTCCTTTTTTTCTTTCTAGCTTTATGATTTCTGTGTTTTGTTTATCCTCTGAAATATATTTTTCTATAATTCTATACCTACTCATTTACAACTCTTAAGTCTTAGTTCCTTTGCCCTTGAGTCTGTAAAGAAAGGGACTGTATAAAATGAGGTTGGTATGCTGACTAGCTTTGTTAGCAAAATCAGGGCTATTTATATACCTGCTCTGCATGTTTAGCATGCACAGACCATGGATACAGTGGTGCGGGAAGAAGAGATTAAGAGGGTTTTTTTTTTTTTCATTCCAGATCACGAATTTGTCTCATTAAAAAAAAAAAAATCTATAGCTTGAACTGAAAAAAAAAATAGGATTTCAATGGAGATAAAGTAATCTCACCCTAGCAAAGATAACTAATTGCATTATTTAAAAGGTTTGACAAAATTAATGAAAGAATAAATAAGGGTCAAAATGAGACTTGGTGGACCTATTGTGTCAGTTCAGTCCCTCAGTGCTGACTGCCCTTGCTCAATGCTTACATTATTTTCTGGGGAAAAAAAAAGGCAGCATAAGATATTAGATATAGCAGCTTTTTATCTTATTGATTATTCTCTCATCTTACCTCACCTACTAATATCTATAGTAATTCCTAATACCTGGAAATTGGTCTGTTCCTCAGCCACATCTACCTTATACTCATTAAAAAAGGTTCCCCAATTTTTCACTAGTATAGACCTTGGGGGAAGAGTTATGGAAATCTTTTCCTTTTCTTAGAAATTCTAGAAATAAAGGTCTGAAATTCTCTGGTCATGAGAAGACCAATAGCATGAAAAATTAATGTCTGTGTGAGTCAGTGACAGCTCTGAGGCTTGGGTCAGGGAAAGGAAAAAGGAAAAGAATTAAGAGGGAGAGAGTTGGGTGGGAGAGTAGTGGAAAAAAAGGGGGGGGAGAGAAAAAAAGACAAAGAGGTATTTATGGTACAGAGAGAGGCCCTGGTGCCACTGTCATAATCTCATTGTAGATTTGCCAATTAAACACTAAAGTAAAACAAAATAAGCATTGCTTCTTTCTGGCTACAGTGGGGGTTTGCTGCTACAATATGGCATTACCTAAGGTTCCCTCTTCTTCCTTCACTGAGACCGACACACTGTGATTACAGGCAGAATAGCAGGAAAAATAAAACCTCAAGGGCTTTATTGATGGGTGTATTTTAGGAATAGGATTATTCCATCTCCAACTAGCAGTAAGGGCTCCAGTGATTGCACTGGTACATTATGTTACCTGGCCCTGGCCTAGTAGTGTGTTTCTAGAGCGTTTCTATTGTATTGTAGTTTTCACCCACTCAGGTTTTGCCTTTTCCAGTGAGATTAAATGCAGATTATTCCATTAGTAAACCAGCATAAAATGGTCAACTGAATGAACTGAAATCTTTAAAACAGGTGAATGTCACAGTGTGATAAAAGTAGCAAAGATCCAGGTGGCCTTGGGACTTGTTTTAAAGGACTTCATCTTAGGAAGGATTGATTTGGTCCTTCTGGCTCACCCCTCTTACTAGGAATCTTTGATGTGGAAGCAAACGAACATAATGTTCATGGGTATCCAATGTAAAAGTATGAATTTTAGAGGCTTGAGTTCAAGATTCCAATCTGCTACTTACTGGCTGTGTGACCTTGGGTAAGTCACTTTTCAGTTCTGGGCCCCAGTTTCCTCATCTGAAAATGGGGATAATTATAGTACCTATCTGTAGGGTCATCACAAGAATCAAATGATAGTAAAGCATTTAGCACAATATCTGGCATATAGTTAGCACCCCCAAAATTATGGCACTTGCTACCATTATTTTTATTCTTACATACCTCATCTATTTCCTCTTCTGGTTCAGAAAATTCAGGAATCACTTTAATTTGAGTTTTGATGAAGCATTTCTGAAGACCTACAAAGTAGATGCCAGTGTATCCCTATAAAACAGACAAAGTTTGAAAAATAACAAATCTTCCTGAAATTGCCACATTTGAGAGACCGGCTGTGTCAGGGCCCCAGGTGAGGCAAAATGTGAATTCAAAGACAACGTTTTTGCCTTATAAATTAAACAGAGGCCCTGACTCAAAAATGCTAATACTTTAAGTGGGAAGCCTTCGGAGGGAAAGAGCCAGCTTACGTTTTTAAAGTCGTGTACTTCCAATGTCTCATCAGTGCCATTTCCACTTCGGAATATCTCAGTTCTGGTCACAGGATCGATTTCCATGTAAATCTTCTTCTTCTCTCCGTTGCTGTAGAAAGTGTGCTCCATGTCATATGTCTGGGAGAACAGAAGAAAACAAGCTCTAAGATGTTCAGTGTGTCTCTTCGTGAGACACTTTAATTGGGTCATATCTGGGGCACCTTCTCTTTCCAGCAGCTTTATAGTGAGGTGCCATCTCCACAGTTTGCCTTTGGGAATTCTCGAGATGAAAGTGAGGTACTTTTTGGCACTGGAGCTGAGATGGGGATCCCTTCAGAGCCAGTATTTTATATTTAAGCCAAGTTGCTGAGCTAATTACTAAGAATTCCAACAGTTTTCTTGGCAGCATCGACTAAACAGCAAATGATATTTTACAAACCAGTCTGTAAAGTATTTTTCCCTTGAGTTAAACAGAGGAATCACCTCCAACCTATGCTGCTTTAAGCACCACTTCCCTTTCCTACTGCTCAGGGGTTACTCCCTCAATCCCTGTGAGATTCACGGAGCCTGAGAAAGAGATTTGAACACATTTAGAATCATGAGGCATTGCTTTTTTTGTCACCTTATTTATTCAAGGGCTTGAATATCAGCTCTACAGTCTTGGAGTCCTCCCTTTTAGAAGCTGAAGACTGTACTCCTCGGCTAATATCAAGTAATCATCTTACCCTGCCCACCGTTGCTTCTTGTTTGCCCTTTAAACCTCAGAACATTTACAGTCTTCAACCTCGTCATTTACAGGCTAACCCATCTCAGTGTATTCTTGAGTTCTATTTTCCAAACCTGTTTCAGTTGACTTCAAGTTTTCTAGACTCTTCCACGTGTAGAATTCAACAACTGAGTCAGGTGGCCCCCACTAAATAATATGGGATGTCCCATGAAGAGTGCCTTGGAAAGGTTACTTATCAGGTCTCTCTAGGGGTTGAAACAAAACCCCAGATTTACTTCACTCTCAAAAAGAAATTATTCTTTTTCTTTTTCTTTCTTTTTTTTAAGTTTTATTTTTTTATTTGTACAATAGCTGGGGTACAGGCCAGAGGTGTGGGAGGGTACCGAGACAGAGTGGGGAGCAGAACAGGCAGACAGAACGAAAGCACTGCTGAGGGGAGCAGCGGGCCCCACAGGAGAGGTCCGCCCTGCCATGTGGGAATCTCCCTGGCCGGCCGGGAATCGAACCCTCACTCTGCAGAGGCTGTGAACAGCTTCACAGCGCTGTGCTCAACCCGCTGCGCTACTAGGAGGCCCCGAAATGATTCTTTTTCAAAGGATCAAGAGGACCAGTTCCATGGAGTTTTTCAGTATAGCAGTAAGCCTATTACCTATAACTGAGGACATATCTATTGCTTGCAGCAAATAATAAGTCCAAAGGAATTTGCTTCCTGTCACTAACTAGGCCAGGCCTGATGGAAGTTGATCTTATCCCTGTTGTTAATAAGCCCTTGGCTATCCTGTTTTTTCATAGTCATTTTTCCTCATGAAAAACCTTGGAAAATTAAAGCAGGTCATTTACATAACCAATGTTGCTTTCTAATGATATAGTTCCTAGTGGCAGCCTTTTAGAGCTTGTGCTGTGTTAGGCTGTTTCTTAATCTGCTGGTGTCCATGACTGTATGTTAGTTTAACCTGGTCAAATTTTCCCCAACTCAAGTAGAAAAACAAGTTGGAAGGGTTTGTAGAAACAATGTTACTTGAAGCATGCAAAGTCTCTGGAGTTGCTGAATAGGAAAACAGGAGACAGTGACATTAACTCTTTTTAACCAGACGGTGCCTTAAGCATGGTCGACACTTTGTTGAATAAGTTTACCTACCAAGGGTAACTTCTCATATTCCTAAAGAGAGATTTTGAACATGGGCAAGGCCATTTAAGAGACCATATTTTAAAAGGGGAAGGAAAACAGCATTTCGAATCTTTCAGCAACCACACAGTTAACCCAGGAAGTCTGGTCTGGTTTGTGACAGGTAGCAAATTCCTTTAGGCTTTTTATTTGCGTCTAGTTATAAATATGTCCTCAGTCCCAGCTCTGCAGCCAGCTTGAGTAACTTCTACCTATGGCAACAAATTGAGCTCTCAGCCAGCCTGACCTAAGTAGAGGAGAGAGGCATCTACTTCAGATCCAGTCTTGTCAGATCTCCCATCAGGGGGGGAATTTCTTTAGAAATACTATCCATTGTTGAGACAAATGTCCACAGGACTAGTCATTGGGGGGTGAGGGGGTGTTTGTTTCATCAGTTGCACCACTGATGGATTGTTGCATGGAAAAATGAGGTTAGAGACTAGGGGATGTTGGAACACTGCCTACCTGGGCAAAAGAGAAAATACAGGCTGTATTTTCAATCATTGGTAGAAGACTATGGAACCATACTGGTGACATTTAGAATTTCAGTGTGCTTCTGTGGAATGAGTTTTCCTGCACTCTTGGCAATGCACTTCACTTGGACACCTTGTTAGGTGAAAACTATTGGAAACTGCCAAGCTCAGCAGATCTTGATTATTTTCAACATTCCTTCAAAGAGTTTTGGTTTTCTGTTTGGTTGGTTGGTTTTGGTGAGAAGAAAGGGTTCGTGCTGATTGTACTTGTTAGCCAGCTCCTTGACTTTTGTTAACAATGGTAGGTTGCCTAAAACAGTGGGATCAAAATGACGTCAGTGACGTGTGAATCCTGGGAAGGAAGGGGTGAGGGTGGGGAGCTCTGTGTTCCTGCAGATGGAATTCTACTATCAAAGGTGTCCTTTTGGAAGAGGCTGTCCTTTGTCTAGGAAGAGGATGCCAGTGGCCCAGTTTGGACTGTCTGGGGATGGGTTTGAACAAACCCAGACATACTGTCTCGCCTGGGTCCCTGTGGAGCGCGCTGCCTGGGTAATGGCTCTGCAAGCTTCACTGGCCCATAAGAAGACTGAGCTCATACTTTTGGCCTCAGAAGTACTTTTCTCTCTACTAAACTCGCTGGTTTGGAGATGAGGGTGTTTCTGGAGATAAAGGAATAAATGATTTTGTCCTCTCTCAGCACAAACTAAAGCAGAGACAGGATGACGGGCCTGAGAAAGGTGTGAGTGAGCTCCCAGTAGCTCATCTTAGACTGTCCTCGACTCAGCTTTATTCCAGGAGCAACAGAGCAAGGACCGAGTCTGACGAAGAATACGCTTCTGCCAAACTGGCAAATAGGGACAGTTAATCTTTGGTGCTTCTAATTTCCCTTTTCTGTTCTTTTCATATCCTGTTCACTCTGTGCCCTCCTATTCCTCCCCTCTCATCCCACCTCCCTCTATCTTTTTGTCTCCTGTCTAGACATAAAGAAATTTTGTGGTGCTTCGGGTTCCTTATGTCAAAGAAGAAATCAATCTGACAAATGATTTCACGCTAAGATGTTAGCGATGGGTATTTGTCTGTTAAAAAAACAAAACCGAGTCCAGTATTTACTCAAAGAAATGAATTGCTAATGATGGGTTTAAGCACAGTGGCACAGAAAATAGGAGGTATTTAGGGGCTCAGGCGGATCTTTCCAGCACCACTCAATGGGTTCCTACTCCACCCACCCAGAAGGCTGGTCTTCACTATAAGAACCTGAACCCTGGAGAGGGACAGGGAAGCAGTGGAGTGGAATGTGACTCTGAAATGAAATGAGATGAATGTGTGGTTACGCCCAAGCAGTGAGAGATATAAAAAGACAACACAGACAAAACATGGAGAGCATGCAAACTCATTTCTCTTCCCTGCTCAGGAATTCTTTCTTCAGACACGTTATATCCTCCACTCAGGCAGCAAATGAGCCCTAACATCTCCTTTCACACTTTGCCCTGCTTTCTTGCCTCAATTTGTGGCAATCTCTGAGATCAGAAAAGAAAGCTTTTTATAAAGAGTCAAGCAACCTTAGACCTTAGTGTGATGGATCTGTTTTGGGGGCAAGTAGCTTTAGCCTGTCCTGAAAGGGATTTGAGGACATTTGGCTTAGGTTTGTTTTTTGAAGCCTGTGATAAATCTCGCTGCTCTTCTCTCCACCTTCATCCTTTACTGTCTGTTTATGAGCTACACTCTCCAAAGGTGAAATACATGCTCAGAATAGCTGGCTAGCAGGTGTCAGGCTGGAAGAAAGGGAAGGGAATTCATTGAACCAGATTATTACCAACCTAGCCTGTGGGAATTAAAGGACCTCTGGATATTTCTTTACCAAACACAGGGCAGACAGATTGTGTCTTATGCAAAGTTGGGCTTCTGCATCTTCAATCACCAGGTCTCAGCCCTGAAAAAAAATTGGCTTAAGCAGCACAGACATTCCTCTTTTTCAACAAGAAAAAACATTTCTTTCATCTACAAACTCAAGCTGGCTGGGAAATTTTCCCCTACCCACCACCACCCTGCCCCCCTCATTCTTAAAGACAGCTGAAGAATACTGGAAAAAATCCCTAGACCAGGTCCTAGTCTCAACCCTGCCCCTTGCAAGCTTGTGACTTGGAGCAAGTCACCAAATACCTCTGGAGGCTTAATTCCCATATTAATCTTGTGTCCCTTGCCAGATGCAATGTTGTGGAGTTGACAAAATCAATCCCACTCAGACATGGGCTGACACGTGTCTGGTTGACCAGGAGTCTGCCACTACCTGCTGATCCCCTGAGCTGCCTTCCCCTGCAGCCCCAGTCCCGCTCTCAACCCTGAAAGGACAGCTCCCTTTGAAGACCCAGCCTCTCCTAGCTGGTGCCACGAAGTTGCTCAGCAAATGCTGACTTAGGAGATTGAAGGGACTGAATAAGATGGCCATAGCAACGCTACATAATTGGTGGGAGCTGCCCCTGAGCAGCCGAGAGCTGCCCCTCGCCAGTCCAGGCCTGGTGAGCGTTTCTGAACAGAATGGACTTGGCTCCCATAATGGCTTTGGAGGAAAAGAAAAGGCAGCGAGTGCTCATATAAAAAATGCCGACGTGGCACCATCTGGTGAAGCTTAGTTCCCTGCTAAAGAGATTCCAGCTACAACTCCAACTTTTTCCCTGGGGGTATGAATACTTCTCCATACCCACACATACCCACCCAAGTGCTGTGTTGGAAAAGCCCAGGGCATCTGGGGAGGAAAGCTTATCACCTGTGGGCCTAGGAGAGGAGTGAAGAAAGTGGGTCTCTACCAATGCTAGCACTCGTGAAGCAGGCACGAAGAAAGCTGGATCCAAACTTAGCAAGAAAAAGTACTTTTTCTGCACAAGGATTCTCAGCCTAGAATGATATCGTATTCGCAGCCCTTAGTGGGACTGTTTGAATGGTCATCTGCGGTTGAGCTCAGGAGGATGGCAGCAGGATGCCCCCCATCCCTACCTCTTCTCATCTCATTCTGGTAATAGGGAGAAGTTGAGGGGGCATCTCCAGGAACCTGCCGATTGCTGTGTGGCTCTTAAGCGTTCTAATTTCCCGACAGCCCTAAAGTCACCAAGCAGTTCCCACACAGCAGGAAGAAGAGCATTTCAATAATAAAAATATTATTCTGCCTCATTCTACTAAGAATTGGAGGGCCTGGGCTACAAGGTCTGTGCTCTCTCTATGAACTACTGTTTCAGGGCTGGGTTTTTTTCTGATTTGTTTTCTCCATGGTGGATTAATTAGCTGGGGAGTTGGCTTCTAGTTGTTTCAAGTTAAGTGTGTAATACAGGGAGCTTTAAGCCAGCATGCTTCTCCAAGTAATCTGCTTCAAAGATCCCTGAGCAGTCACTGCCTGGAAGTGGAACCTCGTTGTGATGCTCTCTCAGAATCTCGGGAATGAATAGGTCCCTTCTGCTTGGTGATGAGAGCTGAATCTAGAGCTTAAAGGATGGGCTTCCATTCAGCAATAGTGGCTCCTGTGTGTAGCTGGGGGATGGGGGCCTGCAGCCTGAGTGGGAGTGCGGCAGCTCACCCAGAGTTAGTTCTCTTCGTTTTACTTTATCCCTGTGGGGTGGTGTGTGTGTGTGTGTGCGTGTGTATGTACACACATATACTCCTGCTTGAGGTGTATGAGAAGGAGTCAAGCATGGCAAGGGAAGGGGATTCTTGGTCCCCTTCTGGGATTAAGAATCTAGGTCTTTCGTGCACACCAAGGTGGGAGGCAATGGATGGACGGGGAGGACTTACTGGTTTGGAAATGTCAACACCAGATGTGCGATGTTAAATAAACACTTTATTATAAACAGATGCCAAAAAACAAAATTAAAAGGAAGTGTGGTGGAGGCTAGAGGAGCAAACACTAAAAGCTTAGAGGAAATGCCAGGACAGAAAACAAATGACTGCTGTGGATAAAGACGACAACATTGAAAGTTCTCTCCACCAGTGCTCCATAGTCCCCATAGGTCCCACAGGTCTGGAAAAGGAAAGTCCAGAAGTGTCTGTGTTTTAATCTGCTAAATGCTGTTTCTTGCAGGGCCATACACTTAAGAGGAGAGTCATTTTAATTTGTGCAAGATGCCCAGACCCTTTTCTTCTCCAAATTTCTCAAGGCTAATCTGACTATTCTTCTCTGCCCAGGATTAGTAAGTCAGCTCACAGGCAGCCTTAGTGACTGTCTCAGCCATTGGAAACTGAGGTGGTCTCTTGGGCCCTTTGTCTGGGACTTGAAGTTAATAGGAGACCGTGAAGCATCTATGTCTCCAGTTGGTTGTTAATTTGCAGTGGACCCAGCCTGGTCTCCTGGTGAAGGCTTGGACTGAACTGGCAGAAATATAAATTGCACCTCCCCATTGGAATGGAGAACAAGCAACCTTTGTTCGAAGTTGAAAAACCTGCCCAGGAGACACCCATTGTCTTTTCACCACGTGACTGCAACAAATTTGTTCATGTCTGAGAACTGTTTTGCTGAAAATGATATCCCAATATGGATTACTTTGTAAAATATTTAATTCTTTGATAAACTTTATTCAGTAGCATACCCCACCTCCTCTTCATGCACTGACTGCATTTTACTTTTTGTTTGAGGAATCATAGAATTCCTCCGTATAATCCATTAAAAAGAGAACTGGAGCAAGAGGCAAAGATGATAGAAAAAGGATGCAGAGTGACCCCTGGGCCCTGCTAGTGTGTTTGATGCCTTGCATGATAAAAGCAAGGCCCTCACCTAGTCTTTCACAATTATACTCTGGAAAATAGCATTGTAATTTAGAAAAACACATAACCTTTTCACAATAGCATTTCCAGTGCCAATGGCTACAATAAGCAAGAAAGGCCACCTGGTCCCTTATTTAGGCAAGCATGTATGGGTGGTCAAAAGGGCCAGCTACCTACCACACTCAGTTAAGTACATTATGGCCATGGAGAACAAAAGGGTTTATTGTCCTGTAACTCATCTGTAGTTGTTAAGAGAAGCCAAGATTCAATTTGTGGGCAGCCTGTCACTTTGGGAATTAGTTAAGTGGTAATAGAATTGGATAGGAATACATTTTGGCACTGATTCATTTGCTGTTTCCTTCCAGATCTCAATTGCTTTACCCACCTTGTTAGCCTGAACATAGCTTCTCCTGAAAGACATCTGAACAGTAAGTAGTTCAGAAGCAGGAGGGAGAGAGGGAGAGAGGTGAGAGAGAGAGAGGGAGAGAAGTTAACTATAGGCATTGACATACTTTCTGGGTCAAGGTATAAATAAAAAGGCAATCAAATTAGGTTGGTTTGCTCTTCATTCTCCCTCCTACTTAAACTTAGAAGTTAAATGTATTTACTCCTCTGGGAGTAAATGAAAGTGGGTATGGAAGCAGAAATGAAGATTCCACGGGTGATTATGCCTTATTTTTCTCTTTTCTTTTAGATACTTGTCCACTTGATTTTCTGTTTTTAACCTGTCCTTCCTCATCGATCTGTATCCTTTCCTCTCTGCTCCTATAGCTCCTTTGGCTCCTAATGGTCCATGCCAACCCATTTTCTTCTTGTTTCATCCTCCCTCCTGGATTTGTGCTTTTCCCTTCTGTTATTAAATAGAAATGAGTGTCTCATGACAATACATTAATAACAACAGCAACAACCACCCACACGAAGAGAGAAAATTGTGGCAAAGCCAAAAAAACCATCTTCACATCTTGTCGCTTGTGCATCTATTAATTCTCTTGCAAATAGAAATTGTTAGTACGAGGGGTCTGTGATGTCTATTGGATCACATCAAAACTTGCCCATTGCATATAAGCCCAGGAGTAACAATAACACTGAAGCACACTAATACCAACTACAACGACCTGTCAGGCTTCACTGAATGACCCTCATATCAGAAGTTTTCTGAGATACCTGTGATTAATGACTCGGTGTGGCTGTTTCTACCTGGTAGCGTTACTATCTCAGTGGGACAGTGATGACTGTGGCTGGCGAGGAGCTGAGAAGCTCTAGGCTGTTGTTTTTTTTTTTTAAAGTCATAAATAAATGTGAACTGAGGTATGAGAATTGCTCCTTTTGAAAAGGAGCTTGCTGCCTGTCCTCACAGCAGATGCATTAAGTCAGAAATATAATCCCTGAAAATCCTTTGCTCCCATTTCTGGTGGTTTCTCCTTATGTGGTGATATAATTACTTTCCCATCAGTTTCTGCCCAGGTAATTGAAAGAAACATGGAAAGTATTTTTTCTTACAGTAAAAATTGTGCTTCGTGGAGAAGTCTTAACTCCCTAAAGTCAAGTATTATAGAAGAATAGGTAATTCCACATCTTATCATTTTTTAACCAAAATACAGAAATCACATTTTTCCCTATGAAAATAATTGGACAAATAAAAGGGGGGTGGGAAATCTCGGTTCAGTTTTTCATACCATCAGCAAATAAACACAGGACGTAATGATTTTCATTTGCAGAGAAATAACACGGCAATCAGGAATTAAATGCAATCAAACTCAAACTAGAAGCATCAGGTAATAATGTGCATCTACTTACTTTTTTGGGAGTCTCCGGCCAGAAGTGTTTGCTCCCCCAAAACAGGACAATTAGAGTTAGGGCCAGGATACCCAGCACCAATCCACAAATCTTAAGTGACTTACATATCTTCTTGGATTTAAAAGCCTCTGCCTAAGTAAAGAACAGAGAGAATAAAACAATGCACAATAATCCTGAAAATAGCAAGCCATAATTCAGAGTCACTTTTGATTTTACTTTCTAATGCACACTTTGCAAGACAAGAAATCTGTGAAACCATGCTTCTGCTCAAAAGGAGAAAAAAATGAATCAACTTACATTTAGAATGTGACAGTCCTCACAGTTCTCTGGAGGATTCTTTGCCATGGTCTCTCAGCACACAGTACTCTTTCTCTGCTTTGAAAGGACTGAGAGACCACTGCTGAGGTGGAGTTGCAAGTGAGTCGGCTAACAGATGCCAGAGGAGAAGCTGAATTTATATGGCTCAAATATGTCATACCAGAGCCTGAGGGAACCCAGGGGGCTCCTGTGCTGCGATTTGTTACATAGATATACCCATATATGTATATAACTTCTGTGCACAGAATTCCATCCAGAATGGCAAAGACAGAAGGTTATAATGAAAACTATTGTCCTGGGGGTTGGCTTGGAAGGGGACCAAGCCTAGGACACATTGAAATGATTTTTCACTATGAACTTAAAATATCAGTTGCAACACATGCTGCACACTCCAGAAATAAGCAAACAATACAGAGAGGGGAATGAAGTCTTAATTTCAATTCCATTCGATTTAACAAATATTTATTGCAGGAATATTAAATGTCAGGCACTGTGCTTGGTATTGGAGATTGAGATGTGAGTAAGATATTCTTTTCTTTATTATGTTAAAGCCCTTTGAGGACTGAGATCAATATGTACTCAACTAATTTATAATTAAAACAGAATGGAAAAAAGGAGTAATTATAAACTTTTTCTCTTCATCCTATCTTTCTGACTGTTCTCCTCGCCGTGTTTCCCCTCCTCAGTCTGCTCCTTAATGTTGATATTCCTTATGATTCTATCCTTGATGATCTTCTCACTCTATGTACACTTCTCAGGTGAGCTCATCCACTTCCACAGTTTTCGATATCATCTATATGTCCTATAGATGGTCAGCCTCTTATTACTTAATATTCTCCTTCTATGCCTGACTTTGTCTTAATTTCCCCTTCTTATAAGACCTGTTAGATTGCATTAGGGCCAATCCATATGACCTTAATTTCCTTAACTACCTCTATAAAGGTCCCCTCTCCAAATACAGTCACATTCTGAGATAATGGGAATTAGGATTTCAGCAGATGAATTTGGGGGGAAAACTTTCAGGCCATAACACTGGAATTATCACCTGCCCAGTCTCCAAAATCAGAAATTTGAAGTTTGTCTTAAGCTCTCTTCCACCGTCCATTTATCCATTCAGTCAGTGAGTGTTATCAAGTCTAAGTTGTTACCATTCTTTCCTCCCTTTGTTGATTGCTCAAGACTTAGTTTAGGTTATCATCTTTTCTGACAAGTCGCAAATTCATATCTCTAACCCAGGCTACTCGCTTAGGGCTCTAGATCCATGTGTGCATCTAACCAGCTGGACATCTCCACTTGGAAATTCCACAGACACCTCAAATGCCATAAGTCCTAAATTGAATTAATGACCTCTTCTTCCAAGGGTACTTTTTTCTGTCTCACCTCTCACACTAAATGACACGATGGTCAGTCTCCAGAAAAGAAACCTCCATATGATCCTTTACTTCTTTCTCCCTTGCCTACTCCCATGTCTAATCAGTTATGTCCGATCAATTTTGCCTCTGAATTATCTCCCCGATCTTATTCTCTCTATTCCTAACTGGCGCTGCCTTAGTTGAGATTATCATAGTTACTTTTACTGTTGTAATAGAGTCCTAACTGCTTTCCTTACTGCTAGAGTGTTTCCTTCAAAGTGATGCTTCTAAGACATGAATCCGAGGATAATCTCTCCGCTGCTTAGAATCCTTTCATGCCTATTTGTTGTCTATAAAATCAAAGCTACTTATGGTAATGTCATAGACACTTAAGGGACCTACCTACTTCCGCAATCTTGAGTCAAGACAATTTCTTCCATAGAGGATGGAGCCAGTTGGGGGTCTCAGATGGGCAGGACCATGGAGCATGTGGCTTCATCCACATAGTAATGTCTCAGAGGAAAATAATTTTCTAATTGGTGGCAACAAAATCATGCATTAAATTGATTATATAAATTATGAAATACAAATCATGGTTCTATTTGTTCTACAGTTCTTTGGATAAGATTTCTAAACAGTCATGAGTCTTATGGAGAAACCCAGGTTTAACTTGACAGATGTTTCCCCCTCAATAATGTTACTCACACAATACTGCCTTCCTCAGGCTTTACTCGCCGTTGGCAATCTCTGTTGGGACCCTCTGTTTTGTTCACACTGCAGAGAATTTACATGTGCTGTTTACTCTTTGCCGCGATTTCCTCTTCGTATCTACCTAGAAAATGCTCATTTGACCTTTAAAATGCTGCCCAGATGTTACTACCTCTTGAAAATCTTCTCTGGTCTCATCTCTATCATGTCATTAAATCAATCACCTTTCCCCTTGTTCTATTTTTTTCCTACTTCGAATATTGGGCTTAATACACTGTATTATAATTAGTTTTTGTGTACCTTTCTCTTGAGCAGGCATTGAGATGTTTTACAACATTCCTTATTTGTTAAAAAAGCTGAATTAAAATACAGGTCAAAGCAATATGCTGTGGAAGTAAAGAGGAAGGAGTGATTAATTATAATTCAAGAGAGGAGGGAAAATGTCACAAAGGTCATGGAACTTTACTTGATTTTTCATTTATTAGCTCTGTTTATTCAGTTTCTTCTGTGAGGCAGTCACTGTGATCAGGGCTGGATATATACTTAGTAGTGGACAAGACAAAGTCCTTGACACTATAGAACTCAGAGTCTAGTTGGGGAGATGGGCATAAACTAAAAGGAAAGAAAAAACTTCTGTAAATAAAGAAAAATGCAAACTACACAGCTATAGTGATCAAAACAGTATGCTATTTGAATAAGAATAGATGCACAGTTCAATGGTAATAGAATTGAAGCCAAGAGATAAACCCACATTGTATGGACAGTTAATCTATGACAAAGGAGCCAAGAGTATACAATGGAGGAAGGAAAGTCTTTTCAATAAGTGCTGTTGGGAAAACTAGGCAGCCGCATGCACAAGAATGAAACCAGACCACTATCTCACACAGCACAAAAAACTAACTCAAAATGGATTCAAGACTTAGATGTAAGACCTGAAACCATAAAATATATAGAAGAAAACATAGGCAAACACTACAAGACATTAATTTCATTGATGCCTTTGGGGACTCCAATGGTAAAGGAAACAAAAACAAAAACAAACAAATGAGATAACATAAAACCAAAAAGCCTTTGCACAGCAAAAGAAACTGTCATTAAAAACAAAACAAAAAAGGGCCTCCCCGGTGGCGCAGTGGTTAAGCGCTGGGCTGCGAAGCTGCCTGCAGCCTCTGCAGCGCCGGTTCGATCCCCGGCCACAGGGTGAGGGTCCCACATGGTGCAGCAGACCTCTCCTGCCGCACCCACTGCTCCCCTCAGCAGTGTATTTCGTCAGTCTGCCTGTTCTGCTCCCAGCTCTGGCTCTGGTGAATTCTCTTACCCTCCCATGCTTCTGACTGTACCCCGTGCTTGTATAAACAAATAAATAAACCTTAAAAAAAAAAAAAAAAAAAAAAAAAAAAGCCTTATCAGATGGGAGAAAATATTTGTACAACCTACATCAGAAAGGGGGCTAATATTCAAGTTCTATAGGAACTCATGTTACATAGGAATAATAAAACAAATAACCCCATTAAAAATGGGCAGAAGAGCTAAATACACACTTCTCAAAAGAAGACATACAGATGGTCAAAGGGCACGTGAAAAAATGTTCATAGTCACCATAAGGAAATGCAAATTAAAATCACAATGAGGTACCACCTCAAACCCATAAGAATGGCCCATATCAAAAAAACCAGAAACAAATATGGTCAAGGGAGGGGGTTGAGAAAAAAGAACTGAACCCTCAAATATTGTTAGTGGGAATGTAGACTGGTCTATTCTGGAAACTGGAAAACAGTATGGAGGTTTCTTAAAATATTGAAAGCTAAGGTATGCTGGATCTACCATAGGATGCAGCAAGGATGTTGCTAGGTACCTTCCTGAAGAACACCAAAACACTAATTCGAAGGGATATAGGGCACTCCAATGTTCATTGCGGCACTGTTTACAATAACTAAGCTATGGAAACAACCTAAGTGTTCAATGAAAATGAGGGGATAAAGAGATGTAGTATATATACCCAAAATGAAATACCACTAAGCTATAAAAAAGATGAAGTCTTATCATTTGCAACAACATGGATGGAATTGGATAGAACTGCGCTAAATGAAACAAGTCAGGAGAAGAAAGACAAATACTGAATGATTTTGTGTGTGTGTGTGTGGGACCCTCGCCGGCGGCTGGGGATCGAGCCAGCACTGCAGAGGCTGCGGGCAGCCTAGCAGCCCTGCGCTCAACCTCTCAGCCCAGCGCTCAACCACTCCGCTAGCAGGGGAGGCCCTGAATGATTTCATTCACATATGGAATATAAAGAAAGAAAACAAAGGAACAGACAAAACTGAATCAAAACAAACCCCAGAAGTATGACTGCAGAATTGAAGCTACTAGATGGGGAGGTAGAGATTAAAGAGGTGAGGGGGCACAATGGACTATGGTGGAGGATTACTAGTGCTTTGGTGGAGGAGGTGGTGTGGTGACATACATTTGAAGAGATGTGAACCTATACCTATAAATCATAGACAGTATTGTAAACAAACATTACCTCAAGGAAAAATTTGTGAAAATTATGAAACATGCGAAGAAGGAAAGGCTCAGGGTGCTATAAACACCTGATTTGGATTAGGGGGTGATGTCAGGAAAGTCCATATTGAGATGTCTTTTAAGCTCAGACCAGAATAAAGAGTGGAAGTGTGGGACAAAGATTATTCCAGGTAGAGAAAGCAGCACAGGCAAATACCCTGAAGCAGAAAAGGGTTGTGTTTAAAAAGTAAGGAAGGGGCCTCTCCTCGTGGCGCAGCGGTTGAGCGCTTTGCTGCAAAGCTGCCCATAGCCTCTGCAGCGCCGGTTCAATCCCCGGCTGCTGGCGAGGGCCCACATGGCGCGCAGACCTCTCCTGCCATGCCCGCTGCTCCCCTCAGCAGTGTATTTCTTCAGTCTGCCTGTTCTGTTCCCCACTCTGGCTCTGGTGAATTCTCTCACCCTCCCACACTTCTGACTGTACCCAGTGCTTGTATAAATAATTAATAAAAACCTTAAAAAAAATAAGGAAGAACATCACTGTGGCTGTAATATAGAGAATGAGGAGGAGAGTTACTTGAGATAAGGCTGAAGAGGTAAGCAGGGACCGTATCATGCATGATTGCATTTGCAGGATGGTTTTGGCTGCATATGGCAGAAACCAGGTTATAGTGGTTAAACAAAACAAGAGGTTTATTTTTCTGACACAATGGAGTCTTGGCATCAGCATTCCAGGACAAGGGCAAGTGCAAACACCCGAGTTTCCATCCTTCTCTTCTGTAATCCTTTGAGTACAGATTCCAGCTTCATGCTTCTATGATGGCAATTCCATCTTCCGGTTGGAAAAGGGAGAGAGAGCAAAGGGCAAAAGGCATGTCACATGAGTTTGTCTCTTTCCATTAGGAAAGCAACAGTTTTCTTGGAAAGCCCCCTTTTTTTTTTTTATAGATTTCTGCTTATCTTACTGGCCAGAACTGGACTAGATGGCCACCCCTTGCCATAATGGAATCTAGCAAGGCTTTATTTCCAGCTCAGCTTATTACTACTCTTGATAAAATCCTGGCTTAGTTATAGAAGGGGAAATATTTTGGGTAGACCACTTACAGCTCCAGCCACAAGAGCTACGGTGAGAGGTTTGAAGTTTATCCTAGGAACAATGGGAGTTCATTTAAGGGTTGTAAGCAGGGGAGATAGACAATTCTGTTTCCTAGCATCTCTCTGGTGGCTGTGAAGAGAATTTTAATTTAATTTAATTTTTATATTATTTTTTATTTTTTACATCATTGTTCATTTTTAAACAATATTTGCTTCCCCCTCAGGTGTAGTCCCCATAGAGTTTCCTTCCCCAAGGCACCCGTGCACCATCACCTCAGTCCCCTGTGCTCCTCCCCCCTCCCTCTGATCCCTCTCCCTCCTCCTCCCCTGCAGGATGTCTCTGATTGATAATTGTCCGTTTTTGCTTTGTTGTGTTTTGTACTGTTATTATTTTTTTACACTGATGTCTATTTGGTTCTCCAATATTCCTGGTATAAGTGAAACCATCCAATATTTTTCTTTTCCTTCTGGCTTACATACAAAATGAAATATTACTCAGCAATCAAAAAAGATAAAGTCATACCATTCGCAGCAATGTGAATGGATCTAGAAGAAATTATGCTCAGTGAAGAATTTTAATTTTAAATGGTTGACTAGTAAAGAGGTAATCGCAAAAAAGGATGATAGTTTGGACCAGGGCAGTGGAAATGGAGATAGTGAGAAGTAGAACGATTTGGAGTGTATTTTGGGGGTAGCACCCACTTGGTGATAGATTGGGTACACAGGATGAGAGAAAGGGAGGAATAAAAGATGGTTAATGTATTTCTGGTTTGTTTATTCCAGTGGAGAGGGACACCATAGACTGGGATTAGGCAACATCACCAGTCTGGGGTGGTTACTAAGGTTTTGGACTTGTTGAATTTGAGATGTGTATGTGACATAAAAGATGATATGTCTAGTTGGCAGTTGGGGATATGTGTCTGGAGTTCAGAAGATAAGTCCTACAGTGGACATACAGATTAGGGAGCCATTTGCCTATGAATGGTAGTCAAAGCTATGGGAGTTGATGGCATGATCTAGAAAAAGAACTAGAAAGGAAAATTGCTCAGCAAAACATCCTCATGGTTATCTATTTAAAAACACATTTAGAATGGGATTCATGTTTTTATCTAAACAAAATGATGCATATCCACTATAAAATAAGTAAGCAATATAGTAAAGTGCAGAAAAATATGAGGAAAATCCCTCCAAATCAGCACTAACAGGGAAATAACCATTATTGTGCCACAGTTTCCTTATCTGAATGAAAGGAGGCTAAAAAATAGTGTCTATTTATAAGATTAGTTTGATAACATAATGAAGCAATCCATTTAAAGTGTTTATTCTGTTACCTGGAAGATAGTTACCACTTCATAAATGTTAACTGCTGTAATATTAATGAACATTATTCTGGGCACCACTTTTATTATATAGGATTAATAACAGGATAGATAGAAACATTTTAGTAGTAATAATATACATGCTATTTTTAAAAGTATGGATACATTTTAAATGCTTGACTCCAACAAAAAAACATCAGAATGAAAGTAAAGGAATTGGTATAAACTCCTGATACATATTTCCTCCCTCTCAACAACATCAGTCTCTAAAAGACTGTTATTTTATTTTTTTAAAAAAAGATTTATTTATTTGTTTATACAAGAGCTGGGGTACAGACCAGAGGTGCGGGAGGGTGAGAGGATTCACCAGAGACAGAGCAAGGAGAACAACAGGCAGACGAACTGAGAGCATTGCTGAGAGGAACAGCGGGTGAGACAGAGGAGGTCTGCCTCGCCATGTGGGGTTTCTCCCTGGCCGGCCTGGAATCGAACCTGTGCAGCAGAGGCCGCAGACAGCCTCACAGAGCTGCACTCAACCCGCTGCGCCACCGGGGAGGCCCTCTGAAAGACTATTTTAAAGTTAAGATAAAATATTTGAAAAATATAGAGGTTGTAGTTTCATTTCTGGATTTGTTTTTTGATAGTTGATTGACTGCATAGCTCTTTAAGAGCATGTGCTTGAGACAGTTTCCTTCGTTCAAATCCGTTATGCCACTTACTAGCTATAAGGCAGGCAAATTACTTAATTTATACATGCTTCAATTTTGTCATTTCAGAATGGGAATTAAAAGTGTCTGCTTCATTGGGTGGTTGTAAAAAATAAAAGTGTTAGTATAAGTAAAATACTTGGGACAGTGCCTAGTGCATAGTAATAACACAATTATAAATATGAGGAAGTGTGCTCTCGTTATTAAATATGACGAAACCAACCTCTTTGTATTTCCACTCCAGTTTGCTGATTTTTGTTACATATATTATTAGTTTTGCCTTCCCATAGTTTATTACATTTACATTCTATACTGTGCTTACAATTCTCTAAGTTGTTTGGTATTGGTTCAGTGCTTAAATTAATTCAATGTTTACCACTGATCCTTTTACCATAGCTCCTTTATTCCTAGTTCTTTATTTTGATATATCTCTTAGCTGTCTTTATCATCTGCTGGTTTTTAAAAAGAAACATTCATAAGTGTCACAGTTCTTGAACTTTTGTTTGCGAATATCTATTGAAGGGCAAGACAAAAAGATATAAAATTCTTGGGTCACACTTTGGTTCTCTCCGGAATTTGTCAATATTGCGCCACAGTCTTTGGCATTATGGATTACACTGTATTTTTTTTTTTTTTACCATGGCCTCTCCATTCATCATCTGGCTGGCAGAATTTCATTGTTGAAATTCCAGCATTAAGAAGTCAGGTGACGGAGGAGGTGGTGCTGGCAAGTGAGAGTAAAATAGAGTGGCGAGGAAAATACTGACAGGCGGGAAAACGAAAAAGAAGAGTGTGTTTGACAAAAAAGGCTGTGGTGACCTCTATCAAAGTCTCCTGCAAGGGGCCTCCCTGGTGGCGCAAGGGGTTAAGCACCGCAGTATGAAGCAATCTGCAGCCTCTGCAGCACGAGTTCGATCCCCGGCCAGGGAGAATCTTCCATGGCGAAGCAGACCTCTCTTGTCTCCCCGCTGCTCCCCTCAGCAGTGTGTTTTGGTCCGTCTGCCTGTTCTGTTCCCCACTCTGTCTCTGGTGAATCCTTCCACCCCCCACCCCATCTCTGGCCTGTACCCCAGCTCTTGTATGCATAAATAAATAAATCTTTAAAAAAAGAAAAGCTCCTGCATGAACAAAAGGAAGAGCATTCTGGGCTGCACAAATAATTTCAACAAAGTCACACAGGTGTGGAGTGTATGTTTGGGGGGTGTGTGTCCTGGACAGCCCGTTGGGGGTGGGATGTTGATCGCATGGGTGAGACGAAATTCAGACAAATCAAAGAACTCAGATCTCTTTCTCCCAGGGTGCCTTGTATTTTTCCTTCTGTTTCTCCACCTAGCTCTTCAACTATATTTTTAGACGCTACCAAAAAAGGAGGGTGGAGATGGGCAGTGAAAGGGGGAGGGGCCCAGTGGACTGCGCTGGAGGATTATGGGTGCTTTGGCGGTGGGTGTGGTATTGTAACATACATCTGACGGGTGTGAACTTACACCTCTAAATCATAAAGTGTTGCAAAACAATGTTATCGCAATAAAAAATAATAAAAATAATATTAAAAATAATAAAACTATAATCTCTGAGTTACCTTTTTTTTGCTCCTTCTTTAATGTCTTCATATTTCTCTATTTTTCCTTTGGACTAAAAGGAATTGGATTTTCAGTAATGTTCTATGCACAAATCAGTGAATTCAATAAATACTGACTATTGATTGGGAATATTACAGTGTAATAAGAGTTTAGTGGGGGAAATATAAGCCAACACGCACAGCTCGGTATGTGTAGTTGCTATCTTAGGACAGTATAGAGTGCTTGGGGACAGAGCGGGGCACCTAACCCAGCTTTCCCAGGTTATAAGGAGGGGAGGGGTACTCAGAACAGGCTTCCAGGAGCAAGTGATAAAAGAAATCCTTGCAAGATGAAGGGCCAGACTAAGGTGTTGGCAGAGGCAGTTTTCCAAGCAGAAGGAAATCATGGACAAAAACTTGAAAATGTGAATGAGAACGGAATGTTTGAGTAACTGAAAGAATTTTGGTGTGGAAGAAATGCTTATATATATTTTTTTCCATTACAAAAGAAGTATGTCCTCATGGATAAATCATCTATTAAAAGTAGGAAGTAAAAAAAAAAAAAAATCAAAGGTTTTCCCAACCGCTCCAGGTACTCAACTGTTAAACACTGTTAACATTTTAATCATCATTATTTCGTATTCTTTGCTATTCAGTTGAAAATACACATTCACATATAGACTCATGTGTGTATGTATGTAGTATTATAGTTTCAAAATTTTATGATATTACACAAACACTCATGTTTGTCTGCTACTTAATCTAACCACTTAGAAACAGCATAGACCTTCTTCCTTGTCACTCTTAATAGCTGAATAGCATTACACTTGAAATGGAATATACCATAATTCATACAAACAGTTACCTATTAATGGGCCTTTAGGTCACCTCTGTTTTTTTGAGATTATAAGGAATGTTGCAATGAGCCCAAAAGCCCATTATAAATATTGTATCTTTGCCCACTTCTGTAAGCATGTCTGTAGGGTAGATTTTTAGTAAGGTGTATTAGTTTTCAAGGGCTGCCATAAATAACCACAAACTCGGTAGCTTTAAAGAACAGAAATTCAATCTCTCATAGTTTTTCCTTGCCTTTTCCTTCTTCTCATGACTGTGGGTAACCTTTGGAATTCCTTTGTGTATAGCTGTGTCACTCCAATCCCAGCCTTTGTCTTCACATCAAACATCTACAAACAGATGTTTTTAATTCTTCCTTTCCAATGTAACTGTCCTATATTTACTTATTTATTTAGCCTAATTTTCCTGCCAACAACCTATAATTGATTGGGTTTTGCAAATTCTGTTTTGGACATATTAAATTCAAGGTGCCTGTGCATAATTCCACTGGAGAAATCAAGTAGATGATTGATTATTCAGGTCAGAGATTCTGCTCTGGAGATTCAGATTTACTAAATGTTAACATAGAAATGTTCATTGCAGTCCCTTGAAAAGATGACATTGCCCAAAAAGAATGTTTAGAGTAAGAAGAGTTCCTAGAACAGACATCGAAATCCCATAATGAATAGGATTAGAAAGAAGAGCTCCCAAAGAAACTGAGTAGTCCCTGCCCAGAAATTAGGGTTAACCATTGAAATTATGGTGTCAAGGAAGAAAAAGGAAGAAAGATTCAAGAAAGTAGGAATGAGTATTAGTTTGGGAAATATAAAGTATTTCAGATGATGCCGTAAAATTTAGTAAAATAATGTCCAGGGTAGATTAGACTATTATTAAAATGCCCCTGGAATAATACCAGTAAAGATGATGGTGAAGATGCTAGAATCAGGGTACAATCAGCAGACTATATAGATACAATCAACAAATACTTTCTTTGGATTTTTGAATTATAACTGAATTTTACGTGCATTCTTTATGACCTTTTTGATGTGGAAAACTCACTGTAGGGTATTCTTTGCTTGGAATACCTGTTCTAACTTGTCATGTATAAGCAGTTTCTGGGTAGAAAAGGCTTATTATATTTTCTCTATCCCAGTATTGCCCAAAGTATTTTTGGACTTGCATTAGAATCACTAGTGATAGTTTTAGCTATTTTTTTAAAGATTTTATTTATTTATGCATACAAGAGCTGGGTACAGGCCAGAAGTGCGGGGGGTAAGAGGATTCACCAGACACAGAGTGGGGAACATAACAGGCAGATCTACTGAAATACACTGCTGAGGGGAGACAGGAGAGGTCTGCTTCGCCATGTGGATTGCTCCCTGGCCGACTGGGTATCGAACTCATGCTGCAGAGGCTGCAGATTACTTCATAGTGCAGTGCTTAACCCCTTGCGCCACCAGGGAGGCCATGTGATAGTTTTAAATATACAGATTGGTAAATCTGATTACAGATTTAATTGTTACCCCAGGAGTGGTATCCAGGAATCTGCATTTTTAACAACTTCTCTCATGCATACACAAATTTGAGAAGCATGCCACTGGGACAATCACTTTCTAAAAGTTAGTTAAGATGACTCATTTACTTCAATATAATGAAGAACAGACCTACCCAAAAGAGACACAGATTAGAACAACATGAAGATATTTGTTTTTTTTTTAAATAATAAATTTTATTTTTATATTCCCCCATACAACTGCACATGCCCCATTCTGACCCCAATCCCTCCCCTCCCAGCCCCCACCCCCCAAAAAGTGTCTCTGGTTCATAGTTTTTTGTTGATTTTGATTTTCACTTTCTTATAGTTATTCATTTTCCTGATCCCTTATTTAAGTTTTCTAGATTCATGCTATGAGTGAGACCATCCGGTATTTTTCTTTTTCTTTTTGGCTTATTTCGCTGAGCATGAGCCCTTCCAGCGCCATCCATGTTGCTGCAAATTGCATGTGTTTATCTTTTTTGAATGCTGAGTAATATTCCATGGTATATATGTACCACATCTTCTTGATCCAGTCATCTATTTTTGGGCATTTGGGCTGTTTCCAAAGCTTAGCTATTGTAAATAGTGCTGCTATAAACATAGGGGTGCAGGTGTTCTTTGGAATTGATGTTTCTGTGTCCTTTGGCTAAATACCTAGGAGTGGAATTGCTGGGTCATATGGAAGCTCTATGTTTAGTAGGTCCAGAAATCTCCACACAGCTCTCCATAGTGGTTGGACCAGTTTGCATTCCCACCAACAGGGCAGAAGAGTTCCTTTTTCTCCACACCCTCGCCAGCATTTGTTGTTGCTAGTTTTTTTAATATGTGCCATTCTCACTGGTGTAAGATGGTATCTCATGGTAGTTTTGATTTGCATTTCCCTGATGGCAAGTGATGTTGAACATTTTTTCATATGCCTGTTGGCCATTTGCATTTCCTCTTCAGAGAAGTTTCTTTTTAGCTCTTCTGCCCATTTTTTGACTGGGTTATTTTCTTTGTTGTTGTTGAGTCTCATCAGCTCTTTGCAGATTTTTGTGATCAGTCCTTTATCATTAGTGTTGGGTGCAAAAATGTTCTCCCAGTTGGTGGGGTTTCTCTTTGTTTTTGTTATTGTCTCTTTTGCTGTGCAGAAGCTCTTTAATTTGATGTAGTCCCAGCTGTTTATCTTTGCCTTCACTGTCACTGCTTTGGGTGATGTGTCTGTAAAGATGTCTTTGATATGCAAATCACGTAGTGTTTCACCTATATTTCCTTCTATGTATTTTATGGTTTCAGGTCTTATGTCTAGTTCTTTAATCCATTTTGAGCTGATTTTTGTGTGGGTGTGAGGTAGTGGTCAAGCTTCATTCTTTTGCATAACATGAGGATATTTGACTATATTTGTGTACATGGGTAAACAGCCACATAGAATGTATGCCAAATATCACTAACTTTGTCTTGTTACCAATAATATCATCAATGTTTTGTCCAGACAATGGTGTCATCCTCTGTAGGTTACTGAATGGTGCAAAGATCTTTCATTGGTCAGATTTCGTTTTCTATATTCTTCATCTCTTAAGATCAAGACTCCTTGCCTTCAGCTCCGTCTTCTATTCCTTTGACAGGTAACCTCATCAACCAATAGAAGAAAGGACAGCTTAGGAGTGGAAATTGGCCATTTTATTCAAGTCTATATGCAACAATATCAAACTACATTCCTAGGTTGCTAACAACAGCTTATCTTTTTCAGATTTGTGTCTTTTTAGGTTTTTCCTTCTGCATTGTCTTCTGTTCTGACCAACCATTCCGTCTCTGTTCTCACTTCCCTATGTACTCCATGTGTTCACACACATAGAGCATTGTTTTCCCTTACTGATCAGAACATCAAGGAGAGTTGGGACTAAAATGAACTTGGATATTTTCTGTACAACCCTATTATTTTCGCAGTTAGGAAAATTGAAGTCCAGAGTTGTGAAACAAGTTGTCCATAGTAGCACAGCTAGCTAGTGACCCAGCTAGGCCCAGTGTCTGGATCTCCTGATTCCTTTTCCAGGGATCTTCCTACTATAGAAGGGAATAGTTATCCCCGGAGAAGGTAAGCTAATAATTTTTCATATGTTCTTGAAGTAGGACCAAGTCTGGAGTGCAAAAGGAAGAATTGAAGGAAAATAGTGAGTTTATTTTAAGCTTAGTCTGTTAAAGAGATTTAACTTTCAACCACTATATTAGTTTTCATTTTTCCCCCCTTCTCTGCCAGAAACAATAAAATGACCATTGTGGCACTGAGACCAAGGCAAGGTATTATACTTAAATCTGAGTTTAAATGATTTACAATTGAGGGGGAAGATTGTCTGGTATACTGGGTTGACCAGGCTATTTCAGAGTGCCACAGACCAGCCAAGTGACCCTCATCAAATCATGACAAGAATTGTCCCTTAGTTTCTTCATTTTAAAGGGAGGGCTTTACTCAGAGTGCTTGGGCAGAAACCAATGAGAAAGCAGTGGTTTAAAAAGAAAAGGAAAGCAGAAGATATTCAAGAGGTATCAGCTCTGGGCAACTGAGTGCCTTTTACAAAGGATAAGATTGAGGCATAGACAAGTGAAAGGGCTACTCACTACCTCATACTATGACTTGATTAATATTCACTTTTGCAAACTTAAAAATCTCTCCAGGATGAACAGAATATCATATTTTAAATAGGAGAAAAATCTGGAGTAAGAGAAGATGCTTTTCCTTTTATTGATCTTTCAGAATATGCTCTTTGAACATTACCAAAAGAGTCATTAAAAAATGAGTATGAAAGGGAGAGACAGGAAAGAAAGAGATTGTTCAGAGAATATGACAAAAGAGTAGCGATTTTAGGGAGAAAAAAATCAAAGAGACGTGGTAAACTCAAGTAATTTGGGTGAAAAGAACATGTGGCGCTGTGCAGTAGTTGGTACCAAGGAGGATAGGTGGAAAATAGCATGTGCCTGGCCAAAGAGCTTAACTTTTTTTTTTTTTTTTAACTGAGAACAGTAAGAGATAAACGGGCAGTCTCCAAGGTACTCTGGAAAATCAATCACAAACATCATCTAGAAGCAGCTGACTTAATTCATTCTATTCCTATTACAATAAATCTGACTGGCATATAAAATTTGTGTGCCTGGAAATACTAGCCTGAAAAATTACTTTTGGGCTCTTGCTTGAATTTTTACGTGAATAGGGAAAACCAGGAAACCACCAAAAAACACAGTGTCCAACTGTTTCCTTCCCCAGAGAATATTTTAAGGCTCAGATCCAGCCTAGTCTGTGGATAGTATCTAGTATATAAAATAATTTGTAAATTTTGGCTGTCCAAAATGAGGAGGCCACCTCTGTATATGAAGATACAGATCTTTCACAAGAAGTATTTGCCATGTTTCTTCTCATACTGACGGTGATTTTGTATTGACCATCTATACTTTCTAACCTTGCTCAAGTTCAATGCTGAGAGTCTGTCCAAGGAATGTAATAAATTCTATGGCCCACCCAAGGCTTAGGCTTATGACAGGGACCTCATTATTACCCTGGTTCAGCCAATTGATCCAAGTGATAGATCCACTGAAGTGGCTGTGTTGATTCCCAAATGTTAAATAAGAACCACTGAAAAAGAACAATATATTTTACAACATAAACTTACTCTACCTACCTCCCCTAGATGATAAGCAAGTCACTTTAGAGTGGTTAGTCTCTTTTTGTATATTTTCCTGGGCTCTTGGTGGCCTCACCAAGTACTCTGGGAGCAAGTATATTTTAATTCTGGAAGAGTTTCTTACAGTGTTTATTTGATAATTTCATTCCATATATATATATTTCCATATAAATAAATATTTCTTTCTGAGCTCTAATTTGATGGCTCAATCCTCAAATTTTATTATTTTTCCTTCCTGTTTTTAATAGCTTTATCTTTGTCTTTTTTTAATAGACTATTTTAACAAAAGTTTAAGGTTCACAGCAAAAGCAACTAAAAGGTTGAGAGATTTCCCATATCCACCCCATGACCACATACACATGCCTTTTCTCACTCTCAAAATCCCAGGCCATTTCAGACATAGAAAAACTCAAGGAGTTCGCAAACACTAAACCAACCCTCCAAGAAATATTGAAAGGAGCTTACGCATGTAAACTGAAGGGAGGAATATACCCAAAGAGCCGAATAAGGAAATAGATTGACCCACAAATATTAAGGATAAAATGGCAGCAACAGTCCATCATATATCAATAATATCTTTAAATGTAAATGGACTGACCTCACCAATTAAAAGGCACAGAGTTTGGCTAAGATTAGAAAACAGAATTCAACCTTCTCCTGCTTCCAGAAACACACCTAAACTCTAAAGATAAACACAGGGGCCTCCCCAGTGGCGCAGCAGTTGAGCGCTGGGTTGGGAAGCTGCCCGCAGTCTCTGCAATGCCGGTTCGATCCCCGGCTGCTCCCCGGCTTCGGTCCTTCTGCCTGCTCTGCTCCCCGCTCTGGCTCTGGTGAATTCTCTCGCCCTCCCACGCTTCTGACTGTACCCAGTGCTTGTATAAATAAGTAAATAAATCTTTAAATAAACTAATTAATTAATTAATTTGAAAAAAACGAAAAAATAATAATAAAGACAAACACAGGCTCAAAGTGAAGGGTTGGAAAACAATCCTATAAGCAAATAAGACTCTAATGAAGGCAGGGACAATCATACTTATATCAGACAAAATAGATTTCCAGCTAAGAAATATAACAAGATACAGGGAGGAGCACTATATAATGATTAAGGGAATAATACATCAGAAAGATATAACACTCATCAATGTATATGCACCAGGTGAAAGAGCACCAAAATACATTAAGCAACTACTATCAACTCTGAAAACAAACACTGGAAAAATACATTTGTGGTGTGGTGGGAGACTTCAACTCTCATCTCTCACCAATGGACAGATCAACTGGACAGAAAATAAACAGGGATATAACAGCCTTAAATAGAGAATCAGATGGCCCTCGAACATATTTACAGGGCACTGCACCCTCAAAGAGCAGAATACACATTTACTCAAGTGCTAGTGGGATATTCTTCAGAATAGGCCATATTCTGGGACAAATATCAACAATTTGGCAAAGATTGAAATCATACCTAGAATCTTCTCAGACTATAAAGGTATCAAATTAGAAATCAAAATTAGCTATCAAAAGAAAGTAGGGATATCCTTTAATAAATGGAGACTAAAAAACAAAATACTGAAAGACTCTTGGGTGATGAGGAAATCAAAGAAGAAATGAAAAATGAGAGCAAGCACACAACTATTCAAAATTTATGGGATACAGCAAAAGCGATACTCAGAGGGAAACATATAGCAATACAGGCTCACATCAAGAAATAAGAAAAAGCTCAAATAAATAACCTTCTCGCTCAACTGGAGCAATTAGAAAAAGATGAACAAACAAATCCAAAAACCAGTAGAACAGAAGTAATAAAAATCACAGCAAAGGTAAATGAAATGGAAACTAAAAAGACAATCTAAAAGATCAATGAAACCCAAACTGGTTCTTTGAAAAACTAAGGACAGAAAACTCACCAAGAAAACAAGGGAGATCACAAATCAATAGGGATAAAAATGAAAGGAGAAATCACAAAATATGCTGCAGAAGTTCAGAGGGTAATTAGAGACTACTATGAACTAACAAATTCAATTACCTAAACAAGATGGACAAACTCTTAAAATTACACAATCATCTAAGACACAATAGGGAAATTGAAACATTAAGGAAATTGAAACATTAATCAAAACTCTCCCAAAAAACAAGAGTCCAAGACCAGATGGCTTCACAAGTGAATTCTACCAAATCTTCAACGATGAATTAATGCGTATTTTGCTCAAATTCTTCCAATTTTTTCAAATTTCAAATTGAAAAGGGAGAAATATTTCCAAATACTTTTTATGAGGCCAACATTGCTCCAATTCCAAAACCAGAGACAACACAAAAACAGAAAATTACAGACCAATCTCCCTAATGAATGCAGACACAAAAATCCTTAATAAAATCCTTGCAACCTGAATGCCAAAAATGCATTAAAAAGATCATATGCCATGACCAAGTGGGATTCATAGCAGGGACACAAGGATGGTTCAACATCCAAAATTCAATCAACGTAATTCACCACATCAACAAAAAGAAAGATAAAAACCATATGGTCATATCAATAGATGCTAAGAAAGCATTTGATAAGACCCAACATACATTTATGATGAAAACCCTCAAAAACCTGGGGATAAATGGAAAACACCTTAACATAATAAAAGCAATCTACTGTGAATCCACAGTTAATATCATTCTCAATGGTGAAAAAGTGAAAGCTTTTCCAGTAATATCTGGTATAAGACTAGGATATCCACTCTCACCACTGCTATTCAGCATAGACAAGAGAAAGATATAGAGGGAATCCAAATTGGGAAAGAAGTAAAGCTATCATTATTTGCAGATGACATGATGATATGCATGAAAATGCTCAAGATTCCATAGAAAAACTAATAGGAACAATTAAGCAATTAAGCAAAGTGGCAGGGCATAAAGTCAACACACAAAAATCAGTTGTCTTCCTATGTACAGACAGTGAGCTAGAAAGAGAAAATTAAGAAAGTGATCTTATTTACAATTACTCCAAAAAAAAAAATACCTAGGAGTAAACCTAATAAAGGAGGTGAAAGATCTATACAAAGGGGCATTGTTGAAAACTTGTAGGTGACTATAGATCTCGAAAAGCAGGAGAGGGAGAGGAAAAGGGATTAAAACAGGGGTGGGAGGAGCACAAGTTACCATGGTGATGGTTTACAGGTGATGTGGTAGTGAGATAATTAGGGAAGATATCAAATACTGTACAAAAATGAACAGCATTGTAAAAAAAATTAATAAATGGAAAAATCTTTCCTGCTTATGGATTGGAAGAAAAAACATTGTGAAAATGGCCATCATACTCAAAGCAATATACAGATTCTATGCAATCCCAATAAAAATATCAATGGCATTTTTCAAAGAATTAGAGCAAACACTACTGAAATGCATATGAAATCACAAAAGACCCTAAATAACAAAATCTATCGTGACAAGTAAGGAAGAGAATGGAGGCATCACACAGCTAGACCTCAAGTTATATTATAAAGCCATAATAATTAAAACAGTCTAGAATAAAAAAAATAAAAACAGTCTAGACACACATACCGATGAAATAGAATTGAGAGTCCAGAAAGGAACCCACACCTATATGGACAGTATATCTATGACAAAGGAGCCAAAAACACACACTGGAACAAGGAAAGCCTCTTCACTAAATGATGTTGGGAAAACTGGACAGCTGTGTGGAAAATGAAGCTAGACAACTATCTCACACCATGCACAAAAATCAATTCAAAATGGATAAGAGAGAGAGGGGGGAGACTAAAGTGGGGAGGGGACAGATTATGGTGGAGGACTATGGGTGCCTTGGTGGTGGGTGTAGTGTGGTAACATACTTCTGAAGAGTGTGATTCTATACCTCTAAATCATATACCAATTTGTGAACCAATGTTACCTCAATAAAAAAAAATAAGAAAAAAATCCTGTCCTTAATTATTTTTAACTATACCTGCTGCATTTTAAGTTTGCCTGAATAGCTGGGACTTGCTCCGCAATTATGATGTGAACAGGTGCTTAAACAGAATGTATGTGGAATGGGAACATTCATGATAAATAGTGGAAAAATAAAAGGTTTGATTGGGATTTTAGTTCCAAAGTGAAAAAAAATCAAAAGAGGTTTATGTTACATTATCTCAATTCAGGTTCCAAATCAACTGTTTTCTAATTCTTAAAGAATGACTCGTTACTTTTGGGGGTGTTATTTCCTGACAAACGTATATGTTAGCATGATTATACATTTGCTTCATTTTCAACTTTGATTAGGGGGTCATTTTTGCAATACGGTGTGAGAGCTGTATCATTTTTTCCAAGGACCTTTCCTAAGCTTTTATTATTCAAATAATTCTGTTGAAATGTCAATGCTATTATCATCCTTGTCCATTTTCTCTTCTTCAATTGTTAACTGATCTAACTTTGCTAGGTCATCATTTGCCAAAGACTTTGTGAGTTATTTGAGCAGTTTGGCAACATCCATTATATATTTCATACGTGCACATCTTTTGCAAAATTTTCAGTTTCATTTTGCAAATTTGCACTATGCATTGTTGGATATTCACAGAAAAGAAATATCGTTGCTATAGTATATAGGGATATAGTACAAGGATTAGACACTAACATTATTCAGGAGAGTTCTTTAAATGTGGCCTCATTTCATTGTAGTTAGTTCATTAATGTACTTTTTTGTGTTTTGGCAACTTTTGCTCCCTACAGGAATTTACTGTCTAGACTCTGATAATGAATACTTCGATAATAAGAACTGCTCTGTACATCCCAATAAATTCTATCTTTATTTAATTAGGACTCTTTACCATGGGCAACAGTCAATGATTCCAGTGATTTATTATTCAGTTTCCCAGTGGTAGTAATGACATTTTATAACAGTGGAAGTCAGCAATGTAGGTCTTTGATAAATCTATGAACTAGATTGACCAAAGGCTTTAACTTGAACTGAACCAAATCATGTCTCACTTAGAACCATTACAGAATGGGCTTATGTTGGTTAATAAAGAAAATATACTCAGGAAAACACAGCAATCAGGTTGTACACTGTGTCAAGTATGGTGAGATGTATGAGAATTTACTTGCCTGCCAGTTGCAAGGATATTGGCAGAAGATGTGAACCCCCTGAGACAGAGACATAAAACTTCTTCCTCATTGCACACTAAGCAGCATGAGCTTCACGGCCATATCAGATCTCCTGGCATGCCTATGCCCCGCCTTCCCACAGAGCAACGCAGAGCGGGCTGTGTGGAAGCTGTGCACATAGTGGATTTTTATCACAACGGAGGAATCTTGCACTTGGAGAATTCAAGTCTTTTATGATGGCCTCCCCATTAACCTGTTCAAACTTTGCTCTGGAGAGGAACATCTTTATTATACTGGAAGTTTTAATCATTTCCTCACACATCATTGGTGAGGCAGGGAGACTCACCTTAAGATTATGGGATGGCCAAACACATGACATGCAACAGTGGACAGATGATATCCACAGCGGCTTACCAGTCACATGTTGTCACAACCCAGGGGAGGAGGACAGTGCATGCCATACACAGGGCTGCACACAGGAACAGAACAACCAGGGGGTATGAGAGGCAAGTTTTATAGAGTCAAGAGGGTGCGGTGCACCCTGGTTCCTGTGGGGAAATGCGATTTGCTTGTTTGAATAATTCTGCAGGATGGTAGGGAACTGAATTCAAGGATAAGCAGGATGTGTGCCTTGTTCCTTTGATAAGGAAGGTTATTTGGTTAGGGGCTCTTATCTGTGGGAGTAAAGTGGAGGGAAACTTACGCTCTTGGAAAATAAACAAATCTGCCCTTTACTGCAGAAGACAGCATTCTCTCTGTCTTTCATGGATATTAACTGTGTAAATAAAATCCTTGAAAATATGGTCAGTGTTTCTGCTTGCAAGACCTGCAGAAATGTGAGAACCCCATGGATGATAGTCCATGCCAGTTGTATTTTATGAAGGAGCACTTTTATTACTCATAATAGCAATAAGGTTAGAGTTACAACAAATAAAAACTTATTTGGGCATATGGTGGACGCAGTCAAATTAAACAAGTAGACCTTTTCAATTGTACAGAAAGCTAGTATAGAATTGTTGGAGAAGGTCCATCAAATATTCTAAATATTTGACTGTAAACATAACTTTTCTTCCCCAAATGGACTTCCTTCACTTCTTAAATTATTTTTTAATTTCTTCTTTCATTTTTATGTCTCTCCTAGTTCTGTTTAGGAACTGCTCAATAAATAAGTACTCAATAAATGCGCATTGATTAATTGGACAAAATGAATGGAAATAGTAATATTCTATATGCCTGTAGTATTTTAAAATATAAATATATAATATAATATATGAATTAATATATGATATAAATATATAATATATTTTTAAAATATAGAATATTTTTAAAATATTCTATGTCTGTAGTATTAAAACTATTAATACCCCAATGGGTAAGAATTTCACTTGATGCTTATAGCATCCTTGTAAATAAAGGATGGCTAGCTTTATTAACTTCATTTGACCCACGAGAAATCTGAGGCACAGAGAACACAAGAGAACACATTCTGTTAGGAATGTAAATTAATAGATTTTATGTGAATGTATAATGTATAATGTCTTTTCTCCCTTCCTCACTCCCTCCTTTCATTCCCCTTTTAGTCATCTATGCATGTATGTATATCTGCATGTATGTGTACATGTGCATGTGTGCATGTACATGTGTATGTATCTAATCTTCCATCTATCAGTCTATAGTCTTAATTGTATTCTTACTTTTGACTTAGTCTATTGATCAGAATCTTCATTAAGAAAGTAATTTAAAAACAAGTAGCTTTGTGAAGGGATGTTCATCACCATGTTACTTATAATAATGAAAATGTGAAAGCAGATAAAAATGCTCAACAAAAAATAGTTAAATACATAATATTTTATTATGTTATTTTAAATAAACATTTTTATAGATCGTTATTTTATTAATGGTTAATATATATATGAACATTATAACTAATGTATTTTATTATGAAATAATTTGATGTATTTATTTTCAGATTATTTTTCTCTTCATATGCGCATATAGTTAAAAATAGTAACTCAGTGCGGTGCTGAGATATAGATCAATGAACTAAAACTGAGAATCCATGACTATACACTAATATTTATGATCAGTTGATTTTTTTTGACAGAGGAACCCTGGCAATTCACTGGGTAAAGAATAGTCGTATCAACAAATTGAGCTGAAACAATCGACTATCCATATAGAAAAGAATGAATTTGGACTCCTACATTTCACCACACAGAAAAATTAACTCATAATGGATCCTGGACACAAATGTAAGTGCTAAAATATAACACTTACAAGAACATACAGGAATAAATCTTTGTGAACTTGCTTCAGGTACTGTTTTCTTAAATATGACACTAAGACCACCAGCCATAAAAGGAAAGGCCAATCCACAGACGAGATAAAAAAAAAATATTTACAAAGTCATGTATATAAGGAATTTGTATTCAGAACATATAAATAACTCTTAAAGCTCAATGACAAAAAAGACAACACATTTTTTTAAATGGGCAAAGAATTTGAATAGATATTTCTCCAAAAAAGAAAGAAGATGTCCATAAAACCTGAGTTTGTGGAATTCATTCAGGACATCATCTCACCCCAACAAATACAGTATGACAGTTTCTCAAAAAGTTAAACATAGTTTAACCATAGTATCCAGCAATTCCACTCCTAGTTATCTGTTCAAAAGGAATGAAAACAACATATCCTCACATGAAAACTTGCACATAACTATTCATAACAACATTATTAATAATGGCCAAGAAATGTGAAGAAACCAAATATCCATCCACTGAAGGACGGATAAACAAAATGTGCCCTATCAATGCAATGGAGTATTATTCAATTGTAAATAAACACATCACTTATGATGAAAGTGTTTTAAAATTAGCTTATGGTAATGGCTGCACAGCTCTGTAAATGTTTCAAAAACTATGGACTTGTACACTTTAAATGAGCAAATTTTATATTATATAAGCTAGATCTCATTAAGGCCGTTAAAAATAACATCATACATCTTTTCGGTAAATGACTTTATTAGATTATAATTTGTTATTAACAATAGTTTGTGCTAATAAATATATTTCTACAGCTCTTTTAAAAATCTTTGTTCCCCACTAATTATAGAAGTAATGTATGTTTATTGGGAAAAAGCTCAAAACATATGGAAAAGCTTAACATAAAAAAATCAAAGTTTTCACATAACTTATTATTTCCACAGAATTTCATTAATATTTAATGCAACAATATAGTTAATGGTTGATTAGTATTCTTTTGTATGCCTGTACCATAAGTTACTGGGTTAATTCCATATTATTTTTTATTCAGCAATAAATTGGAAACAACCTCTAATAAATCTCCCCATACAATCACCTTTGTGCATTCACTGTGGTGCAATTGTCCAATTATCTTGTTAGAATAAATTCCTTCAAGTACACTTGTTGCTTAAAGTGTATGTATATTAATAAGATTTAAAAATTATATATGGATATATTTTATCTGAACAAAATACTAATTTGTCCTCAAATCAGCAGTGCTTGTGGAGTATTTATTCTTCCTTATAGTTTTACAACCCTGGTCATTTTTTTTCTTAAAGCATCTTTGCTAGTTTGGTAGGTAAATGTGGTGTTTTATCTTAATTTAAAATCATCTTTGATTATTAGTTAAATTGAAAACTTTTTTCATGAATTTTGCAGCATTCATGTTCCTTTATGAACTTCCTATTTAAGTCTTTTGTTCATATTTAAAGTGGAAGTGTTATCTTTCTCTTCAACACTATATTCAATAGAATAATATACAGCCAATAAGGGTGTTTTATGATGAATGTTTAATGCTTATTTTTAATGTCAAATAAAAAATAGGATAGAATACTGTATCTATTCTACCAGCTCCATTATATCAAGTATATTATGCATTGGGAAATACTTAAAAAATGTAGAATAATCTCTCCAGATGGTAGGTCTAGATACTTTTTATTTTCTTTTTTTTTTTTTTTTTTTTAATAAATCTTTTTTTTTAAGATTTATTTATTTATTTATACAAGCACTGGACACAGTCAGAAGCGCGGGAGGGTGAGAGAATTCACCAGAGCCAGAGCGGGGAGCAGAGCAGGCAGAAGGACCAAAGTTCACTGCTGAGGGGAGCAGCGGGCGGCAGGAGAGGTCTGTGCGTCATGTGGGACCCTCACCCGGTGGCCGGGGAGCAGCCGGGGATGGAACTGGCACTGCCGAGGCTGCGGGCAGCTTCGCAACCCAGCGCTCAACCGCTGCGCCACCAGGGAGGCCCATACTTTTTATTTTCTTACTTTGCGTTTTTCCTGTTTTCTATTATGAGCATATATTGCTTTTATAATAAAGCAAAACTTTTTTTTTCTTTCAAAGCAGAACAAAGAATTTCAAGAAAACGTTGTCAGAGAGTAAACTTATTCTTAGGCTATGCATGCTGAATAACTCAGGGTTCAAGAATAATGATATCCTGAGCTAAGGAAAAGTATGCTGAAGTACTGAGCATGCTGGAAGCAGAGGGGAGAGGGGAAAAGGAGAGAGGAGAAAGAAGAGAAGGAGGAAAAGGGAAGAAGAGATGAAGGAAGTTTGGCAAAATGTTAACTGATGAAGTTAAGTGAAAGGTGTGTGGCTCCTCCTCTCAACTTTTCATAAGTCTAAAACTTTCCAAAATGAAGACTTTGGGAAAATTGTAAGAAAATAAAG